>NC_140375.1:7617500-7642500 GCF_054491055.1 Hypomesus nipponensis
CTCCACCCCCCCTGCCATTGTTCAGACCCTCCCCTTACTGTGGGGGGTGTGTCCCTCCGCAGGCGGAGCGTCCTGGAAGATGACGGGCATCAGGGCCTGGCGAATGGCGCTCTCCCATGCCTTGGCCACCTCCCGCCCCACGCCACTATTGGGCGCCACGTTACTGGGGGAGGGAGGGGTGGGAGGGGAGCCCTGGGGGAGGGAGGAGTGGGTGGGAGCGTGCATGTTGGGGTCCTCGCCCACGAAGTAGCACATGGTGCCCGTGATGATCTCAAAGCAGTGAGGCCTGGTGCCGGGCGGGACCAGGGTGAAGTCACCCGCCGGACGCACCTCCAGGACCTCTGATAGGGGGATCTCCTACAGGGGGTGGAGGCATGGAGAAACGGAGGGTAAGGAAGAAAGTAGTGTGGACGAGGTGAAAGGAGAACCATGGTCTCTCATGAAATAAAGTAGCTTCCCCTGTTTTATCAGTGCTTAAAATGTGTTGCCATGGCTGTTGCAATGTTTTTTTTTTATCTTGTAGTACTTGTTGCTATGGTTGTTGCCATGGTTTTACACTTTGCAGAACATTGTTGCTGTGTGTGTTCTTATGGCTTCCTAAGTTGTAGTACTTGTTGCTACGGGTTATTTCTATGGTTTTCTACCTTGTAGTACTTGTTGGTGGTGTTGTTCTGGAAGAGGATGATGCACTTGCAGTCCAGTCTCCAGTAGTGCTTTTTCCTCTGTGGAGAAGGGAGGGAGACAAGGAGGGAGGGAGGGAGGGAGGGTGGAAGGGGAAGACGAGGGGGTCATGGGGTCAACCAGGGTTTACTGCGGGTTCAAAGGTCGATCCCGGGTCCAGAGGAGAGGACCAGTAGAAGAAGGAGGAAGACCGACTGGGAGGAGAAGGAGGTGAAGAGGAGTGGAGGAGGACAAGGAGGAGAAATGAGGGGAGGACCAAGACAGTGGATGAAAGGAAGTAGGAAGGGAGAGAGAAGACAGGAGGAGAGTTATGAGGAAGAGACTGGGAGAACAAGTTAGCATCAGCGACTTCTCATAGGAGGAAAGTTACAGCAGACTGAAATCACAGAAGAAGCTTCTAGATTGAATATGGCCTTGATTTCATACTTTTCTGCAGTGGGGTTACAGAATATTTTTCTCTTTCTATTAGTCTCTCTCTCTCTTTCTTGCCACTCATCTTTAAACAGCATACAGCGTGAAAGGTCATGGCTACCACAGGCTGGGATTCAAAAACAACAGATCAGAGAAGGAAAGATGAATGATGGATAAATAAATAGATAAATAAATAAATAAATAGATGACACAAGCATCTATGTCACAGGTAAACAAACCAAACATATTTCTGTTGAAAATATGCTTTCAATTTCACCTGGCCTTGACATTATCACAGGCTGCAATTGGCAGCAGATGTGAGGTGACCCAGTGTGTGTTTGTGTACGTGTTTATGTCAGTATCTGTGTGGGAGCAGGAGTCGTTGAGAGTCACCACTGTGCAGGTTTGATTGTTTGTGTGTGTGCGTGTGTCTTTTTGTGTGTGCGTGTACCAGGGTGTGTATACCTGCGTGTGACACCTATATGTTTGTGAATGTGTGTGTTCATGTGTGTGTGTGTACCAGTGTGTCCTTGTTGCTGTAGTGGACCATCCAGCCCTCCTTGATAGCTGTGCTGGAGCGGCGTGTGGTCTGTCTCATCGACTGGACCACTCTCATCAGAGGGATGTTAGCACTGCAACAGAGACAGACCCTGTGGTTACAGGGTGTGTGTGTGTGTATCAGTGTGTCTGTGTGTGTGTGTGTGTATGTCTCAGTGTGTGTGTGTGTGTGTGTGTGTGTGTGTGTGTGTGTACCTCTGGTCTCCCCCAGTCCCATGCTGGCTGCTCTCAGGAGAGAAGGACCCAGGGATGCTGCAGGATTCATCTGAGTCGTCCATCAGACACGACCTGTCCGAGTCTGGATAGTCACTACACTCCATAGGCTCTGGGTCTGCACTGGGACTCAGTATGTCTGGGGAAGAGGGCAGGGAGCAGAGACATAGAGGGGAGGAAAGAGGGGAGAGGAGGGGGTGGGAATGGAGAAGTGGATCAAGAGAAAGTTAGCAAACAGGTTTACAGCCTCAAGGTTTCCTGGTGTAACTGGCTAGAAGACAGACACAGCAGCTGACAAGACAGAGACATGTGGAGGCATCCAGTTAGGAGCATGTGACCAAGCAGAAGCATGAGGAAGTATGTTTCATACTCACCACTGTTACTTCTGCTGTCTGAGAACACAGAAACACACCATATACAGCAGGTTAGTGTGTAACGTGTGGAACTGCACAGCACTTGTCTGTGTACATGTTAACTGTTAAGGTTGACAGTGGGTTGTGGTGTTGAAGGTAAATTGTTGAAATTGAATACATGCATGAAGTGAAGCAGGTCAACAACCACAGCTGGGTTTCAAAGCAGTGAGGGAGACACACTCTTCAAGCTTACATTCAGACAAACACACACACACACATATCAAACACACACATACACTCACCTATAGTTTCTCCCAGACAGTCGTTGGGCACCTTGTACGCACAGCGCTTATGGCAGTTAAACTTGCAGTCTAAGGAAAAAAAGGAAAGAAATTAGGGGTGTTTTTTTCTGTGCTTCACACTGCCACCTTGCAATAAGAAAGTCCTGGGTTTGATTCCCACTTGGGGCCTGTCGATGCTCAGGTGTGCTGACCGGGTGGGCTGACCCCGCGGGGATGACTGGAGTTTGCTTGTTATCTCCTTGCTCACATGTCTTCCATCCACAAAGAACCCCAATAAAAACATTCAGAACAGCCCACCTCACCTCCAGGCTAACCCTCCTCACCTCCAGGCTAACCCTCCTCACCTCCAGGCTAGCCCTCCTCACCTCCAGGCTAACCCTCCTCACCTCCAGGCTAACCCTCCTCACCTCCAGGCTAGCCCTCCTCACCTCCAGGCTAGCCCTCCTCACCTCCAGGCTAGCCCTCCTCACCTCCAGGCTAACCCTCCTCACCTCCAGGCTAACCCTCCTCACCTCCAGGCTAGCCCTCCTCACCTCCAGGCTAGCCCACCTCACCTCCAGGCTAACCCACCTCACCTCCAGGCTAACCCACCTCACCTCCAGGCTAGCCCTCCTCTCCTCCAGCCCAGTGTACCCACCTTTGCACTGCAGGCCCTGCCTGAAGAGCCCTCGGAGCAGCCTCTTGCAGTACTGGCACACAGTGGGCCGTGTGTAGGAGTGGATGGCGAAGGTGTGGGGCACCTTCACCTTGCTCATCAGAATCTTATCCAGGTGGACTGGGCGCCCCGTGTAGAACCGCCGAGCCTCACTGGGAGTCCTCGGCTGGGAGGGGTAAAGGTTAGCTAGCAGACAGGGCTCTGAGTCTGTGTGTTCCTGTGTGTGTACCTTTGTGTGTGAGTGTGTGTGTGTGTGCGTGTGTGTGTGAGTGTGTGTGCCATCGTCCTACCATCTGTGTGTGTGAGCGGACCAGGCTGGTCTCCTCCGTGCAGATGGAGCTGGTTCCCGTGCTGCTGATGGAGTCGGTGGTGGAGAGACGCAGTGACTGGCTGCTGGTCAGGGAGGTGGTGGACAGGCGCCGTTTCCGGGCGCCACTGCAGTTGTTGGGGATGCTGAACGCACAGCGCTTGTGGTAGTTCAGACCACAGCCTGCAGGAGGAGATAGAAGGGGGAGAGAGGGAGGCGGAGGGCAGGGAGAGGGCAGGGGACAGGGACATGAGAGAGGGGTAGGGGATATATCATATTCAGTTAGCTAGAGACAGAGTATAATTTCAAACTTTAAATACATCTCTCGCCCTCTCTCCTCCCATTTCCTCTCCTTCCCTCACACCCCTCCTTCTCTCTCTCTTTCTTTCTCTTCCTTTAAGTCCCTCCCTCCCTTCCTCTCTCACCGTCACATTTGAGTCCCTGTCTGACCAGTCCAAACAACATCTCTCCACAGTGGTCACAGAAGGCGGGGGCGCGGTAGGAGTGGACGTTCAGGGCGTGGGGGCGGATCTGGAAGTCCTCGAAGGTGGCTGCCGCTGAGGAGGGAAGCCAAGGCACACACACCAGCCCACAGTCAGACGGGAAAACAACCGCAGTTCAACCATACTTCATACTTCATGGTTCAACCTTGTTTCAACCTTCTCATAATTAGGGGATGGAGCAGGAAAGGAAATATTTCTGGTATCTTGACATTCCACAAAGCTGTCACCACATTGAAAAAAACGTAGAGAAAGACTAAGAAAGGCAGGAAAGAATGAGAGATGAAGAGAGGATGAGACGGTAGACTCTGTGGCCACCAGAGGGCGCCACCAGATCCAGGTCTTTCACGGTTCATCAAGCAAGTGTGAGGGGGAAAGGAGCTGGAGGAGGAGAGGAAGAGAGGAAGAGAGGAGGAGAGGAGAAGAGGAGGAGAGAAAGGGTAAAGGAGCTGGATGAGGAGATGAGGAGAGGAGGAGAGGAGAGGAGAGGAAAACGAGCTGGATTAGGAAAGGAGAAGAGGAGAGGAGGAGAGGAGGAGAGGAGGGAGGTGGAGAGGAAGAGAGGAGGAGATGAGGAGAGGAGGAGAGGAGATGTAAAGGAGCTGGATGAGGAGAGGAAGAGAGGAGGAGAGGAGAGGTAAAGGAGCTGGAAGAGGAGAGGAGGAGAGGAGGAGAGGAGGAGATGAGGAGATGAGGAGAGGAGGAGAGGACCAACCTGAGAGCACCACCTCCACCAGGTCTCCCTCCTGGATGTCACAGGCAGCTTTGACCAGCTGCAGGATGTTGTTGGTGCCGGGGTCATGTTTAAACAGCAGGATCTTGTCATACATACCATAGAAGCCACACTCAGGAAACTGAGAGAGGGGGGGGGGGGGGGCAAGAGATAAGGGGTCGAGAAAAGTGGATTGACAGGTGAATATTTGAATCAATCCTCTTTTCTTCAAACTTTTGAACACACATATATATACACACACACATACATACACACACACATACAAACATAGACACTCATAGTGGGAAAGCCAAGCTAATTACATAAAACATAATCATATCTGATGCAGTCACACACAGAATCACTGAGCACCATTGCCTGGCAACCACCTAAACTGCCAGTCAGTCCTACAATCAGAGTCACAGTTGAGCGGGCAGCAGTTTAAAATGACAGTTGCAGGAAGTAACACAGACTCATAGCCAATCAGGTGTAACGAGAACAGCCAAACCCACAGACTAAAACTGAACATTATCTGGGAGGTGGAGAATGAGTTGTGATTGACAGGTGAGCTCTGTTACATAGAGACACAGACACAAGGGAAATACTATCTCTTACTGTAGTCTTATGACATCTGAGCACTCACACACATACACCTGTATACACACACAATGATGATTCCTTTAAAAAACTGAAGAAGTTCCTTCCTGTGTTCTTTTTCTCTCTCTGTCTCCCTCCCTCCTGTTGTTCTCTCCCATCTGAGTCACATTTCCCATGATTCCACCAGCCCATCTGTGGAGCCTCCACTAACAGGAAGAGGGAACCCTGTGCTCTGCCTTGAACTGACATGCACGCGTGCACACACACACACACACACACAAACACATCTGAGCTCCAGTGCTTGACTTGTCCTCCTGCCAAACTACACAGTGCGTCTGCAACCACCACACCCTTCAGCTGGCCTGCTACTGGTGCTGCTTTCTCTCTCATACACAAACACACACACACACACACACACCAATGAACACAAGCAGTCTTGTAACACATTACACAGACACACTCCAAACATACAGACTGCTCCAAGGGCTGCTGTTTTTCTTCATCTCTCTGTTTGTCTGTCTCTGTCTCACTCACACAAACGACCACCATCTTTACCACAGCCTGCCTGTCCATGCTAGATGACATAAAAACACACACTACCTGTCTGTGGGACAGCACAGTGATATCACACACACACACACACACTATCTGTCTGTGGGACAGCACAGTGATATCACACACACACACACACACACACACACTATCTGTCTGTGGGACAGCACAGTGATATCACACACACACACACACACACACACAAACACACTATCTGTCTGTGGGACAGCACAGTGATATCACACACACACACACACACACATACACTATCTGTCTGTGGGACAGCACAGTGATATCACAAACACACACACACACACACACACACTACCTGTCTGTGGGACAGCACAGTGATATCAGTATATTCATAAGTGTGTCCACCTGTTCCCTGCTCTACTAATTAGCCTAAATAACCAGTCCATGCATGTATGCACACACACACACATGGGCAAGCAAGGGAAAAAACACACACACACACAGATCCACCCATGTGTGTAATGTGGGCAGCAATGTAAGGGTGTGTGTGTGTTTGCACAATGCTTCAGGACAATAGAAGTGGTCATAGCTGCTTAGGACAGAGAGCTGGCAGCAAGCTAGCGTCTCCATGTTGCTATGGTAGCAGTGTCTTTGGGTTGCCAAGAGATCAGGTTACCCGCTTGGCCTCTCCTCGGGCCACCAACTCTATTATGACTCTGATCAATTATGGAAGCCCTCCCTCCTTCCCTCAATCCCTATCCATCCCTCCATCCCTCCTGCTTCCCTCCTTCCCTCCATCCTTACATACAGGACCTCTCTCCCTCTCTTCCTCCACCAGCTGGTCTTAGTGTGTCTGTATGTCACTGGCCAGTCTGTTCTGTCTGTGATGTCACTAGCTAGTCAGTTCTGTCTGTGATGTCACTAGCTAGTCTGTTCAGTCTGTGATGTCACTAGCTAGTCTGTTCTGCCTCTCCCCCTCTTTCCACCAAAGCAAGCCTAGTTCTAGCTCTAGACTAGTGCAGGTTCACAGCTGGTTCAATTTGCAAACCTTCGTATATGTTTTGCTTTTCCACAGGCTACAGTGCCACATCATGATGTCACTGTATTCTTCATACACGTCTCCAGTTCCCCAAGTGGTGCTCCTGGCTTCACAAGCCTACTTTGGCATCAACATTCGAGTTGTTCTGCTTGTTGCGATTATACTGGATTTGCTGAAATACAGGCTTTGTTCTTGAAGCTCCCCCAAGTTTACTTTGTATTTCCATCAAGGACCACAGTGCAAGAAGACAGTTTGTCTCCTCCACGCATCACTGTTTAGATTTTACATCTGTAAAACAAGTTAATGCCAAAGCTGTGTGACCCCAGGTGCCCCAAGTTGAGCTAACAGCTAAAGCTAAAATCAAGTGCACTCTAACTCTGTTCCTGTCAGCTGACTGGGTGTGGTCACCTCCTTCTGCCACTCATCTAGAAAGCAGAACAGCTACTACTACAGTTACAACAGCTGTGTGTACAGTAAACTCTGCTACACACACACACACATGCACACACATACATACACACACACTGCACGCACACGCACTCACAGATATGTTATAGACATAGACACCCACGGACACACACACACCCACAAACACACAAACACATACTGCACAAACAGGTTTATAACATTACCAGGAACACAGTTACATACACAATGTACACACACCACCACCAAACGATACACAGTCACTTTCTCCAGGGAGGGAGGGACTCCACACTGTTGACACAGTCAATAAGAACAATCAGCCTTATCTCAGGACCTGTTAATCAACTGAACTGAAAACACACACACATACATACATACTCTGAACAAACACACACACTCATAAAAAACACACAACCAAACACAACAACATAGATACACACGCAGCAACAACAACATACAGTACACCAGTCAAAAGTTTGGACACATTTTTCCATGTGTCCAAACTTTTGACTGGTACTCTAGATACACACACAGTCAGAACAAACACACACAAGTGCACACACCCATGCACACACAAGAAGCATGCACAGGAGAAAATAAGAACACACACTAAATCTCACACAGATTCACACACAAAGAGGGATTGAAACGTCAGCACTCAAACAAACACGTTATGTGATACATCACATATGCACACGCACATACACACACACATACACACATGCACACACACATGCACCTTTTCTGATAAAGGAATAGGATTGGTGTCATGGAAAAGGCTCTTTCAGAGTGAAATAAGACCTCAAGGAGCATTCTATTGAACTACCCACTTACTTACGCACTTACACACAGTAACACACACACACACACACACACACACATCCTGTGGCCATGCCAGGTCTCCTCACTGTTATCAGCTTGTTTACTCGTCTGTTTCCTTGTTTCTCTGACTGCCAGCGCAGTCACCTGATCATGTGACCACCTGGTCATGTGATCCAGATTGTATTAGGTAGCTAAAAGCTGTCTGGGCCTTTGTTCTGCACATGCTCAGACAGAGTGGGGGTTGCATCATGCTCCGGTGACCTGGTTCTGATCCGTCTTTACCTGGCAGAACCAGGCTGGGTTGACCCAGAAATACCAGCATGAGATGCTGAAATGTGCTGAGACATCAACATCTGATGTTGACCCAGAAATGTGATGTAGTATCAACATGTGACTTTGAACCAATCCATAGCTATACTCAACAGAGTTGTTGACACTCATGCACACACAATCCGTCTCAGGATCAGTTCCACTGGTCAGTTCTGGATTAGAGGTGTAGGTTGGACAGAGGTCCATCAATGTGTCAGTGATGACAGCTGTGACCACATAGTAGCCCTGTCTAGTGTGCCTTCATGCACTGTGCAGTGAGGAGCTGGCAGTGAGTGGCTGAGTTTCGACTGAGTACAGCAGTTGGCTGTGGTTACAGAGCTGAGCCTAGAGAGCCAATGTGATGCACTATAAATGTCCGTCTGAGCTGTGAAGAGCAGAGAACATGACAGTCGGACCAAAACTAATTTTGTCTTTCCCGCTCTCTACCACTCTGTGAAGTGTTGTCGTGTGACCCCCAAGGCTCTGGTGGTGAGCTATTTATCACTGAATCTAACAACGATCAGCGACAAACAGCACCACAGGTCTTTCAGCTCAAACTGAATCTAACTAGTGCAAGTCTTAGTAACTAGGGACTGGCGAGTATAAAAATATGAATAGAACATTTGAAAAAGAGAGACTGAAAGAAAGAAAGAAAGAAAGAAAGAAAGAAAGAAAGAAAGAAAGAAAGAAAGAAAGAAAGAAAGAAAGAAAGAAAGAAAGAAAGAAAGAAAGAAAGAAAGAAAGAAAGAAAGAAAGAGAGAGAGAGATGTCTGAATGAGTGAGTGACTTGCCATGCCAGAGAGAGGTGACGTGGGTAATGCCAGCCGCAGGGCTGAGGAGAGGAGAACCACGCAGTCCCCATGAGGAAGTCCCCTCGCCCTGACGCTGGTCACAGATAACATCACACAGAGACACACACTCTATGACTGCTATGTAAACCACTGTGACATCAACTGTGACGACACACCTGGGTGGCAAGGTGTATGTCTGTGTGCGTCAGTGTTTGTGTGTGTATGTGAGTCTGCGTCAGGTGTGTGTCTATAGCGGTTTGTGTGAGTGTCTTTATCCAGTCTGGAAAGTCCTTGTATTTTTGGGGCAGTCCCTGTAGTAGAACCATAAACTAACCATTCCCTGTTTTGACACGTGCAGAGGAGTTTAGACAAGGACCTGAAAGAGACCTAAGGAGATTGACAGTGATGAAGAGACTCTTAATGAGGCGTTGCCACGGGGACCAGGTCCCAAAGACGTCACCGAGCTGGCCTCGTTAGTGCCCAACAACGACTTGGCTTGACGTGGGAATTTCTTGTCACCTTTTGTGTGTGAGCAGTGATGGAACAAACTCAGGAGAGAGGGGCTATTTTTAACCTTCCGTGATGTCACTGTGACGGAGGCATGGAAGACACGAGTGGAATGCCAGCTATTCCTGCCCACTATCTCCCCAGTCAGCACCTCCCTGTCACATCAAGTTAGGGAAGAAGAGAGAGAGGGAGAAAAGGGGAGGATGAAAGGGAGAAAGAGAGGAATGGAGGGAGTAAAGGGAGGATGAAAGGGAAAGAGGTAGAGAAAATAGGTGGAGGAAGAAACCGAGAGAGGCAAAGGGAAGGAAGAAGGGAGGAAGGAGGTAAGGGAGGAAGAGATAAAGAGAGAGCCTCTCATGTACTAACGCTTTTGCGCCAACTTCAAGCGTATTTGTTTCGCAATTGCTCGTAAAAGCACGGCGAGGTAGCCTATGTACAAACATGCCGCACTGAGGGAAAAGCGCAGACTGCCGGTCGCGGGAACTGAAAATGGCAAATTGCGCTTTTCCGTGTCATGCATATGCATTCACGGAAGGGTCAAGGGGAAAGTGGGAGTTTCCCATAAAAAAAGGGAATTAATGCGTTAAGTGCGCCTAATTATGTATTCCGTGGTATGTACAAAAGCGCACCTCTATTTTGCGCCGTTAAAAGCAGGCGTAAAGCAGGATGCGTATATGCTTCCTGGTGAAATGGCATCCGTAACCCGAGCAAGACGAAGACATAGGCCTAAAGATTTTTGCCACAAGGATCACACTTTTTGAGTTGAGTGAACACGAAATCATTAGCATTACAGATTAGTAGCCATGCAATATTACACTTACTGGAATAAATCAAAGATTACATCGAATCTCCGACTCAGCGTTCACATTCCATTACAGCAGTTGTTTAACTCCTCGCTACATTACAAATATTGGCATCAGGATCATTTCAAACAGTCATCGCTGTTTTGACTTTGGTGGCTGATTCATGATAGAAAGAGAGAAGAGGCCCATTCAATTGCGCGTTTAAATGCTCGCAAAGTACGGAATAGTGGTCGGAGAATACGTTGATTACCCGATGACCTGCAGGTTTCGTAAATACGACGTAAACTGAGGTATCAAAGCGTGCGCAATCTGCGGGTTGGCCATGGCGCTAATAACGCTACGTTTGCAAATGTACGTACATGAGGCCCAGAGTGACAATATGAGCTAGAGAAGGAAGTATCATGTAGAGATAATGCTGCCCGATCGGGTGACTACATATTTCCATCAGGGAGAGGTCTGAATAAGGACTGACGTCAACATCCACTCACACATACTCACACACGTACACACATGAGACAGATAAGGAAGGGCAAGGTAAAGACAGGGAGGAGAAGTCAGGTTCTCCTGCTGGAGGTGAACTGTGAGAAGCTGAACCAAGCCTACATACAGCAAGGTGTTGTGTTGCTCTACTCTGCTCTACTGTACTCTGCTCTTTTGCTGTACTCTACTGTACTCTAATCTGCTCTGTTCTACTCCACTCTGCTGATCATCACCCCTCACATCTGTGATATCTTCCTGTTTGCATATCAACTCAGAGAATAATATTCCCCTGTGCCAATTCAGTGTGTGTCTGTGTGTGCGGCGTATGTGTATGTTTCTTTGTGTGTGTGTCTGTGTGTGTAATATATAATACAATAATAATCCTGAACACACACTTGCAGTCCTTTCAGTAGGAAGACACCTAGACTGTTGCTCATACTGGTAAAACACACAGTCAGATACAGAGACACACTCATACACAGACATGAACAGACACACTCAAACAAACAAACGCACACACACACAGAGACACAGACAGACCTACATATATACTCACACATCTGGACAAGTGCCTCATAACACATTGCTATATCAGTGTACTGCACAGGGCTTAGAGTTAAGCGTGTTTGTGGTTGTGTGTGTATCTATGTTTGTGTACGTGCATGTATGTGTGTGTGTGTGTGTGTGTGTGTGTGTGTGCAGAATCTTCGCTGACTAATACAATTGTAAGCTGAGGAACTAGTTGGTGTGTACTGCAGCTTGTCACAGAGAGAACCTGGCTTACATAGCACATGGCAGCTTCAGTATAGCAGAACACACACACACAGCTCAGCAGCAGTGTTAATAGTCACATGACCCTCAAACACACACACACACTCACTCAGTGGTCTGTATGCTTGACCGATTTACACAGTAATATACTGCTAAGCTAAACTCACAGAAACATAGCTCTGAACACACAACCCTGCAGTGAACACCTACGATACACACACACACGCACGCAACAAGCACACACAGCCCAATCAACACAGATATTCTCCTTGCACTTACACAGACACACACACACATTTACATGCATGTACACACCTACTGTGTGTGTGTAAGAGGGGAGTCAGGTGAGGGGGGTTTCTTAGACGGGGGTTAAGAAACAAAGCATCTCTTTCTGTTCAGGGGAAAGAAGGAGGCCAGTAGGAGGGGTGGGAGAGAGGGAGGAGGGAGGGAGGGAGGGAGGGAGGGAGGGAGGGAGGGAGGGAGGGAGGGAGGGAGGGAGGGAGGGAGGGAGGGAGGGAGGGAGGGAGGGAGGGAGGGAGGGAGGGAGGGAGGGAGGGAGGGAGGGAGGGAGGGAGGGAGGGAGGGAGGGAGGGAGGGAGGGGAGGAGAGGTAACATGAGTCCAGCAGGAGAGGGTCTGGGGAACCATGCTCTACTGCTCCAAAAGGAGCCTGCCACCCTCACTCTCATTCTCTCCATCCCTCTCTTCACCCCTCGCTCCAACACCACTCCCTCCCCCTCGCATGTGATTTTCCTATCTCTCTCCCTACCTATTTTACCATCCTGCCTTTCCACTGTCTCTCTCTCTTTCTTTTTCTCTTCTCCCCTTCCTCCCATTTGATCTCCCCCCACTCTCTCCCAATCTCAGGAAGCCGATAGGAGTTTTAGTTCGATCCCCAGGGCTTCTCTCTCTTTCTCTCTCTCTCCATTCTGTCCCTCTGCCTCCGTGTCTCTCTAATCTAATTGTAAAATGACCACAGGGACTCTCCAGGTAGAACCAAACATGTGACAGCTAAACACACTTACACTCACACACGAGCGCACACAAACACTCTTCCATGCTGGAGGCAACAATGGCCACATTACTGTGATGTGAGTCATCATCTGTTTCTTTATGATTGCCACCCCCTTCCCCCCTGCACGCCTCCCCCCTCTACCGGCGATTGTTCGCCTCTCTTTCACTCCTTCTTTCTTTCTCTCCTTCTTTCACTGATGTCCTACTGAGGCTTTGTATCAATCAACTGAAAAACAGAGTAGAAAGAGAGAGAGAAAAGAAAGGGAGAGGGTGTGGGCTAAAGCCGAATGCTGTAGCTAAGTCATAGGACATGCTGGATCCCCGTCTCTCTCTCTCTCCCTCTCCTTACTTGTTCTCTCTCTCTCCATCTCTCACTCTGTTTCCCTCTACTTCTCTCCCTCTCCTTACTTGTTCTCTCTCTTTCTTTTACGCACACCGACACACACTTTCCCTTATTTTCCTTCAACATTGATGTCATGTGTTTACCTACTGATGTCACACTACTCCTCCCTACACACACACACAGAATTACAGAAACACACACACGCACACACACACACGTACAGAAACACACATGCAGACATACTCACTCAACCCACTCTTATTTTCCCTTTCCCCCTCCTACCCCACCTTCCCATAAGCCCCACCTTGGCCTGCATCACACTGACCCCATTGTGGCCTAAAAGCACACCCCTGCCCCCCTCCCCGTTCCCCCAACCAGCACTCAAATACCTAACACAACTATAACTCTATACCTAACCTGGCTGGCTGGGGTCACTGGCCAGTCTGTCTCGCCTGGGTTAGTCTCTGCATCCAGGGTTGGTCTTTCTGATCTAGGTAGGGTGTTGTCTCTCTGCCAGGGTTGTTTCTCTGTACAGGGTTGGTGTCTCTATACAGGGTTGGTCTCTGTGCCAGGGTTGGTCTCTCTGGCTGGTAGCAGTTCTCCTGGCAGGGCTGGGAAGCAGGATTACAGCACAGACCCCTCCTGTCTCTGGCTAATCTGGATCTGGATCATAAGGTCTCTGAATCACAGCAGCTATGCAGCTTCAACACTGGTCTGAATGAGTTCACTGTGGGAGTGATCAACACACACACACTCACACACACACACACACACACACACACACACGCTCGCACAGAGACACACAGACACACACATGCTCACGCACTCACACTGACCCAATAAATGATCAAACACAAAAAAAGAAGCATTTCACAGTTTACACGTGCCACTATTTCTCTCTCTTATCCCTCTCTATTGTTCCAATATTCACTGTCTGTCTTCCAGTCAGTCTGTCTGCCTGTCTGTCTTCCCTCAGTCTGTCTGCCTGTCTGTCTTCCCTCAGTCTGTCTGCCTGTCTGTCTTCCCTCAGTCTGTCTGCCTGTCTGTCTTCCAGTCAGTCTGTCTCTCTCCTGCTCTCACAGCATTGTGGCTGTTTTGAATAGTCAAATGAAGGAGTGTGTAGCTGGCTTACAGAGGGCCAGCCACAGGAAACAGACGTCATGCAAAGACGATTCGCTAGCATGCAAACAACAGAGGAAGAGAGAGGGAAGAGAGGGAAGACAGGAAAGAGAGGGAAGTGGAGACAGAGAGGAGGGAGAGAGACACAGGGAGAGAGGAAGAAACAAAAGGAGAGAAAAGCGATGGAGATGAATGGATCAGATAGAGAGATGGATAGACAGATAGATGGATAGACAGATAGAGAGATGGATAGACAGATAGATGGATAGACAGATAGATGGATAGACAGATAGATGGATAGACAGATAGATGGATAGACAGATAGAGAGATGGATAGACAGATAGATGGATAGACAGATAGATGGATAGACAGATAGATGGATAGACAGATAGATGGATAGACAGATAGATGGATAGACAGATAGATGGATAGACAGATAGAGAGATGGATAGACAGATAGATGGATAGACAGATAGATGGATAGACAGATAGATGGATAGACAGATAGATGGATAGACAGATAGAGAGATGGATAGACAGATAGATGGATAGACAGATAGATGGATAGACAGATAGATGGATAGACAGATAGAGAGATGGATAGACAGATAGATGGATAGACAGATAGAGAGATGGATAGATAGATAGATAGGATTCATGGCTTGAGGTGGAGGTTAAAGGGACCCACGGTTTGTTGTTCTAACATCAGATCCCATTCAAATTCAGGACACCATATCCTGTTGAAAGAGGAAGTAGAGGAGCGGCAAGATCAAGCTGTCTTTATCGAGTGTGTGTTTGTGTGTGTGTGCATCTGTGTGTGTGGTGGACCACAGCCACCTCTATCGACACACACAGATGCACACACACACAAATACAAAAGCACGTACACAAACACACACGTTACTGTAACAAATTAATAAAATAAACAAAAGCCTTTGGGTCTGATATGTGCACCAGGGTAGCCCTGAGACTGAGTTGTATAATGGAAGACTGACCCTGAGACTGCATTGTGTTTCTGTTTGTGCGCACATGTGTGTGTGTGTGTGAGGTAGAGAGGTAAAAAGAAAATGATGTGTGTGTCTGTGTGCCTGTGTACGTGTGTGAGGTCGATAGGTAAACAGGAGATGGTGTGTGATCACGTTCCTGGGAACAGTTTCTCCAGGGACCCAGATAAAGGAACACACCATTCCAGAACGGAGGTGAAAACAATAGCTGCAGCTGTGTGTGTGTGTGTGTGTGTGTGTGTGTGTGTGTGTGTGTGTGTGTGTGTAAGCCACAGTCCAGCTGGAGTCTACTGTAACTCTTCCTATGTACAGCTCCTTGTTTAGCCGACTTGTTCCTCCACCTCCACACACACACATTGAATATCTCAGACCTAGCTACTTTGACAGTAGAGGATGGAGAGGTGGAGTAGGGGGAGGAGAGGGAGGAAGAAAAAGAGAAGGATAGTAATGAGAGTAGGAGGAATAGACTGAAGGAGAGGGAGCAGGATGAGAGGAAGGAGGAGGAAGTAGCTCACCCCCACACAGGAAACAGAGCTTATTTCCTCCTCTTTATCCCTCAAACAATGGAGGAGAGGTGAGGGAAGGATAGAAGAGAACAGAACAGAACAGAAGAAAAGGAGGGTTGAAGAGAGGAGAGGAAAGGTGTAGTGGACATCAGCTCTATAAGCTGTCCTGATTGGTCTGGCCATTCTCCAGCTTCTGGCACTGGAAAATCTGATAATCTAATCATCGCAGACTAATTGGCTGATAAAAAAAACACTCCTTGCACTGATTGAAAAAACATGTCCTGCTTCAAAATGACCGATTGTACGACAGTCAAGTATTGATAAACAGTTCCACATGACTGAATGCATTCAGATTTCCATGCAATCAAAAGGATTAGTCATCTTGTTTGTTGGTCAACAGTAAATGTGTAGCATACTGAGAGAAAAACACAGACACAGATTCAGATCCCCCTTTACTATAAACTTCTAATTGTAGCTCATCTACGACTCAACAGTTTAATACCTGCCATGAGCTGAGTTTGTTTCTGAGTGGTCGTCACTACTCCACAACCACACTGCTGCAGTACACTGATACAGTTCTGTTTGTAATTACAGGCATGCCAAAAGGTGATTGGGTTACTGTGGCATTAGCACACCCAGATGTATCAAGCAATGTTTTTTTGTTTGAGATATATAGAGTTAATGAGGTGTGTGTTTGTGGGTGTATTCTCAGCCAATAACCATGCTGCTAGTGACGGTGACCGTCCTGTGACGCTCACGCAATGCCAGGTTGAGAAAAACACTGCCTGTGTGTGATTAGTATGACACACAGTCATACAAATCACACACAGAAAGGTAGAGAAGGCTTTTCACCATGTAACACAAAGTCAACACACCCAGACACACAGTCCCCCACCCCCCCACCCCCCTACCCACACGCACACACCGACACATACAGACTGACACATACACACTCACTCACTTCATAAATCCAAATGTTGTCCTCCTACCTTTTGGTCAACGATAGAGCAGGCGATCTGTTTGACGTAGGCCAGGTCAGCAGTCTGGGGCAGCAGAACCGACTCCCTGGTGAGCCCGATCTGGATGATGAAGGACACCCCCGCCGGTGTGGGGGGCAGAGGGGATGACATGGAGCCACCGGGCCCCGGCCCAGCCCCCAGGTCCACCGGAGGGAAGCCATGTGAGGGCGTGGGCGGCATGGCCATGGGGGTCCCCTGCTGAAGGACCACGGAGCCTGGAGGAGAGGGGCCTCCAGGGGGGAAGAAGACCTGCGACAGGGGCCCCGACGACAAACAGGGGCTGGCGTTGGCCATGTCTGGAGCTCAACACAAACACACACACGGGCAGCCGTGTGAGCAAGTCCTGAAAGACCTTCAACACACACGCTTCCAATGAGCTCAGAGAGCAGGGGAGTGTGAAGGTGTGAACGAGTTGTCTCACACACACGTTCATCCACACTCGAACACAGCCACACACACACACAGAGACAGCGTCCGTCAGAGTGTCCAAGCTCCTGTGTGTGCTGTGGCCAGGCGTCTCAGCGGAGCAAGGGAGAATTCCTCATCCAGGAAGTTGCTCTCTTCCTCTCCTTTCTGTCCTTCTGTCCTTCTTTCTTTCTTTCTTCTTCTCTTTTTCCCTCTCTTTCTCTCCGTGTGCTCCGCACTCACACGTCTTCTTTCCTGGTGTGAACCAGGCAAACGTGAGCAGAGTAAATGAGTCACTCATAAAAGAGAGAGAGAGAGGACAAGAAACTGCCCCCCTTCCTCTTTTCCTACCTTTTCTCCCGCCTCCTACTCCCCCCTCCTCCTCCTTCTCTTCCGGAGAAGTAGTGCTGTAAGGGAGAAAGCCAAAACTCTGCCAGGAAATGTTGAGAGGACAGAGAGGCCAGCAACAGGATTCACTTTGTTGTCCTTTCCTCTGGGCTGTGCAACAAAATGGCTACCCGAAGCAGGAAACTGAAAAAGTGAGGGAGAGAAAGAGAGATAGAGCTTGGGTTTTCTTTAACAAGTCTGAGCCCTCTTTCAGTTTCAGTCCAAGTTTACGCTTTTCTGTAGAAAAGCAGAGAGAGAGAGAGAGAGCGAGAGAGCTGTGAGAGGTTACCTCCCCCTCCCTTCGGCCCCCACCTCCCTGGAGTCAATGGTTCAAGGAGGAAGTGAGATGCCTGACAGGGCTGCCTGCCAATGAGATGAGAGAACTCATGTTCATGACTGTCCCACCCACTCTCTGGCTCTCCTCCCAGGCCCTCCTTCTATCCTCCCTCACTCCCTCACTCCTTCATGCTGGGGTAATTTGTCTTGTTTACTCCCTCTCTCGGGCTCTGCTTACACTGCCTCAGGGGCCAACTCTCTGCTCACACAAAACTCCCTCTGTCTGTTTCTCTCTTCCTCTTCCTCTCTTTCTTTCTCTTCCTTTCTCTGTCACTGTCTCTTTCTATCTTTCTCTCTCTCCCCCACCCTGGCTCCTGTTTTCCCTCCTATTAACAACACCCCTCTTCAGTCGCTTTCAGTATCAATAGTTTTCCTTTTTTTAGCTCCTCTCTCATTCCCTCTTGGCAGAGTCACACGTCTCCCTTTGTGTTAGTGTGTGGGAATGGATGTGTGTGTATGTGTTTCAGTGTATGGATGTGTGTGTGTCTTCGCCCAGCCTCTGTGGTAACAAGCATGTTCAGTTGGGGAACTCCAGTGCACCATTAGTGCCTGGAGTGAGTGGTGTGTCTAGTTCCCGTGTAACAGGACACTAACTACTGGTTCTGAGGTGACCACAAGCATGCATTTGACTGATCCCACCCTTGACCAAGCCTTATTTGAATAAACCAGACTGACCTGTGTGGTTTCTCCCTAGAGCCTGTTTAACTGTAAACTCTCCCGCCCACTCTGTTATGATGTAATGACTAGGAAGCTAACCCGTTAAAAAGACATAGTTGAAAAAGGACAACAATCCTGTCTCATTAACTGTAACTTCTTATTTGAGTCTGCAGTGCTCATATCTACCACTAGAGGTAGTTTATTTAGGAAAACACAATAAACCTCTTTAGTGGACTTTCCAACAGAACTGAACCAGGAACAGTACCAGACAGGCCTGCCACACAGAACATGACGAGTGTTTTCCAGTGTTCCCCGACAGTGCTAATAACATTCCAAATACATTTCTAAACAGTTGACATCATTGCCAGACTGAGGTGTGTGGTGTAATCAATCCAGACCTGTTGAACCTGACTAGGGAAATCCCTAAGAGGATTCCGGTGAGGTGCTAGTATATAGGGCACTGAAGAGAATCAGGTATGGGCTGTTTGAATATAGGTTAGGGTATTTACATCAGGAGACCTGTTTGACTCGACTTTGCACTACATTACTGAAGCGTGAGGAAGGAGAAAGTGAAAATAGATTCAAACACCATTAAAACACACATGGCCTCACCAGCACTCACTGTACAAAATCTTTCTTTTATTTTCTGTTTTTGTGTGTTTTTTTCTTAATAATGACAGACAACAGGAGACCTGCGAAAAGTAAACAAAACCAAAAGAAGAATAGGGGGGGAATAAGGTCATTTTGATACAAGCTAGGATGCCTTTCAAAAAATAGATAAAATAATAATTATAATAGAAACAAAATTGATTAAAAAAAAGCAGGTCTCTTATCCTTGTAGTTAGAGTACATAGTTGGAATACAGCTTGATATGATGTACAAAATATCACACAGTGATAAGTTGCTATAAAAAAAATACAAACACAAACACACTGGAGCCCCTGCCTGCCTGCCTGCCTCTGACTGCTTTACTCATGGGTTTTCCTTCTTTTTCCAAATGTTTTGTTTGGTTTTCCTTTTTTTCCTTTTTTTTCCTTTTTTACAAGTTATACATCATCATTGTCAATCACAAGCAAGTTCTAAGCCTAGCAAAAAAGAATGATTCACTTAGAATAGAATAATACAGTATTCTTACACCTTAATAATCATAACCTAAAATCAAAATAAATGCAAACATATGAAATGAAAACTGACATTTACATCATGATGGTGTCTTCTCTTATCACCATTAACGGTCTTCTTTCTTTCGAATTTCATCTTAATTTTCGTGTTTTGTTTGCTTTGTCACAATGATTTGTCAATTCTTAGAAAGTTGTCAAAGCAGAGTAGTGTATATGTGTGAGTAGACTGTTTCCATAGCTACAAAGCTGCCCAATGACACTTGACCAGAAAACACTCAAATAACCTGTGAGGACCCCAGGGGCTGGCTACCGAGGAACACTTGACCCCTGACCTCTGGGGCCCAGGCTTCAGGCTTCGACCTCAGTTCTCTCCTCTTTTTATTATCTCCATGAGGGGAGAGGGGAGGGGGGCGGTTAGTGTTGTTATTTGCTCTCTTAGCATTTCCAACATGTTTTAAATAGTTCTGAAAAGGTCTCAGGCCAATCCTGAGGGCTTTTATACTGAAGGCCTCTGGACTTCCCCCACTCACATTCTCCTTTGACACAGCACGGACAACAGTTTCCTACCACTAAGCCCTCTAGGAGGTATACTCCAGGTCAACTGTTGCCCACTGCAGGGCAGGAAGAGGAACCGGAGCACACACAGGTCCCTGATTTAGACTCAGACTAATATGGTCTTGGCACCAATATATGACTAGTGCTGTGAGCAGACACACCCACACCCTGCCTACCACTTGAGTTCCCTGTAGAAGTGTTCAGTTCAGCCCCTCCCCTCCCTCTGCAATAGGTGCTGATAATAGTGATGATGATGATGATGATGATGAAGATAAGACTACAATCTTCAGAAGCAAAGAAAGGACTGTTTATAAGTCATATTGTACAGCGTAACAAGCCATCTTTCCCACAAGCACTCCGACACACACGCATACATTCATGAAATGTCCGGACCATAGAACACCATTCAACTCAGTCTGGTCCAAGAGAATGAAAGTAAAGCTGATTATCCATACACTGTGAAGGAATCTTCTCAGAACACACACCTATCCTGGCTAACTAGCATAACTAACCATCCAGACGACTAACCTACTCAGCCTGACCAGCTAACTGCCTACCTAGCACTGGAGAGTGTTTGGAGATGAGGGCCTGCCCTTGGTGATGGGCCTCGCTGCCTAACTGAGCAGTGTTGAGGAACTTCGACGCAGGTTTGCAACGGATGTGTTTCTTAAAACAAAAACCGGCTTTTAACAGAACAAGGAAGTATAGTGTGTGTGTGCGGGTGTATATTTTGGTCTGCACGGGCATGCTTAGTGTCACCAGTTCCAAAGCACTGTGTGTCATAGCAACTGGCAGATATAGGGAACATACCAGAGTGGTGTAGTGCAGAGCGGTCTAGTCCAGACCTAGCTAATCAACCACAGAGCAGCCCAGTGAGTTTTTTGAAAAGCAGAATGATTAGTAGTATCACAGCAAGTTACTGAGGCATTATGGGACTAAAAAGGATGGGGAAATGAAGTCCTGTGGTAACCCAACCAGTGGGCTGCAGGACACAGTTCGGTGTGTGTGTGTACGTGTTTCAGCATGTGTCTCAGAAAAAGTTTGTTTACGTGTTTGTATTGGCATGTAAGCATGATGATGATGGCATGGTCCCATCCTCTGTCTCCTCCTCCTCTCCTTCCTCAGACAAAGATCTTGGCGAGTGCGTCGGCCCCGGCGCTGGCGATGAAGGGCTGGGAGGGATGGAAGGCCACGTCGTGGATCGCCTCGTCATGCTTCTTCCTGTGGGCGGTGATCTCCTGGACACACGTCCTGTTGTCCAGCATCCACAGACGCACCGAGCAGTCATGACCTGCAGGGGGCGACATGCACACAGCAGAATCAGCCCACCTGCACTGGGTTTTAAATCATGTCATCTTATGATTATTTATTTCATGCCATCTTTCAGTGGTTGTATATTTCAATAACGTCTCATTCAGATGAAGTCAAGTAAACCAAAACGAGGCCAGGTACTCACTCCCAGAGATTAGGTAAGTGCCTTTAGGGTCCGTGGTCAAACAGGTGACTGCATCGAGATGGGCGACCATGGAGTGGACCACTTTACCTACACACACACACACACACACACACACACACAGTTAACCCAAGGAATCCCAGACAAAATACACATCAACCTAAATGAGTGACAAACACACACACAAACACACCTGTCTTGTTGTCAAGGAAGCGGATAGTGCGGTTCTCATGTGCTGTGACGGAGATGGGCTCAGAGGGATGGCTGACCACACGGTTAATCAGCTCGCTGCCTGCTGGGGCCACACACACACACACACACGACAAGTTCAAGATTTATGGTCCACTCTGTACAGAACTTCTGATTCCAATGTTCCGGAACATTCTTTGTTGTGACGGAATCTGCTGCGACTCACCGTCCTTGGTTTGGGTCTCCAGGACCATGATGCTTTGCTCTGTGTTAAGGTCGTACAGCAGCGTCTCACCGCCGTCAAACGACACAACCACCTGGGAGGGGTCAGGGGTCACGAACGCCACAGATGTCGGCGTGCCGTGCTCTGGAGGAGAGGATGAAGGGATGATGGAGAACATAGAAATACTTATAACCCTTATCAAATCTGAAAATAATTTGGAGCTAAGTTCTTTCTTTTAAGCCAAATTGCTTCACGTATCATCACCACACATACCTCTTTCCTTGTTGAAGACAGATATGCAGGGGGAGGAGTTCTGTGGATCCCAGAGACGGATAGTCCCATCTGCGGAGCAGGACGCCAGGCGCTGGAGGGGGGCGGAGTAAGCCAGACCCCACACAGAGTCTTCGTGGCCTGCCAGCACACTGCTCTCTATACCTGGGTCTGAGGGAGGGAGGGAGATAGGAGAGAGAGAGAAAGAAACACAGGGGTTTGACAAAGAATGACTATGGCTGTCTTAGTAAAGCACATTGACAAATCAGAGAGAGAGCGAGAGAGAGAGAGCGAGAGAGAGCGAGAGAGACACTGACCGTAGTTGTCGTAGGGGTCAACGTTCAGGTCTGGAATCTTCCAGCAGCGTACAGTTCCATCCAGACCTCCACTATAACACGAGTCCCCCTCACCCCCCATTGCCAGAGACAGCACTGCCCCGCTGGACACACAATACAAAGTGGGTCAGTACACAGATGCTAACTACAAATGCATTTGGGTGTGTATGTGTGTGTGTGTGTGCGCGCGCAAGGTATGAACTCACCTATGTGCTCTAAACGTGTAGATGGGCTCAACATCCAGCGCTGCGTTCCTACAGGAGAACATAGTTAGCTGTTAGTAGCTGTTACAGCTACGACACAGTAGCTGCTACAGCTACGACACAGTAGCTGCTACAGCTACATCAGTGTGCTAGCTAGCAGTTACAGCTACAACAGTATGTTGGCTAACTGCAACAGCTGCAACACAGTAGATACTACAGTTCCAACACCATGAATTAACTAGCTGCTTCTGCTACAACAGTGTCCTAGGTAGCTACTCCTGTCACCCACCCCATCTACTCAGCTAGTTGACCCTACCATGGACCCTAATCCTTTCAGGTTTCTGTCCCGTTTGTCAATGTACCTATACTTGTTACATTCTTCTATCATCCTGCCCTACTAGTGGGTTCTCCAGCAGTGTGTGTGGTTCTCACTTTTTGGAGTGCATGGCCTTGTTGAGGTTCCACAGCTTGAGCGTGCCGTCCTCGGAGGCTGTGATGAGCACCGGGTGTTCGGGGTGAAAGGTCATGGCCCTAATGGCGTCAAAGTGGCTCCGCAGGGTGAAACGAGGGTTCCACGTCTTCTTAAACTCCTCCCGGTTATCCTGCATCTAGTACCACACACACACACACAACAAAAAGAACAGCATGAGGGACTTGTGTGTGTGAGAGAGAGAGTAACTGAACAATAGCTAATAAAACAACGCGCTATTGTGAACTCACGTCCATGGAGAGGTCATTGTCATTGGCAACAGTAAGGTCAGCCAGCTCGCCCAGGTTCATGTCTCCACCCCCGACGGCATCGAGGATGAAGACGTCAGAGGAAAAACCCAGAGCGCCACCTAGAGGACGGGAAGACACACACACCCACTGATACCTACAGTACAACACACACACACATTAGAGCATCAGCTAACACACAACTGGCCTGCCTCAAACAGACTCTTTAGAAAGCAACACACAGGATTGCATCACAGGATTGCATCACAGAGCTTACAACATGCCTGACAACAACACCTACAGAGACCCAGCCAGGTCCAGACCGGAAGGGGGTTGAGAGCAGGAGAGTGACTCATGGGTGGGAGGAGGAGAACAGAGGGAGGAGATGAGAGGAGCAGGAGGAGAAAGGGGCCTTACCTTCGCCGGAGCGAGACTGTCCCGAGACTGAGGGGGGCGGGGAGGGTTTGGGGGGGAAGTCCGACATCATGCCCTGGAGCTGGTTCCTCCGGTCCTCTGAAGCCCCCCAGAGGAGAGACACAACATAACACCCAGTCATGCAGAGAGAGGGGGGAGAGGAGGAGGACAGAGCAGGTGATGGAAGGGAGGGGGTGGGGAAAGAGAGACAGAGAAAGGAGAAAGGGAAAAAGAGAGAGATGAAGGGCAGCGGACAGGTTGAGAGGGGGGAGAGGAAGACGTGTCGAGAGGAAAAGGTCAAGCCATTCTTCCACGAGGACAGGGTTGGAAAAGAGTGCAGAGGGGCGAGAAAGAGAGCCACAAAACATTCAGTGAACGAAAGAACAAAAAAACTGACAACAAAGAAAACAAAAATGTGGAACGGATGAAACGGCATGCAGAGTTTCCTTAAAGCCTCCAGCAGCCATCTACACATGTCTATAGATGCCACCAGAGAAATGACACCTCTAGTGGTCAACTAAGGAACTACATGAGGCCGTATTAGGCATTACCACTACGACAAATCCATAAAACACAACCGTATACTGCACAACATGTTTCACTACCTGGTTTGGCAGCAGAGATGGAGCTTTGCTTATGGAGGATGAGAATCTGAACCTGTTGGGCCTGTCTGAACTTATATAAGCACACTGAGAGAATTAGTGTATTACCAGAATTGTCTTTCGACATGAGAGATGAGGAGAGGGTAATAATCAGTGTTTGTGTTCACCCAGCCCTAGTCTCCAACTTAGTCTCCAAGAACGAGAGGTTACTTCTGGGGTTTGGGGAAATGGCTGCCAGGGGCTTTGAAAGGTGACCAAAAGAAGAAAGAATAGAAAGACATGAAATAGGACAAAAAAAGACACACATGACACATTGGAACCCAGAGAGAGAGAAAGAGAGACAGAAAATGAGAGAGAGAGAATGAG
>NC_140375.1:7647500-7712500 GCF_054491055.1 Hypomesus nipponensis
TCCATGGATGCCCATCCTTGATTGTGTGTGCACCACAAAGCAGTTTTGTTATGTTAGCAGTCACTGGGGTATTGTTATGTAAGCTAGGCCACTGCTCTGTTTGAACGAGGCACGCTCAGATGCTCCTCTTTCACTCTCCACTCCATCTCTCTCTCTCTGTCATGTGCAGCTAATTGGGCTTGTAACATCCCCCCTGCCCCCCCCCCCCACCACACACACACAGCTAAGAAGCAGCTACTGTACAGTGATGGTCTCCATGACACACTTCTGCCCCCCTTCCTCTATAAGAGCATGGGAGTTGCTTTCTTATGTTGTTCATTTATATTTCATGTGCCTTCTATTTATAGGCACATATAGGTTGAAGCGCCAAGCAGGCACCTGCATCAGAAAAGGGACTGATATGATTCTCCACATAAGGAATATGCCCACGTGTATGGTTGATCTATAATTCAACATGCTTATTACAAGTCACATGCTGTGTGTGATGACAGGGCATCACAGAGAGAGAGGAGAGAGAGCAGAGAGAAACATGATTTGCACTCAAGATGCGAAACAGTGTGTGTGTGTGTGTGTGTGTGTGTGTGTGTGTGTGTGTGTGTGTGTGTGTGTGTGTGTGTGTGTGTGTGTACAGTTGGAACCGCATTACGTCATTAGTCTATTTTTTCAGATTAGCTCGCGTGACTGAGTGTGCGTGTGTCTCGGAAAAGTGGTCTATAACAGCATTCGCCTCCTGGATCCAAGTAGTAATTGACAGCGAGTCACGTGACCTACTGTTATCTCACAGAGGAAAACAGACAATGATCCGATCGTAAAGTGGAGTGGACAATAGTCCACAGACTGTTGAATCAACTAGCTATTCATTTCAACAACGTTAACTAACTGTTAGGGCCGCCATACGACCATCTTATTAACACCATCACCTGTGTGATCCACCGCGTTCCAATTAACGCCTTTTTCAAAGCTGAACGAGAGAGGGTACAAAAGGTGCCAGACAGCTAGTTGCCTAGTGCAGCATCATCGCACTGAACGCTAAGCATACTAACTGGGACGGCTCAACAATAGGCTGCCCTCGAGGATGAAGCCAGATCAAGCTCCCATGGTCAACTTAAGACTTTGATAGGTTAAGACTTGCTCTGATATTGTCACTACATCAAGCGTCTCGTGGATATTAAGATAAGGTTATCTTTTAAACAAGCAGTTCTGTCTAGCAGCCACGCCACTACCGCCTTAGGTATCATTCACTTCTAGACAATATTTCGGACTCACTAGTTTTCTTATCCATAGAGTTAATCCAATGTAGGAGCGGTCACGACTTGCAAACAAGGCATGCATTCGTAGTGCATATTATGTCAAAATAAATGGATGAACAAATACCCTGAGTTCGTCCCTTTCGGCTTCCCAGCGGTATTTCTCGGCCTGGAATCGTCCCCATTCGAACTGGATAAAGTGCAAGATCCCAGGAAGCGATAGGCCTGCGTCCCCGTCTTGCGATTCCCGAGGCTGCGACGATCCAGCCATCGCCCCTGCTGCTGCCGCCGCGGCCGCTGTTGTTGTCGCCTGCCCGAGTCCTGATTTCGGCCCGTTCGGATTGCGCCCCACGCCGCTCCCTCCAGCGTTCTGGTTCGTTCCTCCCGCTACTCCGCCGGATCTTTCCGCCTCCATTTTACCGTTCGAGCTCAAGCCAGGACAAGGAGGTGGAAACAAGCAGCAAGAATAATAACCCCGTCCCTTTCAGACCCAACACTTCCACTCTAGCAAGCCTTCCCCTCTTTCTTCCTCTCTCACGTAGAAAGCAGGATTTGCTAAAACGGCAGCAAAAACCTCTAAACATCCGTTTAGAAATTTCGAAATAAAAGCTCAAATTGTTAAGTGACCGATTTGTGGCCCAACCGAACTGGTTTTTAATAATATCAAAGGAGCCATTTTCCAAAGCAAACATGCATATTTACACAAATAAAATCATCATATGAATGACTAAACCCTTTGAGAGATTTTATACTCCTGAATTTGATTTATTATATACTCTTATTCTGAAAGGATTTAGTTTGTTTCCGGTTTACAGCACGAACGTTGGTAGGCATCTTCACGAAACGAGTAATGCAGGGGTTAAGGAGTTGATGCTAAATAGTGAGCTCTTGGTAGATCTTGCTACAATACATACAATAGAGGTTTTAATGGGTCTATCCCTTTTATTCAACTCTGTAAACAGACTATTTGGTTCCTGCAATATAGTGACCGCAGGCAAATCCCGTCCTATCTCTGAGATCGTTTCCGATACAAGAAAATAGTGGCTATGGGAATCTACATCTCGACCGCATCGTTCATTCGTATGCATAGATCTACGTATCGGTTTAATCATATTTGATTTGTTCTTCATATACGTATTTTCGGGATTGCTCCTGTAGCCTACAATCGACAGGCAATGACTCTACGTTGCAAAATATAAATGTTTACTACCGGGCAACTATGATCCTTGATTCTAAAGCTACGTTACAGGTAAATTCAGTCTCCGTTTGTTCAAAATCTTAAACCAATTCAAATTGGTTGTTGAAATGAATGCCATTTCGCCATAATGTGCTATGGAACCAATCGAAATGGATTGTCACGAACACAATGCAATTCATGTCAATGGTTTGGCTAAGGTAATCCAAAGCAAACCTCTCCCATAGCTGTGTGTGTGTGTGTTTCAGTGTGACACATCTGACCACCCAGCTACTCCACGGGAGAGGTAGCATCCCGATGGCGTGGACTGAACTAATTAAGAACAGAGTTGTGGGTCTGTAATCAGTTAAACGCCTGCAGCAACCATGCGCGTGGGCTTCTGGGGCCTGCTGGCAGCAGTCATCGTCCTCAACCTGCTGATCATCTACTACGTGTCCCATGTCCAGCACCAGATTGAGAGGAGACGGGGGGAGCCAGGGAGGGGCTCCAGGAGGTCCCCTCTGCCTGTGTCCGGCCAGGGGGGTGGCGGGGCTGGAGCTGGGGTGGGGGGTGTTGGTGGAGGAGCAGGAGGGGGGGTCGGAGAAGGCAACACCCGTGGCCCGCGGGTCACAGTCCTCCTCCGTGAGTTTGAGGACTTTGAGAACTACGTGGGAGACGTGGCGAGGTCGTTCCTCCGCCAGCGGCCCGAGCTGCCCTTCCTGGCGGTGGCCGACTCCCCTCCCTACCCTCCTCTGGCGCTCCCTGACGGGGCCCGGCTCCTGGTGCTCACCCCCAGCCCGGACCAGCCCCCGCAGGCCCACCGGCCTGAGTTCCACGTCCAGACGGAGTTCGTGCTGCTGGTTCCCGACGGCGTGGAGCTGGAGCAGGGCCGTCTGGTGGAGCGTCTGATCCGGGAGCTGGAGGGCGAGGGCGGCGGGCCCGTGAGGCTCGTGGCGGCGTCCGTGCTCGCCCGCTCCGCCGTGCAGTGCCTCAGCCTGAGGGTGAGCCTGCGCGAGTGGACGGCCACCTACACGCCCGGCGCGTCGGGGAGCAGCGGGAGCGTGTGCACAGCGCTGCAGGGCGACGCCGTCGTGCTGATGAGGTCCGAGGACCTCTTCAACCTGTCCGTCCCCCTGGGGCGCCCTCTGATGACCTCGCTGTTCATCCAGACCTCGCTGCGCGGCTGGAAGGTCAAGCTGCTGGAGAGCCCCGTCTTCGCCGCGGGCCACAGGCCGCTGTTCAGCTCCGCCCACAACCAGTGGAAGGCGGACACGCGTGTGAGGGAGAGCACGGCTCGTCTCATGAGGAGCTTTGGGCTGAAGCGTCTGCTGCTGGCGGATGGGAAGGAGCAGTGGTTCGGCTGTGGGAAGGTGAACTCTCTGACCCTGTGTGAACACGTTCGAATGCATGCAGTTGAGGCACGATGCACGACATTTGCATTGTGTATATATGTATTTTTACTTTGATTTTTTCACTTTCTTTTCAATGATTCACCTCTCTTTTTGATTGTTTTGCCTGTGGTAGATACGCAATTCTGCCACGCTACGTACCTGTGGTTTTAGTGTGCAGTGAATGATTTTCCCGATCCTCATTTGTACATAGGAAGGTCACTGTTGCATACTTTCATAAACCTTTTGAGACCCGTTAAAAAAGCACTTTGAATTCGTAGTAGACTGAAACTGTTCCTCATCTCCCCCCCTCCCCCGTGTCCCAGGAGACGTCTCGCTGCTTTGGAACGGTGAAGGACGACACGCCCGATTACCTGTACCTGGAGCGCTGGACTCCACCCTGCTGCCTGCGGGCCCTCCGCGAGACCACCAAGTACGTCATCAACATCCTGGAGAGCTCCGGGGTGCGCTACTGGCTGGAAGGGGGCACGCTGCTGGGAGCGGCCCGCCACCAGGACATCATCCCCTGGGACTACGACGTGGACCTGGGCATCTACCTGGAGGACATCCCCAACTGTGACTACCTGAAGAACCTGGACTCAGGCTCCCTGGTGGACGCTAATGGCTTTGTGTGGGAGCGGGCGGTGGAAGGGGACTTCTACAGAGTGCAGTACAGCGAGGCCAACCACCTCCATGTCGACCTCTGGCCCTTCTACCCCCGCAACGGGGTGATGACCAAGGACACCTGGACCGAGCACAAACAGGATGTGGAGTTCCCCGAGCACTTCCTGCAGCCACTGGTGCCCATGACGTTTGCCGGCGTCACCGCGTACGGACCCAACAACCACCGGGCCTTCCTGGAGCTCAAGTTTGGGGAAGGGGTGATCGAGAACCCCCAGTACCCCAACCCAGCCAAGAAGAGGCTGGACAGGAGCAGGCTCTGAGGGAGGGGGGCTAGAGAGACAAGGAAGGGAGGAGAGGAGGAACCCTCCCAAAAAGAGAGGTAGACAAAGGATGACAAGAGATGGGCGATATGAAGCAGTAGGTGTGAGAGAGGTTGGGGAGAGAGGTGAGAGAGGTTTCTCTCAGCTGTGTGTGTGTGTGTGGGCAGGTGCAGGAGGACTCCGAGGCGACACAGAAACACATGAAGACTATGAAATCCTAGCAGTGTCCAGGCCGTTTCTCTAGGAGGAAGTGTGACACGATAGCTGTAGTAAAAGCCCACATACAGAAGGAAGTGTTATAATTATTGGGTTCTATCATTGTGTGTGTGTGTACCTGGACTGAGGCTTGGGTGTGTTTTGTGTATGTATGTTTGTGTGTTTGCCTGGACTAAGGCTTATTGTGTGTGTGTGAGTGAGTGAATTGGTGTTTACGTTGCACCAATTCACTTTATTTGAAATTGGCAAACATTGTGTTAGATACCTTGCAGGGGGGACGTAAATCAAATCAAATCTGAATTTATTTGTATAGCCCTTTTTAAAAGCAATGTCACAGAGGGCTTCACAAACGACCATAGAACTGGCCCTCAACCAACCTAAACCCTCAAGGAAGACAATGGAAAAACTCACTAGAGGAGAAAAAATGGAAGAAACCTTGAGAGGAGCAATTCAGTGAGGGATCCCCTCCTCCAGAGACGGTTGGTGAAAGAGAGCTGCAGAACACAGACTAAACATAGTCATACAGCAGGGAAGTGTCAATGGGTGTTGAAACACCAAAATCCAGTGTTCAACTCGGGTCAGAGTTGGTATATGTCAGTTTTAGCAGAGGTAGCCACAGGGCTGGGGACTGTGATTGGCACAGCATCCCAGGCAGGGGGATGAGGAAGGGACCGGGAACTCGCTGTTGTCTGTCAGGGAGACCGATGTCCACTTGGCGACTAGATCCAGCTTTGGCAGACTATCACAGATGGATGTCCACTGGTGTCTAGCGTTGGCAGACAGACGACCAGGCAGATGCTGACAGCTTCAAGTCCCCACACCACATGGAGGTGTGGAGGGGGACAGAGGAGATCAGGAATTACAGAATGCAAGGAGCAACTAACAGTTACAGTAATATTAGAACAAGGTCCCCACCAGTCAAGTGTGGACTAGTGCAGCAATTTAGCAGAGCAAAAAAGGGTATTTGATGCAGCCCTAGACACTAAGACAGCACCAGCCCCCCTCGGTTGGAACATGAAATTTGTTCCAGGGAAGAGAAACTCTAAAATGAGGATGTGAGGCCTGGTGATACTGGAAGTATTGGTTTTCTTCAGGTTATCCAATACAGCTATTGACTTTAACACTGAAATGAGGAACTCCTTTTTGGTTAATCCTCCTGATGCCACTGCTGTCTTCCACACAGACAGCAGATGAACACACTGCTGTCTTCAGAGGCTACTTCCCAGAGACCAGACCTCACCAAGTCTTCTAACCCCCAGCACTGCTGTTTTCTCATTTAATAGTGTTTCACTGTATGCGTACTGATGCTACATAATGCTGGAACTTACCGGAATATGTAAACAGCTATAGATAATTTAAGTTGTGTAAGGCGGAACCATCCAACTCTACTTATGAGGACAACACACATTAAGAAGCCCACCAGCAGTCAGAATCTTTAAGACTGTGTTCTAAAGGCAATGCCCCTGATCTATGCTGAGAAAATAAACAAAATTTACTTTATTGTTGATCATACAAAACAAGTTTCTCTGCCTGATGTCCCAATGTGACCTGTAATTCCATGTTTATATGTGGTTAGTAGTGTATAGTACTTAATCTGCTGCAACTGTAAACACATTATCTGATTTCAGAATTTCTGATCCCATCCAAACTACTTGATGTATTGGGTGCAGTTCTTTACTTTTACCAGCAGGGGGCAGAAGAGGATCATCATTACAATGCATGCTTTCAGGCTCCAAATGAAATGTATTTTTCAGACTCAAATATCATTAGACTGATGTGAACATAGACACAGGGGTTTAGAGTGTTTGTGTGAGCTAGAGCAGGTGTTTAGACCAAGTGTGCTATACGCTGCAGTACGTATGAATGCATTCCTCACACACCAGTGTGATTGGCTAAAAACAGGATTTCTGATCAGACCCATACAGGAGAAAAGGTGATGAATGAATGACAAAAGATCATTGAAAAAGATTTTTATTCTCTGAAGCAAGAACATTTAGTTGTAACGGAAAAATGACCTCTCAAGCCCGGGTAGCCATCTGTATCACACACAACACATTCAGGACACACACACACGGTGACATCACCGAGACCCTTCTGGAATGATGAACTTCCTTCTTTTTTTACAGACACACAAAGTAAAACATCCAGGTCCCAGAGAGCTACCCCCCTCAAAGTTATGAACAAACTTGTAATAAGACAGTTTCTACAGATTGGAATTCAAGTGTAAACCTACACGCCCCCTAATATAGTGTAGCAGAGCACTGCAACCACAGCACCACTATCACCACCAAGAAGGCTGCAGACACTCAATCTGTTCAGGGACCATGCAAACTTTATACTTTTGTAGTATGCTCCAACAATGCAAGGTTGGACAGTGTTTGTGACAACTTAGAACAGAGCCAATATGTAACATGACACTGGATTCTCCAAATAGGTTGTAAGTAAAATAAAGACAAGTAACGCCTACTTGTGTTGGCCACGTTTGAAACAACTTGACTGGGGTGAGTTCAGGGTGAAGTAGCTGACACCAACATGTAACACGCACACACATCACGTGATCAAACAGAATCTCACTTAAAGTATCAAAAGCCATGACCAACAACCGATTTCAGACATTTCTAGAAAAATACACAACATCCTCCTCCTAATAACGTCATATCTGAAACATCCAATAATCCAGAAATGAAATTCATGCTAGTGATTTCCTACGACAGACAGGGCTTGGAGTTAATCAGATTTAGAGATGCTAAAAGTTTGAAAAAAGAAAAGAAAAAGTGATGGTGCAATAAGATACAGCAACATAGGCAGGGTCAGGGTTCAACTAAACTGCTTTGGATTGTTTGAAAATATCAGACAAATAGAATGAAATGTACCTTTTTACTAAATAATCATAACTTCTAAAAAGGCTCGTCAGCCCAAAAAAGCCTTTTTATTTTGACATAACAGTCCGCAATGTTTCCTTTCAAATAAGTTCTCTCTCTTCAACACTTACACTCAACTACTGCCATAGGCCTCTAGGACCACACGCGCACACACATCATGAAACCCCATTAGATCCCAGATGCCCATGGCAGCTCAACACTGGAGAAGGACACACACACACACCTGTAATAGAACATTACTATTCTTTAGGATGTCTATAATATTCTTTGGCCTAGAACAATTATTGCTGAGGTTTTAACTTCTGTAAAGGTAGCATAACCTCATGGCCTAAGACAATATTGCTTAGGTTTCCGTTTGCTGACAAACGTCTTACAAATTTGACTGTTTAAACCTGGTTATTTTACCCATACTCCAGGGAGTTTTTCTTTCCTGTCTCAAGCTATGTTTTCAATATTGAGCATCTGTATTAAGTTCTGTAACCTCTTGCCATTTTCACTTTCTTGTTAATTGAAGAGTTCCTCTTTGGATGGACATGAACTATTGAACTAATCATGTAACTGTCTGGAATTACTGTATAAAAGACTCCTCAGATCATGACATTTTTTGAGAGCCCTTCTACTCCAGACATCATTTATGATCCTGTTTTAGAACTGCTCCTCCTTGCTTGCAAGAATGAACAGATAAAGAACAATTCTGACCTCAGACATTTAATCATAGAAATTCCACCACAGAACTCAAATAATAAAATAAAAAGTGTTGGAACGTGATTGACTGTGCTTCAAGAACAGCTTTTGTGCTTGACAGAATTTAAAAAAACATTCAGAAAATGACTGGCTTGTCACTCAGAAGACAGACTCTTACACTCTTACAGTATTAATGGATAAACATGGTTGCCCTGAGCAACATTCTTCTTTCTCCATAATGACATGGGCGGAGTCCTCTACTTCCTGCTTGCTGGTTGGCATTGCGCCCCTTTGGTTTCAGTGGCATGCTGGGTACCAGAGTCCTCAAAATGCTACAGCAGTTAAAGCTAACCATGCTGAGGTCAAGCTGTAAAGGGCAGAGAGGTATGTGTGTGTGTGTCTCTGATTGTCCTCATAGGGACTACGGCCTCTTGTCCATCTGGGCAACATCACTTATTTTAGGAATGAACTCCATTTGGTTTAGAGAACTGTACTGAGACACATAACCTGGTGTCTTCCTGCTGTCCAACTGCCACAGACAGACTAAGGACTTCCAGAGGGGGCAGCATACATGGGGGGAGTTAGCAAAGTCACGGGGCAGCCCACATGGGGGGAGTTAGCAGACATCATATAGTAATCGTCTAAAAGGGATCTCTCTCCAGAAGATCAGCAAGCAAAGGACTAGCTTATCTGATGTAAAACAAATTAAATATACTACAAGGAGGCAAAAATGAATTTATATAAAATAAAAAAAAGTCACTTAAAAACCAGGCTGGTATTCTTTCACTCCTCTTCTTCCCCCCCTGCTTCACTTCCACTTCTCCATCCTCTCCCTCCGTTCTCCAGAAGAGATGAAACAAGTAGAGAAGTATCTTGTCATTGACCCCCCCTCCCCCTGGTTTCTAGTTGGATCTGGGCAGGAGTCAAAAGTCAAGAGAAGCTTGACATAAGAAGGTGGGAGTGGGGGCTCATGGGTATACAGGAGGGGTCATTTGTTGGCTCGTTTATTAAAGACTGGTTTGACAGCGTTGAGTTCTCTCACTCTACATGACGGACTCTTTCTCACAGGAGCGCGGCGCATCGCCCCCCTCCAGCCCCTTTTGGATGAGCGGCGACTGTTCGGGCTCCGCCCCCGCATCCTCCTCCACCCTCACCTCGCTAAGCGTCGCCCCTGGGGCCTCTGCCGTGGGGTTGCGGTCCACAAAGTACTGTAGAAGGCCCGCCCCGAAGGCGTCGCCTTCCACGTTGATCACGGTGCAGGTACGGTCTCTGGAGACGCAGAAGGAGGGGTCACAAACACACCCGTAAACACACACAACCACATCAACACGCACACACACACACTAATGTAAACACACACACACACAGCAGAAACACAACACACTAAAAGACGAGAGTACTCACACGAGCCAATCCACAGCCAGGATGAGGGAGATGTCATTTGTGGGCAGTCCAATAGCCTCCAGGATGATAGCGAGAGTGAGCACGCCCCCCGCAGGAATCCCTGCGGCCCCCACACTGGACGCCGTGGCTGTCACTCTGTCAAAAGGGCCAGGACATGGGAGAGGTTGGCCAATCAGAGAGCAGTTCAAAAACACCAACCAAAAAGTCTGACTTGATCCAGCAGGATAGGGGCAAAACTGTGGTGTGTGTGTCACCCAATCACTTACAGGATGGTGAAGACCTGGATGAAGTTCAGGGAGATGTCATTGAGCTGGGCGATGAAGACAGCGGCCACACACTGGAAGAGGGCGGCGCCGTCCATGTTGACCGTTGCGCCGATGGGCAGGATGAAGCGGCTGATGTGCTTGGAGACGCCGTTCTTCTCCTCCACGCACTTCATCATCAGGGGCAGGGTGGCCGAGCTGGGAGGAGGGGAGGGGGGCGCATGGTTAGAGGGAGTTTTTGAGAGACAGGGAGGGGGAGAATATGAGAGAGAGAAAAAAACTATAGACAAAGAGAAGAAGGAAGGAATTAAGGAAGGAAGGAAGGAAGGAAAAAAGATAAAAGCAAAGAAAAAGAAAGAAGGAAAAAGGAAAGACAGTAAACAAACAAAAGAAAGATAAATAGTGGGAGGCCGGTCTCACCTGGAGCTGGTTCCAAAGGCGGTTGCCAGAGCAGTGAATATCCCCCACAGGAAGGTGTAGGGGTTCTTGCGTGTGATGATGAAGTAGATCGCTGGGAGAACCAGAAAGCCATGGATGGCGTGGCCGATCATGCAGGCGGCGATGTACTTGCCCAGGCTGGCGAACAGCGTGCCAACATCCTCCATCTCCACAATCTTCCCTGCCACCAGGAACATGATACCCAGGGGGGCATACCTGGGTAGGGGGGAGAGAGGAAGAGACATTTAGTGTGAATTATTTGTGTTTTTTTAAGATGGTGTTCACAACAACACTCAATGAACAGAATGGACACCGCTGGTGTTAAACACGTTTGTTGTTGTCATGTGGTTGTGGACAGGCAGGCAGGCGGGCTCCCCTACCACATGATCCAGGACACCAACACCATGGTGGCTTCGTTGAAGGAGTTGAAGAACTTGATGAGGATCTCCCCCTCCTCACCCAGCTTTCTCAGAGCCACACCGAACACGATGGCGAACACCACCAGGCCCAGGATGTTCATCCCATCCTGGTTGTATCCAAATGGGATCTGGGGAGGGGGAAGAGAGGGAGGCAGAGAGAGGGAGGGACAAGGTTAGAACGGCACACATTCACACAGAGATTGGATGATTAGATTCACAAATGCAATGAATATGCATAAATTATGCATAATCAGACAAACACACTCACCTTCTCCACAATCAGGCTGTTGTTTTTGGTGACAAACTTGTAGTCGGTGGCGTACTGGTCAGGATCAGAGAAGACAACAGGAGTTAGAACAGATCTATCAGGGTTAGGGTTAGAACAGACCTATCAGGGTTAGAACAGACCTATCAGGGTTAGGGTTAGAACAGACCTATCAGGGTTAGAACAGACCTATCAGGGTTAGAACAGATCTATCAGGTTTAGGGTTAGAACAGACCTATCAAGGTTAGAACAGACCTATCAGGGTTAGAACAGATCTATCAGGGTTAGGGTTAGAACAGACCTATCAGGGTTAGAACAGATCTATCAGGGTTAGGGTTAGAACAGACCTATCAGGGTTAGAACAGACCTATCAGGGTTAGGGCTAGAACAGACCTATCAGGAAACCAGAAGAAGTGACGCATGTTCTCTTTGTGTGTGTGTGTGTGTGTGTGTGTGTGTGTGTGTGTGTGTGTGTTAGATACTCACAGACTGGAAGGCTGCAGACACCAGGTTGGAGGGGAAGATGTTCCTGGGAGAAAGAGAGGGAGAGAATCTTTAGACATGAAGGTCAAGTGCATGAAAACCCCGGCACTTTGTGGAAACACAACATCTCCCATGAGAGCTATGTGGAAACACAACATCTACCATGAGAACTATGTGGAAACACCTACAATCTACCATGAGAGCTATGTGGAAACACAACATCTACCATGAGAACTATGTGGAAACACCTACAATCTACCATGAGAGCTCAGACCAAATCCCAACGCGATTGGCACCCATCACCCACTCATGGCATTGCAGGGTGAGGGAGCCAGTAGCAGGGGGAGGGAGGGAGGCAGAGCTGGGGTCCAACCACGAGGTGTGTCATGTGCAAATACCTGGAGGAATTTCAGCATTTATCCCCCCGCTGCCCCAGTTACCCCAACATGAGACTTATCTGCCCCAACCTCCTGCCAGCTCCTCCACAGCCTGCTTACGTGAACCCAGGATTACTGGGGCACAGTGTAGTAGGTCTGGAACACACACACACTACGAACTGGACCACACTGTAGACCTCAAACCCCCCCCCCCTCACCCATCCTCAGTATGGATTTACAGATACAAGACATTAACTTCCTCAAAAGCAACATTCAGTTATTGTTGGTTCTCTCCTTCTGCCCCCGCCCCCCCTCACTGTGTGTGTGTGTGTGTGTGTGTGAGACCTGGATAACACTGACGGCCACCTACACAACAGGAGCATGACTGCCGGGATTAAACAGCTGGTCATGAGATGGAGCCATGAAAGGATGAAGGGATGAAGGGATGAAGGGAGGGATGGAGGGATGGATGGAGGGAGGGAGGGAGGGAGGGAGGGAGGGAGGGAGGGAGGGAGGGAGGGAGGGAGGGAGGGAGGGAGGGAGGGAGGGAGGGAGGGAGGGAGGGAGGGAGGGAGGGAGGGAGGGAGGGAGGGAGGGAGGGACTGGTAGAGGGAGGGAGGGAGGGAGGGAGGGACTGGTAGAGGGAGGGAGGGATTGATCTGCACAGGCTGTGTTTGTTCCTGTAGTTAGTGTCTGGGTGTGCCAGGGACACAGCTGCTGAGTCCGGCTCTGCATCCACCCAGGAACAGACATGAACGCTGTGTCACTCACACTTCCCTCTCTTTCTAACCATGACCCTGTCTTTTCTTCCTCTGCACCAGGGTGGAGCTGCTGGGTTGCTCGGGAACAGGAAGGAGTAGCGTTCCAGTCTGACAACTTCCTGACAGACGCCCAGTTCCAAACGTAGCTGTGTGACCTTGGTTCTGGCACTGTGACGGCATCTTTCTGTCTCTGTGTACAAGCGGGGTCAACTCCTAACTGGGGAGGCGGGTGATGTTCCCTCCGGGGTGGGGGGGAATGCCACATAAGCATTTAGATATAGCGGTTTGATACCTCACACCCGCCTCTACACACACACACCCCCAGCAACCAACTTCCCCCTCCACATGCCCAGAAACACTCAGTGACGCATTACCTGGACTGAAAAGGAAAAATGTAAAAGGGCCCTACCAGCGCACGTCACACGTCTGACGCACACTAAAAATAAAATAGACATAAAGCACTCAGCGTGGCAGCCCTTCTCCATACTGAGCTGGAGCATTAATCTAGTGTTCTGATCGTGTGTGTGTGTTGTGTAATCCTCCTGAGGGAGCATAAACTGTGATCTCTCTCTCTCTCTCTCTCTCTCTCTCTCTCTCTCTCTCTCTCTCTCTCTCTCTCTCTCTCTCTCTCTCTCTCTCTCTCTCTCTCTCTCTCTCTCTCTCTCTCTCTCTCTCTCTCTCTCTCTCTCTCTCTCTCTCTCTCTCTCTCTCTCTCTCTCTCTCTCTCTCTCTCTCTCTCTCTCTCTCTCTCTCTCTCTCTCTCTCTCTCTCTCTCTCTCTCTCTCTCTCTCTCTCTCTCTCTCTCTCTCTCTCTCTCTCTCTCTCTCTCTCTCTCTCTCTCTCTCTCTCTCTCAGGTGTGGTGGCCTGCTTTGTTGGCACCCAGCTGGTGTGTGTGTGTTCATTAACAATGATCGCCGCGTCGCCAGTTCCACTGGTCTAGCCAGAACTATAACGAAGTCTAAGGATTTAAGCTGTACGCACCACACACACACACAGTCATTCAATTATTTTATTTCCTGGTACATATTGTGTACATTCTCTTCTATAGTCTGGCTCATGCATGTGTGACAGTGTAGTTCAAGCTAATGTTGCGATGGAATAGCTAATAAATGTGTATTAAAGCACATGGCTCTTATCTGAAGACCTGAGGTAGGCCTATATTAACAGAGTATATTGGCAGAGATCTCAGGAACAGAAAGCCAGCTGTGTGTGTCCATCCTAACAGCTGGCTTCCTGGAAGGCTTGTTTGAAGGGTTACTGGCACTGGTGGAGCAGAACAGCCCCACACATTGATGATGTGGTTGTGTGTCTTATCAGGTACGACCTCCTCCAACAGCCAGCTGTGTGCACAGTACACAGACTGCTGAACCAGGCAGGGGACCATAAACAAATGAAGCAGGCAAGTAGGCAGACAGACAGACATGCAGGCAGACAGGTAAGTAGGCAGGCAGGTAGACAGGTAAGTAGGCAGGCAGGTAGATAAATAGGGAACCATAAAGGCAGACAAACAGAAGAGCTCAAAGGTTGGAGGGTCATAAGCTGCTTGATCCTTTGACCCATGACCCTAACTCGAACCCTGGTCAGCAGTTCACACTGGCACATCACAGCACTGTGAGAAACACAGTTTCTGTATGACATAGTGTGTGTGTGTGTGTGTATGACATACATGCACAATGTGTGTGTCTCAGGAACACAGACACACACAGACAGAGAGAGTGCATGTGTGCTCTCCAGACAGAGAGACAGAGTGCTATTCAGGCCTGGTTTCTGGCTCTGTGAGCAGCTCCGTGGTCCAGTTTAGCCCAAACTGGAGCCTGCCTGAGATGCTGTCCAATGAGGGCCACGAGTCACGCCAGACGCCCAGTTCAGCCAATCAGACTCCTGGAGTCTCCTGTGTGTTCTCACAAGACCAGCAGCACAACTTTATCCCCTGACGTCCTCACGATAGCCACACGCAGGAGAGAAATAACCATCCTGCACATGCATCTACATAGAGACGTGAGGAATATCTTCTCATAAAGCTGGCATATAACTCATCTGACTGCGTGTGTGCTACTGTGTCCCATATAGGCCCCACGATGGACATGTTAACAGGAACCACTGTGTGCCACTGAGTTCAAGATTAGAAGACTAAACCATAACAAGACCAGAGGCAGGAATGTTTATCTGGATTAGATCAGAAATTAAACTACACTCACTCCATCATTACATTAACAACCAGTCTAGGCTGAACCCCGAGGGGTGTGCGCGTGTGCAAAAAGGATCAGTCTCACACGCATGCTTCGCACACAAACTAAACACAATCCATACCGTACAGGCAAATTAGTGATTTTTAAAGCTTCAATGAAAACAACCTAGCTGAGCTAGCTGATGTCTTAACTTGTAATGACAGGACTTCCAGAGAGCTAGAGAGAAAGAGAGAGAAAGAGAGAGAAAGAGAGAGAAAGAGAGAGAAAGAGAGAGAAAGAGAGAGAGAGAGAGAGAAAGAGAGAGAAAGAGAGAGAAAGAGAGAGAAAGAGAGAGAAAGAGAGAGAGAGAGAGAAAGAGAGAGAGAGGGCGTATGGGGAGAGAGAAAGAGAAAGAGAGAGAGAGAGCTAGAGGTAGTATGGGGAGAGAGAGAAAACGACGCCCTCCTAATAGGCTCCAGTCTGCTAGCCTCTAATCTCAGAACAAACCACGTTTTTGAATGCAAGCAACTTGGTTCTCGAGCAGATGTAACCTGTAATGTGGAGTATTGGCATATGGTTAGACTTTAAAATGAACCAAATTTCATTAACTATGGCATTGTGTTTGAGATGGGAGAGAGATTGACAGAGTGAGAGAGTGAATGATTGACTCCATGTTTATCAACCAATTCCTGCACGTTTGTGTTGAATAACAGTTTACACAAAATGATCTTTGTTGATACAGTGTGTCGCAACAGGCAGCACAAACACACACACCCAGGTCTGATGCCTTAGATATGGTTAAGCTCCATGGGACAAGGCATCCTACTGTCTCCAACTCTTCTCTGTTTTGGTCCGGTCTGTCCAGCTGGTTGACCACTGCGGTCTAACCAAACCTAGCGTGCCAAAGACATTCCAAGGAGTTTGATGAGCCAACGACTGTTCAGGGTTCAGATCCTGGACTGGCTCAGCTTGCTTGACCACCACAATGGCTCAGCAACTAGTCATAAAACAAAAGCAAATATCATCACCTTGAAATGATAACCACGTGTTTGGGTATCCTCATAATGGTCAACTGGCTGGTCCAGACCAGTGAGGATCTGCACACATGATAATGGAGATCTAACCAGGGTCATCCACTTACCATCTACCGTCAAACCAGGATGTCTACATCATTCTGGGGGAGGTGCTGAGGTGCACAGCTCTGATACTGAAGACTTTGCCATCACAAAACATTCATTTCAAATATGGTCTGAAGTCTTATCGCATGCGCAAAGTTTCCAAGACCTTTGAAATAAATTTAGGCCAGAGCATGGCTTTCAAGGTCAAAAGGAGATGAGATGCCTCGCTCAGTAAAAAGAAAACTTGCTTAATGATTACTGAATCTACTTCTCTCCCTGTCTCCCTCTCCATTTACACACACAGCTAAATCTTGGATCACTGAAGGGGGCACCAATTACTTTAACTGCAGTTTCCAAACAAACCACGTGGTTCTTTTTTTAAAGGGACCTACTCTGAGGTGGAAGGCAGAGAGACAAGAGAACAAAATGTTCTCTGGATTTTTCCCACCAACATATCTGCAGCCTACAAAACACATGGCCGTTAAATGCAGGAAATCAGCCCCTTTAGAGGGGCTGTCCCCACGTGTGACGTCACAAACCTAAAACACATGCCATGAGCAGCATCTACAAAACTGTTCCGTTGACATGCTTTCCGTGTAGTAACAAAGAAATGTTTGATGTGTAATTTATGGTGAAATCATAGATACATACTAATACATTTACTCTAACTCAAAATAAAATACGCGGACAACCCTGTAGCGTGTGTATATCCTGTGCAGTAACTGTAGTTAATCTGCGGATTAAGACACCATTGTAACACGTGGCTGATGCAACTGCTTCTTCGCGTTACAATATCATGAGCGGTAAATAATGGGCCGCATGTTCCTATATGAGTCAACTGGACAGACCTCGGTGTCAGCGGTGTAAGCGGTGTCTGAGTCTCTGGCTGTCTGAATGCTCTGTCTGCTAAGGCGGGCTAGCTGGGGGACCCCGGCTTTGAGAGGGGTAGGCAGAGAGGTTCTGGCGCTTTAAATGTTGGCACAATGAAAGGGTTGTATGGCCAAGTTGTCAAAACACTTTTGGTGTTCTCGCTTCTCGCTCAGCGTGACAGTTCAGCTAGTGTGGAAATCAATTAAGTCTAAAACAAAACGATGATGGTTGCCTACGATTCAGACCCGACCTCCATTTAATTAATGAGTAAAACTACACCTTTTTTTACAAGACCAAGCAGGCTAGATCATTTGGATTGCTGCCAAGTAAGGGTCGTTAACAAAAGGCAAGGCTTCATTAGCTTTTCTGTGTTTGGGGGGTTGACACGTGTGCACACAGTCATTGTCTGGTAGTGAATAGTAGTTGGGGGACCGGGTCAGGGGCATGGGCACCTCAAGTAAGACACGTGGTGGTGACAACTCAAGTGGTTTGATCCCTGACCCTAGCTCGTTAACACACCACCAGCCTTCAAGTAATAACCAATCAAACCTCTCATCTCTCAAACTCACCTGATCAAGTCCAAGAAGGAGTCCACCACCTCTTTGGTATTCGGTATCCCGTCGTCAAGGTCGGCTACTTTGGGCTTGGAGCCGGTGTTGGTCCCGGGCTGAATGATGAAACCCATCACCACCCCAATGGCCGAGGCAATCAAGGTGGTCACCAGGAAGAAGAGCATGGCCCAGCCACCCAGCTTCCCCAGGGCTTTGGGGTCGATGCTGGCCGCCCCGGAAACGAGGCTGCACACAACCAGGGGGATGATGATCATCTTCAGCAGACGAATGAGAATCTCACCAGGGAACCCCACATAGATTATCTGCGTCCGGCTGAGTTCCATCTGACGCACGCCAAGCCCTATGAACACGCCGATGATGACCCCAGCGACGGTCAAAATCACCAGCAAGTTGTCCATAACTATTTTCTTTACTCTCTCCGACGTCGGTACGGGAGAGCGGGTCTTGTGGTCGCCGATTCCGTTGGCCACGGGCTCCTCCATATGCGTCTCGCCGTTGGACGGCTTTCCCTCCTCCATGGTTATCTTCTCAGCCATTATGCGCCCCGGTGATCTACCTTGCCAAACTGCTTAAACAAAACGGGTTTTCAACTTTAGTTGAATCCTTGGTCCCCGACTTGGAATGGTGTTGGATGGGGATATATTTATTTGTATTTAACGAGACTGTCTCCGTGAAAAGTAGCTCTGTTCTCAACCCGTCAACTAAATCCACCGGAGGACGGTCTGTTGATGAAAAGGCAATCCTGCGTTACGTCAGCTACAGGGGCGTGGTTCAGCATGTCTGATGAAATACATCCGTCTCCTCCCACACAGGATGTCGTGTATTTGCGTTAACAATTATTCAGCAAGCGCTTATATATTCGGTAAATGCTAAAAAATATTTACCTGTTAAATAGTTCAACTTTTACTTTTTGGAAACTTACAGAGAGAGAGAAGGAGAAGGAGGGACAGTGTGTGAAAGAGACAAACCAGTGTCAAACAGTTCACTAACAAAAAGCAATGAATTGATAGACCTCTATGTTTTCAACACAGGAATCCCTCTGTCTGTAAACACCATAACAGATTCAGTCAGTTGGTTGATAATTAAATCAAATTGAATTAAGTTAGGCCTGAAAGCAAGATGCTTGGCCTAGGTTCTTAAAGAAAGAGTCTCTTTATGTTGAGTGTAGCAGGGAGGCTTCTGATGTTTGTTGTGACAGAGTTCAGTGTGTTTGTTAGCAGTACCCACAGGGACTGAACCAATATGGAGAATGTTGGTGTTATTATGGATGTCGGAGTTCAATATAGAGAATGTTATTGTGAATGTTTAAGATGAAAGAGAGATGAGGACTACACTGTGACAAGGAACCATACCACGAGAGCATCTGCCTTCTCATCATGATAAACATGGGGGGGCAAAAGGTCTGTTTAAATACAAGGCAATGGGGGGGGTCTCACTTTTTGCTTTCCCCTCTCCTCATGCATCTTGTCTTTATAGAAAGATGGAGGAGGAGGGGGTGGGATGCTAGCTGAGATGGGGGAGGTTGCAGAGGGAAGAAATCGAACTGACTAGGGCTAGGCGATACCAGGCAGCCAATCCCAGCCTCTCTTACAGAACACCTCCCTCCTGAACATTCCATCTGATCTCCTTGAAATGCCATTGAGAGCCTGTTTTCTCCCAGAGAGAGGAGAGAGAGAATAAGGGATGGAGAGAGAGATAGTGGGGGTGAGAAAGAAGCCTGCTCTTTTCTTGTAGACCCTTGACTACACCTATTTCATACGTCACTGACACAGTATACGTTTATTGATTAGAGAAAGAGGAAGCGAGTGAGAAAGAAGTCAGTTTCCCAGGGTGTGGGGACAGAGGCTCTGCGTGACGTCTGGTAACCAGGGGCGGAGCCCCCTGCTAGGATTCTAGAATCCTCCATGTTAGTTTATACTAAGATAACACAGCCTTCATCTAAACTCTCTGCTATTGGCCGGAGTGTGTGTGGGAACGACACCTTTAGCGCTCAGACAGGTCTCCTCAGAGAGGAGACAGGGCTGCATGAAGCTGATCCCCACACACACATACGCACACACACCGTGTCTATTGGCTTAGTCTGGACCTCTGAGCGAGTGAGTGATGAGAGAACCTAGCTGTCTCTGTAACCACTGTGCAAAAAAAAGAGGGAGACAGAGGGAGGGAGACAGTGTGAGCCCTGGAGGGGGGATTTCTAGAGCAGGGAGGGGGCCCCTGTAATCAAAACAGCCGCTGGGTCAGGTGTGTGTGAGAGAGGTGGGTTTGTGTGTGTGTGTTGAAAAGGGGGTCAGCTTGTCCCTATAGCTATCACAACAGAACCTGCATGACCCTAACGCCTCTGTGTCAACAGCTTTTACACCCTCCTCCTTCCCCAGAATGCTCTCTTTCTCTCTCTCACACTCACACACACTTTTCACTCCATCTGCTTTGCCTCTCCTCATTCATCTTTCTTTCCCTTGCACACAGACACACATTATCTCTTTCACTTTCTCGCACAAACACACTACCTCTGTCTCTCTCACTCTCTAGCATTGACATCCTGGCTGGTTGCCATGGAGCCATGTAGAGGAAGGTGTTAGTGTGAATTACATTACTTGCTTTTTTATGTCACGATCAATTACAAGATTTATTGATCGCACATTGTCACAGCTCACGCCACACACATTAACCACAAGTGTACAGTATATGTACACAAACAGTAGTGTGTCTTCCATTCACATCCTTAAGTCCTGATTTGTGAATCCGAGAACAGCAGTAACAGTAACAAAACAGAGGAGCTTCCTGTAGAGGCCAGATGAGTTTCCCGCTGCCCAGACCACTTCCTGTCCACTTCCTGTTACCTGTCAGACCTGTACTAAGGAACCCTGCCCATGGCTGAGGAAGGTGATAGCATGTGGCTGGTGAAGAAGGAACAGAGAGAGCAGCGTGTCAATGTGCCAGGGTGTCAGATGTCATGGGAACAGCAGATAGGAAACACAAAGGAGAAACAGGATACACTGTATTTAATCTACCAGCCTGGCAACCCATGCCCTCCTTTTTGTTTGGTTATAGGGAGAGAGAAAGAGAGAGAGAGAGTGAAAGGGGGAGAAAAAAGAGGGAGGGAGCGAGAAAGAGAGGGAGAGAGAGAAGCCAGGACAATGGCAGCTTTATGGGGAAAAGCTGGCAGCTTGTCAGCCTATCAGGTTACAGTTGGCACAGAGAGCGGAGAACAGGCAGGCACAGACCACAGCTACAGGGGAGAGTGAGATGATAGACAGACCAGGAAGGAGGCAGGGAGAATAGATGAGAGGGGAGGTATATAGGATGGGCAAATCAAGTGTGGCTCCTTCAATCTGCAGTCTAAGCCCTGTCAACAAATCAATCAACTTTGAGCATCAAATCCTTGCCGTTTTGCCATGTGATCAGTCAAATGGCTGGCAGGGGCCACACCTGCTGCCGCTCAGAGTGCTGTTGTGGTATGACCTGCAGCCAGATGGCCAAGGGCGCATGTTTCGATGTTTCGATGTTTCGTTTCCTGATATTGGAATGCTGAGTCATCATGACCACAGCCAATCAGAACATATGAGAAACTGCAGAAAAACCTCTGGTCGTAACTCTCAAAGACAGAAGATTCCTTTGGAAAATGTACATTCAAAATGAGATAATGTTACAGGGCTACAAATGTAACAGGGCTATGCTCAAATTAATTTGGTTTTAAAATAGCATTACATTTATATGTATAATAATAAATACAAAACATGTTATACCCGATTCCTGACATAATTTGCGCCGTCTCACTCTTGTTAGCTTGCTGAGTCATGCTGTTTCCATAGTAAGCAGGTGAGCCAAGTCATGGTGAGACTATGCCATGGCAACATTCCAGTTGAATTACAGAGCTGGGAGGGAACTGGTTAAAGAGGTGGTGGCTGCTTTCTGCTCCGCTTACCATAAATCTACACATTCCTCACTGGACTCTTCCCCTGGCAATACACTCTCTTCCTAGCAACACCTGATGCCATTTCCTGATCCTTTCCATCCATTATTGCATGTATGGTTGCTGGTGATGTTTTCTCATTGTTTTTTTACTCTGTCAAACTCAAGACAACTATCATCTCAGTATGTCTGCGCCTCGTCCATTAATTGTATATATCGGGACAAGCTATCCCTTATTCCTCAGAAATACAGGGGTTGCATGAGAGCATGGGAAATGGCTAAAATGCGTGAGTATCATGGCGAATGAGTGACACTTGAGAGCCCTGATCTAGACTAACTTGCCAACATATCTGTAAACCTACAGTACTAGTGAGCCAGAGTATCTGTACTAGCTGGCTAGAGACAGAGAGGCTTGTATCTGCATGGCAGGCTTTATCCCCTCATAGAGGTGAGAGATAGGCCTCTAAATCCACACTGATCTCCTCAAGCCCACTGTGAACAACAGTCCTCCAAAGATATTTACACATTTACACCTCCTATAACACACACACACACACACACACACCACCGCTCCTCTCTCCCTCTCTCTCTCAAGAATTGTATTGTGTGTCCACTCTGGTGTGCTTGCATGGGTCAGTCTCCCAGTGGGTATGCTAACTACCTATTTAGCATTAGCATTTCTTTAACCAGGTCATCCAATAACCTGCTTTGAAGGTACTACCTGAAGGATTAGGGGGAGGTGTAGGTGGGGTTGCTATAGTAATGTAGTTGCATGTCAATAGTCCCAACCTGAATTGGTTTTCCTGAGCTGCATTCAGAATGGAAGCCAGCCCTCCAAGCTTGTGTTTTGGGGACCTTGGGGGGCAGAAGGGGGGAAGGGGTCCTCTACTTCCCCAGCCCAACATGCAGTGCTATGGGTAAATACAAGTTGGTGTGGTGGCTTTATTGTTGAGACCCCTGTCCTCGGGAGAATCTTATGGAGCTTGCAGTACACCATCACTAAAATGCCCCCTAGGCCAGCTTTGCAATGGCTAACTGTACCACCCGGGGCAGGGGAGGGTGTGAGTTTTCCGGGGGCATGGTGTAATAGTACCCGGCAAACCAACCCTCATGACCTCACACGGCAAACACACTGCTGTTAATATACACTGTAAATATACAGACTGTTACATGCCTGGAATACACAAACATGCTAAGTACAGAAAACCCTTATGCAGCGTTTTGGTATTTAAGCCCCTCCACATACGCGCATGCAAACAAACACAAACCACACACAACACCCCAACTGACATTTTTTGTCAATGTATCACAAGGTGTAACTTCACACTGACCTTCAGTTAAACACACATTACGTCTTGTGAATATGTCCAGTTCTCCTACACCCCTTCTCTCCCTCACCCCCCTCCCTGGGCGACTGCCCAATCAGCTGACTGAAGCTGTCTACCTGTAGGGGAAGCGTTTCCAGAGCCTCTGCCAAACCATGGGCTATGCATTCTGCTGGTTCAGCACACAGTTCCCTCCCAAGTAGACTCTAAACTCTCCAAACAGCCATTACATCTAAATAGCATAGACAAGCAGTGAGATTTGAGTGTGTGTGACGTGATTTGGGTGTTCTATTATCTGCACCTATAAAGCCACAGGTCTTTGGTTCAGAAACAAAACAAGCTTGTGCCATGAAACAAATCCTTCTAAGCTTTTCTACAAACACACTCACACACACACACAGTCATTAAGGTCCTGAATCCCAGCATCTGGATAAAGTTTCTCGCTTATCAGAAGCTGTTATAAATAATTGTAGTATTTATAGACCACCCTTCCCCTCCTCTCCTCTCCTCTTCTACCTGCCTTATCCCTTCATCTCCCTGAGCCCTCTGTTTCACTCTTTAACTCCCTCTCTACCTCTTTTTTCTTTCAGTCTTTTCTCCCTCATTATTTCTCGATCTCAACATCTCACCCATTTGCTTTGTCAAACTTCATCTCTCCCCACTTCCCTCACCCTTGTACGGTAGGGTTACCAAAGGAAGGCCATTATGCTCTCACCCTGTCTCTCTCTCTATTTACCGCTCTCTCTCTCTCCCTCCAAACACACCTCTCCATTGTTTGCTCTCAGTGCAGTACTCAGCTCCTTCTCAGTGTGGTACTGACAGAACACAAAACAATACAGCCTCTCTCCTTCATACATATCATTACAGCTCTCAGTAGTGTGTTTTGTACGTGTGTGGGAGAGTGTGTATGTGTGTTGGTATCTACTAGAATTCCTGCAAAAACATGCAAATAAGCATCAGTCTTTGCGTGTTTGTTTGCACACAAATTTATGTGCACATGCAAATATACATCTGTGTGTGTGCGTACGTGTTTCTGTATATGCCCTGGTAATTGTGTGACCCCCACTAAACTAAGGTTGATCAATACAGCAGAGAGGGGATTAATCAGACAGGATTAATCAAACACTATCCTTTCACCAGCAGCCCAAGACCCAGCACATTGTCTTTGAAGCTGTTTTCTGTGTTCTCTAGAAATCCCACACATAGACTTGTTGTATACTGGCCACCTAGTATTGATGATGAAATTAGATCTGTTTCCCTCTCTCCTCTCCCCTCCTTCCTCTCTTCTTGCCCCATACTCTCCCCGTCCTCCAGCTCTCTTCGCCCGCTCCTCTTGCTTTCACCTCATCCTCCTGCCCCCTTCTTGCCCTCCCTCTCTCCCAACACGTGGTCTCCGTAAAGGTTAGATCCTGGTGTGAATTGCAGAGGCAGTTTGACATTCCCAGCATTCATGGCTGTCAGGGACACAAGCAGGCTATTGATCCCAGCTTTGACCCTCCCAGAGAGGCCGAGGGATGTGGAGGTCGGGAAGAGTAAATGATCAAATAGCCAGCATATTTTAACATCCCATAATATCAGTTCTTCCAGGCTTGTGTGATTTTCTCAATTCGGTATCAAAGCTTTCTGTCAGGGTGCAGAAGGGGGACCCAAACACAAAGAGAAGTCATGGAAAAACTCACTCATATGATATGACTCAAGAAGGGTCTCACAAAGACTAAGCAGGAAAGGAAGGAATTGTAAATACACACAAGGACCAAACTTAACACAGGTGAAACCAACTACAAACAAGAACAATGAAAACCTCACACAGACACTTAATGAGACCCAGGTAGTCACACAATGAAAACACAGAAACACAAGGGGGCACAAACTGTGATGCGGCCGAGGACATGACACTTTCGTGTTGTCCACTGTTTTAAATGTGATTCTCAGGTATGGTTGGACACACTTGACCTACAGGAATGAGAAAGGTTGCCAGGAAAACAGTTGAATCCCACAGCAGGGAGCCAGAAGTCTTAAACCATCACCCTGGGGAATCATTACACAGAGGTCTTAGAAAGAGCAGCACCATGGATGGGAGGCAAAGGGCAGACTGCCTCTGCCAGCCAGCCAGCCAGCCAACCAGCAAACTATTCAACTGTCCAGTCAGCTAAACTATCAGTTAGTCAGCAGCAAGTCAGCCGGTCAGTCGACCACTCGGCCGGCTATACATCGTCAGCCAGCCAGCAAGCTGTCAGTCAGCCAGCCGGTCAGCCAGTCCGCAAGGCCCACGGTTGGTCAGGAACATAATCTTCCCTTTCAGGCCTCCAGGGAAGAAAGATCTGGGTAGGAGTCAGTCTGCCTGCTAACTAGAGACAGGCGGAAAGCTCTGATTGGTCGAGCCAAACACGCCTGTTAAACCCCCCCAACACACACACACACACACACAACCCTTGCCGGCGGAGTCATGTCACATTGCACGCAGGAGGCATTTTTCCTTCTCACATCTTTGTCGTCTCTCCCTTTCTCCTCTCCCATGTTCAATGATAAAAAAAATTCTCTCATTATACTGTTTTAATCTCACTCTCTCCTAATTTTTGCCCTGGTTTTTATTCTCTTTTTTTCTGTCTCTCTATCTCTCTGTCTGTTCTTCCATTTCTTTTTCACTCCTTTGAGAAGGCAGAGCTTGGAAAAGCAGTTCAGCTGAATGGGAGGCGAGGAGGACTGATGGGGGTTCAAACTTGAACGGGTGGGTCTGCTGGAAGTTTGTTGGAACCACTATAATTCCCTTCCTAGTTTCAAGAAAACTCTTCTAAAAGACAGCTAAAAAATTCGAATTTCTTTCTTGCATGGTCAATGAATCTAACTTCAACCCTAACCACAACCTTGCCCATGCAAGAGAAAACCCTAAGTAGCCATGGTTTTTCTTTTAAAATACAGAAACTTCAAAAATGGCACCACTTTAACCACTTTCACACACACAAATCACGCCACAAATTTGTATAATTAGTTTTCTTTTTTATTATAATAAATGCAATCCATTGTTAAACCACCGTCCCAGAAGACACTGTCTCGACAGCATTGGCACGGGAGGTTCTTCACCCTTTCACCAGGGGGAGGGGAGATTCTTCACCCTTTCACCAGGGGCAGGGGAGGTTGTTCACTTTTTCACCAGGGGCAGGGGGGGGCAAGCTGGGGCCAGTTGTACTGTTAGAGGACCCAGTGACATTAAACATTACTGTTGTCATACAGTTTTCTGCACTGCATTACAGGCATAAACAGGAACAACATGTTGTTTATATTGTTTGTAGTTTATAATTATTCAGACTTTACATGTAGGGGGGCCACAAGGGGATGCAAGATTGTTGTCAGAAGCATGTAATTCATAGGATCAGCTGGACTGAAAAGGATAAAAGTGAAAAAAACAGAAAATACAAGCCAGCTATTTGCAGAGCTGAGAGGGGTGGAAACAACAGACCCCCTCAGCTCCCCCCCTTCTCTCTCTATGAAACTGAAGGTGTGTGTGTCTGTGTTTGCCTAAACCCATACCTGTTCATACCCCATCAAAGGATCAGGAGTGCAGGGCGATGACACAACATTTTTGATTTTATTGAGGAAACCAAGAACAAAGTAGTTATGCAGAGAGCAGAGTTCCAAGGTGATTGACCAATACAGGCAAGAGAACAATATCTGTGGTATGTTGTCCAATTACACCCTTCGTAGATCCACATCACTGGACAACAAACATTCCTGTTAACCTCAATGTTAACGACTGTGCCATTGTATCATACAACGTTAAATGACTCACACAAACACACCTACACACACAAACAACACACACAGGTATTGAGATCAAGTCCTTGAGGCCTTTCAGGAAATGTGACAGGTGGCTGTGAATCCTGGTTTGATGAAGACTGTTGGGTTTGTCACATAGTTGGCATGCCTCCTATATCCCTTCTCTCTCACACACACGGACGCACACAAATGCACACTGGATTTTCAATCAATGCCCAGAAGAGCAATTACATCTGGATGTCAAAACATTTCATCTTGTCTCCCACTCACTCCGTCCACCTCTCTCTCTCTCTCTCTCTCTCTCTCTCTCTCTCTCTCTCTCTCTCTCTCTCTCTCTCTCTCTCTCTCTCTCTCTCTCTCTCTCTCTCTCTCTCTCTCTCTCTCTCTCTCTCTCTCTCTCTCTCTCTCTCTCTCTCTCTCTCTCTCTCTCTCTCTCTCTCTCTCTCTCTCTCTCTCTCTCTCTCTCTGTCTTTCTCAGTCTCTTTTCTATCCTTTCTTTATCTCTTTGTCCTCCATCTCTCTTCTTCAGATGTCCTCCTTTGCTCCCTCTTTCTGCTACTGTGAATCTCCCTCTTTTTGTTCTCCTGCCATCAACATAACTACTGTTCTCGGCTCTGTGACCTCTTGAACATTATGTTCTTCGGAGCGTCTGTTTACCTCGCACAAAACCACACTGATCTTTGCTTCTCCACCCTCCCTTTGTTTTCTCTCATACTCCCCTATCTTTCACTTCCTCCCTCTCTCCATCTCTGCTTCTCCCTTGTTTCCACTCCCCGCACAGCTGTCATCTTCTTCCCTTTTCTCTCCCTTCATCCCTCTTTCTTTCACGGTGGTTTGCCATGGAAGTGGACGTTCCTTGGCTCGTACTCCCGTCTTTCTTGCTTCCACACATTCCTTCTCCCTGACAGACGTCCTCAGGGCCAGAGGAACATGGTGCTCTCAGTCACAGGCCATAAACACACGTCTGTAGTTACAGCTACGTACTGGAACCAGCTATGCCTGCTCTCCAGCAACTCTGGCCTGTGCGTTGAGGAGAGAGAGGGCAGATAATGAACACTGGAGAGAGAGGAGAGAGGAGAAGTAGAGCAGAGAAGCAAGATAAGAGAGAGGAGAAAGAGAGAAATGAGATGGAGAGACGAGAGAGAGCACAGAGAGGGAACAGTTCTCTGGCTCTGTTGAGGTCTTGTAGAGGCATTTCTGAGTTATTCCCAGCTTCTTTCATACCTTCCAGACCCAGGCCAGTCTGTATGAAAGGGAAAGAGAGAGGACTCTCCTGCGGGCTGGCTGACCGACAGGGAAAGCCTTTATTTGCCTGGGGAGGTGATCCACAACAACAACTTTGACAACAACAACCACAGCCTGAGCTATCATGTACCCTCTGCTCATGGCTAACAGTCACTGTGGCAACAGGGAATGTCATTCCCAGAAGTTCTGCTCCAAGGTCTGATGATGTCACCATAAACTGATCAATAATGCACACATAAAAACATGGAGCGATGAACAACCCTGCCTCCTCTCCCGCCTCCTCCCCTCTTCCTACCTCTCAACTGCACATGTGACAGTGTGTGGACATGTGTGTGTGTGTGTGTGCGTGCGTGTGCGCATCTGTTTGTATGTGTGTGTGTCTATGCGCCCCAGGGTTTCTCCCACACAGGGGAGATTAGACTGTCTGACCTCTACTGTGACCTCCCCCCAGGCCCCCAGAGGCCTGCTCAGAGGCCTCCTCTCCATTCAGCACCTACCTCCATCTTTCCCTCCTCCCTCCACCCTCTCTCTCCCATCATCCCTCTGTGTCGAACTTCATTTTTCCTTTCCTCCACCCCTATCTCCATTCCTCTCTTTGCCAGACCTAGCCTGGTTTGAACAGCCTGCCTATACTGTACCCTCCTGATCTGCTGTTTGGCTTGTATTGCTGAGGAGAGTAGACAGAGATCAAGGAAGAGGTAGAGAGAGATTCAAATAGGAAGAGGAGAGAGAGAAAGAAAGAAATAAAGGGAGAGAGAGAGAGAGCGAGAGAGACAGAGAGACAGAGAGACAGAGAGACAGAGAGACAGAGAGACAGAGAGAGACAGAGAAAGACAGACAGAGAGAGAGAGAGAGAGAGAGAGAGAGAGAGAGAGAGAGAGAGAGAGAGAGAGAGAGAGAGAGACAGCAGTGAAGCCAGGGATCAGGCCAACATGAATTACTACAATTTAGGCCATGCCAGGCCTCCCTCCCTCCCTCTCTCTCCCTCTCTTGATCTGTCCCATACTTTCCCTCTCTATCTCTCCATCCCTCTCCTTCCTACTCACCCCCCACCCTCTCTCTCCCTCTCTCTTTCTGTGTCGTCCTCTTTGACAGGCCAGGCTTGGTGCTAATGCCACACGCCAGGGGATTAGCACCTACAGGAAGTGGATATCTGTACCATGTAGCCCAGGGACAGAAAAAATGAGAGAAGATAAGGTGAAAAGATTACGAATAAAGGGGGAGAATACAGGAGAAGGGCAATCGAGAGCTAAAGGTTATTAGAAATCAGAACCAAAATTCCATAGGATAAATATGTCCTTAATGACAAACAACATCCACTTCCGATGCAAATACAATCTCTCTCCAGACATTTTCGGTGGGTCATTCAAATTTCTGTGAATGATCAGTGTTTCAGTGAAACTGATGCTAAGTTCTTTGTCAGGGTTCTCAGAAGGGAAGAAGGTAAAATCTTTGTCTCCGATCTGACTCACAAGTCTCATCTTTTCATTTTGAGAACAATCCTTCTAAGAAGGGCATCTAATGAAGGGCTAGCGAGCAAGCCAACCGAGAGATTGTGGGTAAATGAGTTTATTAGCCCTTCATCCCTGGTATAGGGGTAAGGGGGGGGGAGGGAGGGGGTCGATGGAAATTAAATTAAATGTAAGTCTTCGACCTCCTGATGAGTCTCAGTCAGCTCTGGTAGAGAGAACTAGAGAGTTTTCTGGACAACTCCCCCCCCCTTGCTTTGTTTGATTTCCTGCTTCTTATTACATCAGTGAGCAGGTACAGTCCACACAGACGACATGAAGGACATTGCATTTGCCAATCAGACATGGGTGGAGGATCATTTTTCTTTGTTGAAGCTGTTTTGCCACAACATCTATTATAGCAAGTTATGCAACAAAACCAGCGCACATGCACACACATACTCCAAAGAACGCAGTGTACACACATTGACCACTTGTTGCTGGGATTGTCCGTCCTGTAACAGAGCTGTGTGACCACACACACACACTCTCCCACACACAAACACATGCTCTCTCACACACACGCTCTCTCACTCACACACATGCTTGACCTTGAGGAGAAGTCTATTGGACATCACAATCCAAATATTACCTTTAGTAGATACAATGTTCTATGACTTACATCAGAATGCTCTAGTGTGATTTTAAGATGTTGACTTTCTCCTGTCAGATGATCCTTACTGTTCTTGCAGGAAAGCTTTGATATAATTATAACAACAGGGTTACACAACACCCAGTTTCAGCAGACACAAAAATACACACACACAAATAGGCACGTAGCCTCGTGCATAAATTGTTTCCTCTGTGTGACCAGTTGTGTTTGAGGTTATGTGTGCTGGCACTGGCTGGCCCGTAGCCCTATCAACCCATGGTTTATCAGGTGTGTGGAACACGCCAGCGCGGGTTCTGAACAGTGATGTCATAGTTCAGACAACTGAGTGAAGCCCGTTATGGGCCTTGGGTCCCATTACAGGGGTCACAGAAATGCTGCACACACACACACACACACTCATGTCCGGTACATGTTGGACGATTTCTGTGCAGGTCCCACCCTTGCTCATGGCATCTTGTCATGGCCACAGCCATGCACCAGTGTCTCTAATGTTTTCCCTAGTGTTTCCCTAGTGTTTTTCTAGTGTTTCTCTAGTGTTTCTTTGCTTCCCTGTTGTTTCCTTGTAATTCTCTGTGTGGGTCTGTGTTGCAGGTGTGTCTTGTCTCTCTCCCTCAGATCCCTACACACCTGTGTCTCATCACCATCTCATCACAGGGATCTCCCTTGGGAATATATGTTTGCTTCCCTTGTCAGCCTTTGTCTCATCATCAGTCTTGTTGGTCTGTGCTACCCTGCCTATGTTAGTAGTCTTTCTGGTGGTGTTCCTAATTGTGAGGAGTCGGTTCCTTTGTATTCCTGCCTCTACGTTCCCTGATGTTGCCTGTACCTGATTTTCACAGGGTTTTTGCATTCTTACAGTTCAGCGATCCTGTCTTCCTGCCTCTCTTGCGGTTGGGTCCAGTTCCTCTGCTTCATGCGTCACCTCCGGGATGTGTGTATGTTGCTGGGGGGTTTGATAGCCTGCATGCTCCTTGCATCATGTTGTATGTTTGCTTCTGACACACACACTGGTGGACATACACATACAGACACAAACATCAACACACACACACACATAGACTTCAATCCATGCAAACACACACACACACATACACACTTAGAGTAAATCACTGATTTGCTGTCTCCTGCCACCTAGTGGACAACAATGCTGTGCTGCATGCAACATACAGTTACAGTAAACGGCCACCAGGCAGAGACAGAGATCATCAGACAAGCAAATCCAGCAGCGTTGCACAATCCATCAGCGTTGCAGAATCCACCGGAGCCTTCAGCCCATGGTTGAGGGCCTATACCTGCGCCTCAGGACCACAGACAAGGTAGAAGCTAGATCTGGACACGCTTTCTGACTGCTGAAGATGGTACTTCCCTTACACTTTCACCTTTCTCTCTCTCTCAAATATCAATTTGATACTGAACCATCCTCTGCTGGGGTGTAGGAGATCTTACTGAACCGCCATCTTGGATTCTTTCCTCTGGTGTTTCTTTTTATATCACACCGAGCTATACAAGGAAGGGCTATCTCTGAGCTAGCACACCGCTCTTCTCCTTTCACCCCCCCCCTTCTCCCTTCTCCCTTCTCCTCCCTCATTCCTCTGTCATTCATACACACAATTATTGCTGATAATTATTCCCCTCCCTCTCTCACTTAGCTCTCTTTCATTCCCCCTGCATCTCTCTCTCTCTCTCTTTCTCTCTTTCTCTTTTTCTCTCTCTCTTTCTCTCTCTTTCTCTCTCTTTCTCTCTCTTTTCTCTCTCTCTCTTTTCTCTCTCTTTCTCTCTCTCTCTTTCTCTCTCTCTCTCTGTCCTTCTCTCTCTCGCTCCCCTCCTGCTACCCCTCCCTTCTGAATAAAAACACAGTGCACAACACCCAGTCTCAGTCTATTTATACACCAGTCATCTATCTAGTGTGACCTGCATGTGTGCGTTGTCACGCATACTCAACCAAAACTGCCAGTGCCAAGTCAGCCACTCAGCTATTCAGCCTGCATGCCGGCCAGTCAATTAGCCAGTCATTCAGCAAGCCAGCCAGTCTGCCAGGTAGCCAGTCAGTCAGCGACTCAGTTAGTCGCCAACCAGGTAGCCTTCCCTTTGGTTTGCCAGCTACCCACCATGGCAACCCTCAGCATGTCTCAGGATCCAGAATAGAGCAGATTAACCTTGGACAGTGGACAAGGGTTCTCTATGGAAACTTACAGACCTGAACATGATTTTCTGTAGACCTTTATCTTTCAGAGGGTTCTTGACAGAAGTTTAACCCCCCCCCCTCCATCCGGGGGTGCCGACCCCCCAACCACAACACGGACACATGACGTGGCGCGGTTGGCGCCCTTTGCTGGTAGTGCGGGAGGGTTAATCCTTAGTTAATTAAGGATGCACTTGGGAAAAAGCCGCCCCCCTCTTCATGAAGCACTAGGCGGCTGCCTATGTCTCCTATAGGAAGGACGGGACCAGGGCCGGTCCTTCCTACAGTCAGACAGTGAGTCAGCTCCACCAGTCTGGCGAGCAGATGACTTCGCATTTTAGGATGACTCAGCATAGTAGGTCTCAGCTGTTCTATTGTTCTAATTTCACATTATAGATGGCTCACCCTGTCAACAAACTAGTGAACCTGTGGTATCACACATAGTTTGGTCTCTGTGTGAGTATTGATCCAGGCTGTCTAGCCTGCAGGCTTACACAATCAGTTCAAAGTTTGCGTTATTTGTCCTCTCCCCTTAAGCACGCCATATCTCTCGGCGGCGAGTCGATGAGCATGGCATGCTGATCTGTGGCAACACCGTCTGACCGCCTAATCCCACGAGGCAAGGCCATAATCCAGCCGGCTCCGAGGGGTCACGTGACCTCATGTCCTGCACTCTCATTTCTGGGTTCAGACAGACAGACAGACAGACAGACAGACAGACAGACAGACAGACAGACAGACAGATAGATATGGTATTTTTTTAAATGACATTAAACAAAAAGGGGAAGTGAATGATCAACATATGTCAAAGATGTATCTGTATTTGTAGGTCATGTTGTCCTGACAGGCCAATGACATGTTTGTGTGCACGTGGAACTGGCAGCAGAGCAAAAACAGAAAGAGAGAGAAAGAAAGCGAGAGAGAGGAGGGAGAGAGAGAGAGAGAGAGAGAGAGAGAGAGAGAGAGAGAGAGAGAGAGAGAGAGAGAGGGGGAGAGAGAGACAGAGAGAGAGAGAGAGAGAGAGAGAGAGAGAGAGAGAGAGAGAGAGAGAGAGAGAGAGAGAGAGAGAGAGAGAGAGGGAGAGAGAGAGCGGGGCGGCGGGCGGGCGGGGAGAGTTCTCAGCGCTCGCGGGGGTAAAAAACAGTGGGCTACTTTTGGATATCGAGGGGAACCTGCGGTACCAAAACGGTTCTCCCTTTTCGGTATCAGCCTCACAAACAAAATTCAAGCTACACAAATTGGACAACATGTTTGCTTATTTACGATCGGTGAGAGTTCGGAAGGAACAGGCACTAGCAGATAATCCCGGAAACAACTGAGGTCTACACCACGCCGGTCACGTACGCAACTGTAGCTTTGCGTTACTGATAGGTAAGCAATTCCATAACAGACAAGATATCTGTATTTTAGCCCACTATTACCACCTACATATCATGTAACTCTAGGTTTCTATGAATAATTTTAAACAAACAACAATATTGCCTATTAGTTTTATGTTACAGGGAATAAACACGTGGATATCTAAATAAGAAGGTTGTAGGACGAGTTCATTGACAAAGCGTGGATACTAACGGATTTTTTTTGTTAGGACGGTTCAGCGCGTTTACCCTTTATTCTTTCAATATTTAGGCCTTGGTAATAAATCAACAAAATAGATTATTGATTGCAAATTGGGATTTAAGAAATGTTTGCGTTTTTTTGTTGTTGCTGCAAATGTAATAGCCAATCTAGGTTTTTGCAAAAGCATTATTGTGATGGCCTACCTAACACATTGGGTGTAGCCTATGACCTTTAGCACACTCAGCACACAACTTGGAGATGATTAGCCTACATTCTCAAAATGTTACATTCAAGTCACTTAATATGACGAGCCGACATGGCAGATAAAGCTGGCCCTCGTTTTGTCATAATTAATATTTAGTAACCCTAGTGGTAGGCTACTATGTCAATAGATCTTTTAAACAAATCATATTCAGTGTTCTTTTTCTTTTTTTTCAGAAACTTCAAATTTTACGATCCATTCATCTTGTAATTTAAACATGAACAACAATGTAATAAGATATTGAGGATGACAGACGGGCAACGCAAGGGATAATTCTTTTCAAAATGAAACTTTGCGAGGCTGTGACTACGCGCCTCTCTCTCACAGACAGCAGTTGGGCTGCACACACTCTCTCGTGCAGTGGCCCTGGTAGAGAATGAGGCAAGGACGTGAGCGACGTGCGCATCCAGCCCCCGACGAGATGAGATGGAGAGCTTGGAACAGTCGGACCTTTTAAATCCTATCACTGTCCACGGAGCTGTTAGTATTGTCGCTGCGCAGCAAAGAGAGACTAGCGGACTCGTTCTCGGAACAGCAGATCTTCACGCTTTCCAGGCCAACATGGGACTTAACGGTTACTGCACGGCTCCGCTGGGGAGCAGCACGGCCAAGGAGTTATTGGCGAATCTGGCCTCTCAAACCGTTTCCCCCGGGGTCAATGTTTTTAAGAAGCAGTCAAAAACCGGGCTGCCGCTTTTTAACGGCGTCTCTCCCTCTGCTACGGTGGAGGGAAGTGGCAGCGGGGTTTTGGCGCAAACGCCCAAAGGCTACTACGCGCAGGTGAAGGGGGAGTCAGAAGCGCCAAAGGGACTAACTCAGCCGCAAGGCAGCAGAGCGCGGTTCGCAGGGAACGGGCATGAGATATGCACGCTCCTGATGAAGAGGGCCAGCAGTGACCAACGGATAAGACAGCTCCAGAAACGGAAAGGTGGGGAGAACCAGGACTTCCTGTCGGCATTTGAGGTCAATGGGAGTGTAGGGTCGTTGGGGTCAACAACAAGGGCGGGGTCAGAGTCTGAGGAGTTGTCCCAGGACTTCAAGCGTAGACGGCTAGCGGATGGAGGTAAGCAGTGCGTCCTAGAAACTACCAAAGCAACCAAGGCAGCCATCGCGCCACTCAGCTTAAACGACAACGGCATTAACCACAGCAACCATCATTGCCACAGCCGCAACACGTCCCCCCAGCCTTCCTCCCTCACCGCCACACCCCCTTGCACCAAACCCTACCCCAACGGACACAGACCAACACCGGTAAGCCCCGCCACTCTACCGGCACAGACGTCCCCAGTGAAGGTTAACGGTATCCTGGCCCTACCATCACCGGCTGGCCCTGGCTGGTCTGCAGATTGCGTGGCGCAGCAGTACATCGTGCCCTGCATGAAGTACTACGGAATCTGCGTCAAAGACCAATTCCTAGGGGAGGGGCTTGGTGAGCGTGTGCTGCAGGAAGTTGAGATGCTGAACAGCAGCGGAAAGTTTTGCGGGGGCCAGCTGGTCAGCCAGAGGAGCATCCCGTCTCGGAACATCCGCGGAGACCAGATCGCCTGGGTGGAGGGCTGTGAGCCAGGGTGCGGCGCCATCGGGGTGTTGATGGCGCACATTGATGAGGCGGTCATGCGCAGTGCCGCCAACAGGCAGCTGGGGGACTGTGTCATCAACGGGCGCACCAAGGTGAGGAAGCGAGACTGGTAACCTGTAATTAGGGAGAGGGGTGGAGAATGGGGGAGGGATGGGTTAAAGATAGAGGAGGAAGGAGAATAGGGGGTGTTGGGGAGGAGAATTGGATTGGTGGGGGAGGAGAATTGGGGAGAACTGAGAGGAGAATGGGTGAGATTAATATGAAGGCTACCACTAAGGCTTAAGCAGTTGGTTGGCTTGGTTAAGATGTGAAAGGAGTGATGGCTGTCCTAGTTCTGGGCCTGGTTCTATTGGTCCTGTTCCATCCTGTGCCGGTCCCGTCCAGTGCCTTTCCCCAGGCAAACAAGGGGGGGGGGGGGCTTGATAGGAAGGTACCCAATCTCTTCTGGCATCAGTGTCTCTCAAGCTTTGAAGATGACTCTGTCAATCCCTATCTATCTCACCCGCACACAAACAAGGCATTCTTGTAGCTTAGCTAAAAGGGCGTGTGTGTACGTTTGTGTGTGTGTGTTGGCCTGGTAAAATAATCCTGTAAGGTTATGTAGGAGGTGTGTGTTTTTGTTCCTCTTCTAAACATATGAATGACTATCTGTGGATTCTATGAGTCTCTAACTGTATGTTTCATTACTAAATAGTTCATCGATCTACTGTACCTCCTCAATTGTTAAAACAGAAACAGAACCGAGGCTGCCTGAAGTGTTGTAGAACATAGCCTAGCCTGCTGTCTGGTGTGTGTGTGTGTGCTAGCCTGGTAAGAGAGACAGCCTTTTGACGCAGGTTTGGGTTATCTGAGACCCGTTATGTCACCCCCCCACTCCCAAGCCATGTTCAGAGGCTAGTACATTGCATCAATCCAGTTAGTGGTTATAGAACCGTCTAGACAGTTGTGTAAACTTCTCCCTGTTGCCCAACGCTCTTCCATCACAGTACACTTACAGCAACAGCAGGTCTCTAGATTAATCAGCACTCATGCTCAAATATTAGCTATCAACTTCATATAAGATTTATTTGAATTTATATATTAATCACAAGAAGCAGTTGGTCAACTGGCTGACTCACTATTACTTATTCTTTACTATTACTTATTCTCTCTGGTTTTGTGTTAGCTTGATATAGTGTAATGTTAGCCTAGCATTACTTAGAAAGCCGCAGCCTGCTGTTTTCCTTTCTCCCTGATGTAGCATTAGCCTGGCTTAGCATAGGGCATGTGTAGGTCAGAGCTATCAGAATAGATTTAGGCTTTACACTTTCACCCCTGCTACCCCCTCACACCATCTCTCCTTCAGTCCTACAATTCCTCTCCCGCTTCCTCCTTTCCCCCCATCTATAATTTTACCCCCTCTTCATCTTTCAGAGCAGTAGTGAGAAGTAGCTGACTGTATTGTCTGCAGTCTGAAAAAAACAGTCACCAAAGGTCTTTGCACCGTGGGCCTTCTCGTCCCCATTTGATGATGTCATCTTCTTGTGACCTTACCTGACTGAGGACGTTTTCCTGGTAGCTGAAGGATGGTTTCTGTTCTGCCTGACATGACTGAATAGGAGAGAGGTTGATGTAAATGGAAGGATGGAGGGAAGATGAGGAAGATAAATGTGAGAAGGGAGGGAAAGTGAGGTTGAGGAAAGAAAGGGTCGGAAATAGAGGAGGAAGTGAGGAGGGTGCAGCTAAATTGCAAGGTCACTGTACCATCAATTCTTCACAATCTGTAAAAGCTTCCTCCCTTTACCAGGGCAAAACCAGTTCCTCCATTGCAATCTATCAGTCCACTTTTTTTTCCCACTGTACATTTTCCAACTCTGCCCTTGGTTTTTGCCCCTCTCTCTCTCTCTCTCTCTCTCTCTCTCTCTCTCTCTCTCTCTCTCTCTCTCTCGCTCATTCTTTCCATCCCCTCTTTCATGCTCTCTTTCTCCTATGTATTATCAACCCCTCTCTAGCTAGCCTGCCAAAATATTTCCCCGCTGTTTCCTTGGTAACAGGACCATACAGAGAAGCTCTGCAGTGTGTGTGTATTTGTGTGTGTGAGTGAAAGAGCGTTAGTGAGTGTATAAGTGACTTGGTGTTTGTGTTTGTGTGTGTGTGTGCAGGCGCCAGAATAATGCCACCACAGCAATAGGATGTGTCTTCTGGACCGGGCGTCCGGCACAAACTGAGTAGGCACAAAACGGCTTTAACAGAGAGGGAGGGAGGGAGGGAGGGAGAGAGAGAGAGAGAGAGAGAGAGAGAGAGAGAGAGAGAGAGAGAGAGGTGAGACGAGGACACTGGTGAAAAAAAGAGAAGAGAAATATTGGTACAGTATGTAACCTACATGGAGCGAGAGACCTGGGAGGGAGTCTGGAGGGGAGACCGGGAGGAGATGGAAAGATGGAGACAGAACACTTACTGAGGAAGGACAGGAGAAGAAATCAAGGTGCAGGGAAAGACGAAAGACGGGGTATGAGAGAAAGGAAGGGGGGGATTGTTGAGAGAAAAGTGTGGGGAACAGATAGAGAGAGCGAGGGGAAATGAGTAAGAGTAGGGTATAGAGTGATAGAGAAAGGCGGAGACTTGGTGTCTGAAAGAGAGAGATATTAAGGATCTCCAGAGCTAGGGAGAAATACATGAATATAAAGAAAGAGGGCTAGAGAGAGGGAGAGGGAGAGAGAGGGCTAGAGAGAGGGCTAGAGAGAGGGAGAGAGAGAGGGAGAGAGAGAGAGAGGGCTAGAGTGAGAGAGAGGGAGAGAGAGAGAGATAGAGAGGGTTCGAGAGAGGGCTAGACAGAGAAAGAGGGAGAGAGAGAGAACTACAGAGAGAGAGAGAGAGAGAGAGAGAGAGAGAGAGGGTATCAGAGGGTTAAAGAGAAAGAGAGAGGGCTACAGAGAGATTAAAGGCTAGAGAGAGAGAGAGAGGGCTAGAGAGAAAGAGAGATAGAGGGCTAGAGAGAGAGAGAGAGAGAGAGAGAGAGAGAGAGAGAGAGAGAGACATTGTTGGAGCTGCTTGAGTGATGCGGCAGGCGTATCATAATGAATGTCTGCTGCAGACTGTCCTCATATGCCGCTCTCCTAGCAACTAAGCTCACACACACATGCACACCCCGACACGCATACACACACACAAACAAACACGTGCCCACACACAGAAGCAGTAAGTGTATTATAATACACTTGCATGTATACATGCATCAGCTACAGTAGCATCGTGTCGCAGTTTAGGTAGCAGCTAGCGATGTACCACATTGCAGTAGATTTAACTAGCAGCTAACATCACAGCCCTTTGGAGAAGAGTCTTCTAGCAGTAATAAGACAACCAATTGGATTATTAAACAGCTAGTAGCTAACAACTCATCACGTTAGAATATATCTAGCAGCTAACAACCCCGTACAATGGCAGTGTAGCGGTGCTAGTAACTAGCTGGCACTCCGACACACAGAGTCGTTGTGTCTCCAGCTGGTACATTGACTTGGAATGAGGATGAGAGCACCAAGTAGATAAATAGAGGATGTATGTAATGAATCAGCTCTGTGTAGACCAATTGAAGCCTTAGAAGTCATTTGATGTCATTAACCGGGCTGAATGGTTTGGTAGATTTCAGCTTACCACATTGTGTAGCTGATTTGGCTTTGTGCATGGACGTACATTTGTAGCATTAGTAGGAAACTGCACATCCATGACAAACACTCACTGATATTCTGTTTTGCTTTCTGCCTTACGTTGAAAACACACAACAACAGAAATGAACAGGAATGAATGGAGTACATGGCCATAAAAGCACAAGCAAACTGCCCGGTCAGAGTGGGGATCTCTGGTTGATGTTGAGGAAGATGCAGAGTCAGAGGCAGACTGGTGTTGAATTGAGGAGTGGAAAGGTTGTTGTTGAGGTTCTGGTAGAAATTACTTCATCTTTTCAGGATTGTGGAGATCCAGGACGGGATGAGTCAGTGCTTTGCTGAGGAGAAAGGCCAGGCTGTGGTTTGGTGTGACACACACAAACACACACACAGAACTCCCTGCTGCTTATCCCTCTCTCCCACTCTTTAACTTTCTCAAGCTCGATTTCCCCCCTCTCTTTCAATCTATCCCTCCCTCCCTCCCTCCCGCTACCACTATAACCCTTTCCATATTTATTTAACTTTGCTCTCAGAGAACAGATTGTTCTCTCGATCAGTCACCGTGGCAGCCAGCATATCTCTGTGGGAACCAATGCAGGTGGCACACTGACAGACTGGCAGGCAGGGCCACTGCCCATTAGACTGGCACAGAGGGGCATATCAGCAGAGACATGGAGGGAGGAGAGGGTGATAGTATCGGAGCGTGTCGAATCATGCTGGTGTCATGCAGTTTAACAGACCCTGGTCTAGAGGACAGTATGTGTGGGGCTGTGAGAGTGTGCGTGTGTATGGGTGTGCGTGAGTGTGACCGAATGTGTGAGTGAGGGTGCGTGTGTGTGTGGATAGTATCATTCAGTCGCTGTAGGCTAGGGTTGTGCCATCTCTGCTCTGATATAGTTCATGTTAATTGAGGCTAATTATGGTTGTTAACAGTAAAAACTGCCTTAAGCTGAGATCAGCAGCAATGACTGTGTTTGTGTGTCTTTAGGTGTGTGTGTGTGTGTGTGTGTATATGTGTGAGAATCGAGACAGAGTGTTTTTAAGTGAAACTGAAAAAGTTTTATGAAATCTAACTTTTAATGTGTTTGGATATCATGTACGCACACACACACACAACCATGCATAAAGATATTTCCGCACACACACACACACACTGGCTAGGCACATACAAACATGAAAGGTACTTTCAGGAACACATCTACAAGACTTCGAGAGGGGTTAAAGGGCCCACATTTGAAGAGTCTTGAACAGAAAACAAGAACTAGAGCAGGTCTCTGGTCTAGGAGGGCCCCACCCTCCTAGTATGTCTGTGACAGCTTCTGTTTGAGCTGGCTGGCTGGCTGGCAGACCTGCTGAATAACTGGCTGGCTGGCTATTTAGCCTGACTGCGGAGGTTGTGTACTGTGCAGGGTCAAGTGGTTTGCCACATTACAATTATTATTACAATTACATTAGAAAGGAAACGGAGTCATTATTATCTCTCTCCCTGTCTACCCCTTCCCTCTCTCTCTTTCTCTCTTCAGGCCATGGTAGCATGTTACCCTGGCAACGGCACAGGCTATGTCCGTCACGTGGACAATCCTAACGGAGACGGGCGCTGCATCACCTGTATATACTACCTGAACAAGGGCTGGGATGTCAAGGTACACACACACACACACACACCTGATAACCCACATCAGCGTGCATCATCAGAAGATGGAATACTAAAATGATTTTGTGTGTGTGCATACGTGTGTTCCCAGGTTCACGGAGGCCTACTCCAGATATACCCAGAGGGAAGAAGTGTGGTCGCCAACATCGAACCGCTGTTTGACCGTCTGCTCATCTTCTGGTCTGACCGCAGAAACCCACACGAAGTCAAGCCAGCCTTCTCCACTCGGTGAGGAACACAGCGGTCATGGCTGGATGTGGAGGTGTCTAGGAGAGGTGGTCAGTGGCATGCATGAGTCGGATCAAACCCCGGAGAGGTCAAGTGAGGGAGGAAGTGACATTGCCGAGTGATGCGTTCATATCGAGGACACGCGCACATGTACATGCGCACACACACTGTTGAACAGCAGGTTTAACTAGAATTGATGTTACTCCCTCACAAACACTTCCTCCTTTGCTCCACTCTGCTTCCCTTACCTCTCCTCTTTACACTTGGAATGAGGTAAGGTTGAGGACAGGAAGTGTGTGTTTCCTGAACAAGTCGGTGGGGGGATTGTGAGACTCAAGCCCTGGGGTGTATGGGGTGTGTGGAGGGGGTGTGTGGAGGGGCTTAGGTAGGGGGTGTGTGGAGGGGGTGTGTGGAGGGGCTTAGGTAGGGCGTGTGTGGAGGGGGGAGAGACAGGAATAAACAACTCAACCCCAGAGAGAGACCTACAGGAGAGACCAGGAGAAACCATTAACACTGTCCTGCCCTGACCCTGAGCTGACCATCTCTAACATCCTTCTCTCTCCCCTCCTCTGCTCTGTCTACAGCTATGCCATCACAGTTTGGTACTTTGATGCCAAGGAGCGGGCAGACGCCAAGGAGAAGTATCGTCTGGGTGAGTTCAGCATGGAAGCTTTGGAAAGATATCGTTGTTTTATAGTTTTAGTTCGAGTTCTGTCCAGTCTTCATGTTCCATGTTCTTATAGTTCCGTCTGTTCTAAAAGGCACCCATAGATTTCATAAACCCTTTCATTCAATTCATTCAAATATCTCTTAGATTTTCTTTCAACCTTTATTAGGATATCTTTTATTTTAATATTAACTTTTCCTCTGTCCCATTCTCTTTATCTCCATAGCAACTGGTCAGAAGGGTGTTCAAATGCCTGTCACTCAAAGCAACCAGACGTAAATCTCAGCCAATCCCTGAAGTGCGCTGTGAACGTGCCTACGCCTGCTGCTATTGGATGGCTGTTTTTAAAGTGAGACACAGTTGAACCCGCCTGCTGTGTCCACACTGGATTCTCCACAGCTTAGCTGTGTGGATGTATTCTGCTGCATCTCATTGGACAGTCGAGTGAATAAGGGCGGAAACAACACAGTGTATTGGTCAGGGTGGTGACAGAAGGAAGTGGGGCCAAGAGAAACTCAGGTGGTGTCTGGTCAGAAGATGATGAAGATGATGATGAAGTCAGAGAACCCTTTAACTGAACAGACTATCATTTGCTGTTGATGTTTGGGTGGCTTGTTAATATTCAGCTCTGTTCTAATGTAATGAACTAACAACATCTGTCTGCTCACACAGTAGCAGGTTGTCTGTCCTTCAATCAGGAACTACATCTCAGTGCTCAGAACCAAGACCTCAGGATCTGCTCAGATTTAGGCACACCCACTCCCATCAGGGCACATTCTAAGAGGAAGTGGTATCATAGGAAGTTAGTTATAAAATATCCTATATTGCTTTTCCACTTCATGGTACTGGCTCGAATTGACTATACTTGCCTGTTTTGATTTTCTGCCGGGCAGACCCGGTGCCTGGTACTTTTTCTTGGTATCACCTCCATTGAGGTTCCAGGTGAGCTGAGGTGAATTGGCAGTCTCGTGCGACGTCGCTATGATTACCAGTGGGGGTACTATCTGCAGTTGAAAACGAGGTAGACAGACCTACCTAGTACCAAAAGTGAGTCAAGTCGAGACGGTACCATGCGTTGGAAAAGTGGCTCTAGGGTGCAATAGACTTTTTAAAACTGGCTTCTTAGTCTGAAACCAGAGATGAGATCAGAACCCAACAGCAGAGAGAAGAAGAGGAAGGTGCTTGTTCTAGAACATCCAGGTTCTGGGTGAGGACCTGTCCTTGGACTGATTGAAAAAGCGCCAGTTCTACAACTGAAAAGTACAGAATTCTCGCCCACTGTAGAGCTGGGTTGGTGGGGCCAGGTGAAGGGCAGGTTCAAACTAGCCCTGTGGCCAATAAGATGTCACCTGTTGGTTCTTTCGTCAGCTCTGAGGTAACATGACTGAGAGCAATGTTGTGACTTTATACTTAAACATATAAAGTCACAAGCACAGAGAGCAGTACCCTGGATAGACGGACTTGCTTAGAGTGTATGTGTGTGTCTCTGGTCCTCTCATCTTAGTATGTGTGTGTATGTGTAGAACTGGTCGAGAAATACTAAGATAAAAAGCACTTTATGGTTTGCCATGCCATGCTAGAAACTGCATTGAGGTAGACAGGCTTGCTGTACATGACATGGTTACTCAGACGCAATTGCAACTCAAATAATGACAATAAACAATCAAAAGTTTGCTTAATTTTGTCTCTGAACCTTTGCGGTATTTAATTAAAAAACCTTTCTGTTTTTGTACCAAAACATTTGTCTGAATGGGAGTCAATGAAAGATGATTGTTGATTATCACTTTCCTCTGTCCTAATTTTTCACACACACACACACACACACACACACACACACACACACACACACACACACACACACACACACACACACACACACACCCACACACACACACACGCACGCACACACACACACACACACACCCACACACACACACACACACACACACACACACACACACACACACACACACACACACACACACACACACACACGTGGAGATGGATGACATCAGCTTTGTCACAAAATGTTCCTTAGACCAGAATAAACCCATGATATCATTTTCAATACCAACCCCTTTACCCCTCCCACCCCCTTATTCCAGCAAGCCAGAGCAGAAACCAAAACACAGACCCCAACTACACACTATTTGTTAGAAATACTATTTGTTATGCAGGCTGATAGTATTTCTGACTGGTCTGATACATGTATTGTTGGCAGCCTTATTTGGTTGGCTGGTTTGCTAAGGAAGGGAGTTGTGTGTGAATGCAGTGTGTGTACAGAGGGAGTTGTGTGCGTGTGGGACGTGTGTGGGTGTGTGCGTGTGTGTTTATGACAGGATGTAAAGTGCATTCTCTCTGTCCAGGGGTCTGTGGCGTTTGCGTGACTGGAAGGGAGACATGAGGTTCAGCTGCTCGTCACATCAAAGGCCTTCCTCAAAGCCCCCCTGTCAGCACACACACCGCTCCTCACGCTAACCAGTCATCAGGTGGGGCGGCTGTGGACGCTGTTGTCCCCGGAGACGACCAAGACACAAAAGGAACACACCCCACACAGGGCAGGCAGGAAAAGGACCGGGGATATATTCATATTAGTGAACACACACACACACACACACATAGTACACACACCCACACAGACACATACCCACACGCAGACACACAACCATACACATACACTGAGGAAACCAAATTCCTCAGAAATTATTATTCAGCTTGCTTGGTTGGTTTTTCTAGTCGAAGAGCGCCCTCATGCGGCTCTACGTTCCTAACACAAGTCGCAGGGTTTACCTGCTTTGGCCTCAGAAGAGTTCGTTTTTCAACCCCAAAGAGACAGCAATCAAATTGAACAATTTTCAAATATGGAATTAGAATAAAGTCAGAATCAGGCTACGTTATTTTATCTATGTTGTCTTTTTCCATACGAAACGAACGATGGCGCTATAATCAATCGGTCTCAATATCTTCATCGACATAGCCTACTCTTCCTGGTTTTGTTTTCAGTGTCGGAGTTCAGAGGGCACTGCGGGGTCGTGTTTTGTTTTCGTGAGCAATGGCTGCCTTAAGTTGGTTTACAAGAAGGCAGTTACCACAGATAGTGTCCAAGTTTGCCACGGTTGTCAGACAAGCCCGCCCGCAATATCTCGGAGGGCTACCGGTGAGGAGAGTGCACGGGTCGGTGCGGAAATGGGTGGCGGAGAAAGGACCATGGGGGAAGAGTCGGACGCCGGAGCAACAGCAGTATATCTTCACAGAACTAGACAAGGCAGATGCTTTGGTAGGGTTTATATATATTTATTGTATAGTTTTAACCTTTGGTTTATAAATCTATAAACCAAATAATTATAATGAAATATTATGTCCTGATGATCACAATATCTGAAATATTTGAAATTGTAGGTTATTTGTCGGCTAAATTAGCTGTACAGTGTCTTAATGTATGAATTCTGCTTATTTTCTCTCGTCGGGCAGATGTTGAGGAAATCTCACGAGACAGGTATCCAATGACAGCTTATCTTTATATCAGTGATGTCTGATGTGTGGGGAAAAAAATATGTCCTGTGCCCGTTAATGCTTTCTCTTTTGATCTCTACCCTGATATGTTCTTTTCCCTGATTCTATGTTATCTTGCTTATATGCTCTCTACCCTGGTTATGTTCTCTACTCTGTGTTTCAGGATTTCTGTCGTGGTTCCGTAATGGCCTACTGGCCACTGGTATTGGGGTGATAGCGTTCGTCCAGAGCGAAGTTGGCCGAGAGGCAGGATATGGTAGGTATAGGAGGTGGATACTAGGTCTCCAGAAAGACTTAGACATGAGGACTGATGTGAGATTGTTTCAGTAGAGAAGATGACCAAACACCACAGTAAGTCTGTCTGAACGACCGGTGGAAGTTCTTACAGCTCATAACTTTTCCTCCTCTCTCTCTCTCTCTCTCTCTCTCTCTCTCTCTCTCTCTCTCTCTCTCTCTCTCTCTCTCTCTCTCTCCGTCCTCTTCTCTTCCACCCTCCTCTTCCAGCTTTCTTCATCCTGGGGGGGGTTTGCGTGTCGTTTGGGGGGGCGTCCTACGTGGGCAGCCTGCTCACGCTGAGGAAACTGCTGCTCCTCTCTCTGCCCGCTGTGCTGCTTCACTGCGCCGTGGTGGGGAGCGTCGCCCTCTTCTGGCTGTGTGCGGTAGCGCTCTACATCGGACGCCTGGAGGTGGAGATCATCCACGAGGATGAGGAGGAGGACGAAGGGCGCAACGAAGGCTCAGAGTGCCAGGAGTGCCGCGACCGGCAGGACCGGGAGAGGGGGGGGCACCGTTCCCATGACAACAAAGGCCAAGACAAGTAGAGAGAAGAGGGATGAGGTGTGTATGTGCGTGTATATGCGTGTGTTTGTGCGTATGACGTGTAAACTTTGTGTGCACCAGGACTTCAGAGTAGCTTGATTCTGTACTTTTGTAGCTTACTGTCTCCCTCTATTACTGTGTGTGTGTGTGTGTGGGTTTGATTGACTGATTGTTTGCCATTAGAAAATAGACCTGCCTTGTATACTGAGGGTAGTGAAGTGTGTGTTTGAGAAGGAGGGTCTTACACCTTAGTAACCGCTCTCAAACCTCCAAAGATGAAAATCAGCAGTCCAGGTTAAAACATTATCAGACAATTAAAAAACCTGCTGCTTTATTTTTTTGATACAATATGAAAATTAAGTTCTAAGCTTTATCCAGAATTATTATTGTCTAAAGTAGGTGGCTTTTTTATTTTCAAAGGAACACGCATGATTCACATGATCCTCTCTCTCGCGCTCTCTCTCTCACACACACTACTGCACAGTGCCTCCTGTTAGTATACACGCACCTAATCATGTTTACATTCAAGATCAGAGAGCACTGTTCCAACACTCTTCATAACCCTGATAGACTGACAGCATCATTTTCCTCTCTCTCTTCCTCCTTTTCTCTCTTGCTCTTCCCACTCTCCTCTCTCTCTCACTCTTCATCCCCTCTGTCGTCCTCCCTCTTTCCTCGTCCTTCCTCTCTCCACTTTCTCTCTAATCACACACCTGGACCCCCTGTAGGTTGCAGCTGGTAGCTAGTCAGTTACCAGAGGTTCAGCTGATGTCAGGTCAGTGCAGGTGATGGAGTGGTGTTGTATACTGTGATAAACGCAATCTACAATCTGGTCTCAGATCTGTTTATCCACACAGTTGTTGATTCCTGTAACAAGACTGTATTTGTAATGACTAGGTTTGCAATTCACTCATGCGGTCACACATGAACATTTTCCAGTCTTGTGTTTGGAACGTCAGAGGGAATAGTAGCAGTTTTTAATATTTTTATTTGACAAATAAAATGCTGTCATTTTGAATGATCATTTCTGAGATTTGTGTGTGAGGCTCCAGTTATTTTATCCTGAAGGTTTGTGTCTGCATGATTGTCGGAGCATCTACCTGTGATGTCAATAAACAGTTAAACCTGATTTGACTCTTGAGTTTTGGTGAAAGAAAATATTTGATGTGGTTCTGTTTACAGCATGGGCTGCATGTTTGAGTTCTGTTTAGCTGTGTGCGTGTGCAAATAAGTCAAATTCTTTGTGTGCCCATTCATGTTTGTGTTAGGTAGTGTCTGTGGAGGTGTGTGTGCCATCCCTTTAGCCAGCTGTGCTAAGCTGGGGCTGATAAGCATCAATGACAGGCTGAGGCCCCAGGTCTCTGATATCACACCTCTGTTCCTTTTCTACTAACCTCCCTGTCCCTGACTGTCCATCTCTCTCAGACCCCCTTTTTTTCTACCTCTCACACTTTCTCTTTTTGCCATGCTTTCTCCCCCCTTCCTACCCTTCTCTCCTTCACAAATTGATTGTCAGGACTTGTACTTACATTCATTCTTGCTCCTCTTCTCCTCCTCTCACTCCCTCCCTCTCCCTTTCTCCCTCTATCCCTTCTCTCCCTCTCTCCCTCAGTCCCTCTCTCCCTCCCTCCCTCTCTCTCTCCTCCTCTCTCTCTCTCCCAAGGTGTTTTGGTGCAGTTTGTTTCTTATTCAGGGCGTGTCTGGCTGGGTGCTGCAGCATGTCTCCTTCCTCCTCTGTTTCTCCCCATCGTTTCTCATCCGCCTCCTCTCTTTCTCTCCTCCTCCCCCTCTCTACCTTCCGGTCTTCTCCCCGTCTCCCCTCCTCCCCCCCCCCTCTCCGTCTGGCTGGACAGCAGTGTTTGGCATGCAGGCGGCTCTCAGACCCGTAGCAGCTAAAGGGCAGCTCGCCCGCCAGCGAGAGACGCGCCTTACCTCACAAACATCCCTCCGTCCATCTATCCATACGTCCCTCCTGTCCATCCACCCACCCTTTGCTCCCTCCACCTACCCATCCTTCCTTCTAACTATCCATTCTTCGCTCCCTCCACCTATCCATCCTTCTGTCCGTCTACCCATCCATCCTTTGCCCCATCCGTCTATCCATCCTTTCCTCTGTCAGTCTGTTCATCCATCCTTCCCTCCATCTGTGCGTCACTCCTTTCCAACTATTTGCTCTGTCATTCCATTCCTTTCACACAGCTACTTCTCAGTCTCTTTACACCTCCATTCCTCCACCTCTACATCCTTCCATTCCTCCACCTCTACATCCTTCCATTCCTCCACCTCTACATCCTTCCATTCCTCCACCTCTACATCCTTCCATTCCTCCACCTCTACATCCTTCCATTCCTCCACCTCTACATCCTTCCATTCCTCCACCTCTACATCCTTCCATTCCTCCACCTCTACATCCTTCCATTCCTCCACCTCTACATCCTTCCATTCCTCCACCTCTACATCCTTCCATTCCTCCACCTCTACATCCTTCCATTCCTCCACCTACTCAGATGGGTGAGGAGGGGAGAGGTGGTTGCCGTACACAAACACACTCACAAACACGAGTGCCAGCCATGTCCCACAGAGTGGGCCATCAGTGAAAGGAGTCCACAAAAAGATAAAGACCTGAAGTCAGTGTAATTCTCTTCAGACACACACACTCATTTTCATATCTCCAACACACACCCAGACACACACACACACACACTTTGGCACGTACTCTGGCATTTTCTCCCCAACAACGGCTCTTGTTTAGTATGCGCCTGCCTTGGTCCTGAGGAGGAATGATCCCCAGTCTAATGAACTGGGCCCTGCCACTTGAATGTAAAACAGGACTTAACCCGTCTTCAATGTCAGAGACGCTCCCCAGGGCAGCCTGAGACAACACACACTCTCAACACATACGGACACAAATGCAAGTGTGCACGTGTGCATATTTTCTCTTTCACACACACACATACGGGCGGATACACACACGCAAGTGTACATGGTTATACACTCTCCAGCGCGCACACACACACACACACATGCTCTCACATCAAACACATGTGATGTGTTGAGCCTTCAGCCTGAGATGAAAGGATGCACACTGATATATACTGCTGGGAAAGGTTCAGAGCTCAGAATGTGTTCAAACTGTGGTCAATCTGTGGTCAAATGGTGGTCACCGTTTAGAGGTTGTGTTTTGTTTCTCACGCTTCACAAATGGTTTCACAACAGTTTGTGTGGGTGGGGTAGTAAGGTGTGTGATTCTGTGTGTGTATGTCACTGAGAGGAAGGATGTGCTATTGTGCTACCCTGTGTGTGCTTGTGTGGTTGTGGTTGTGGTTGTCCAGATTTTCTGCTGGATTCATGTTGACAATACAACAAAAGGTGAACAGAGAACAGACACTGTGTACTCCTCTACTGCAATATTTATTATTATTATCATCATCATCATCTGAATCTTTTGAATCTTTTACAGTGGTTCCTTTTTGTCAGATCAGAGGTGAGGATGAGACATGAAATATTCACAAACGTTTGATACAGAGGTTAGATTCACAGTGATGCCAGGGGTTAGCTGTTGGACTGGATAATAAACACACACACACACACACACACAGACACACAGACACACACACACACACACACACATGCACACACACACACATGCACACACACGTACCCACACATACTTTTTGTGTGCGATAGCTACAGCAGTTTCCATTTTAGTTATGAAGCTCTAAATGTAGCAATTTTGGCTTGGAAGAGTAATGTCCATATTAGCCAATGAGACACAGCCATTCAGAAACCAATCAAGAAAAAATAGCCTCACAGTAATGGCATTAAACATTTCTATTTTCCATAATCTCAGTCTGCAGTGTATACTTCTCTGGAGGTATAGTTATTTTAGACAACTTTTAAATATGTAAAAAACAAAACATGGGACATTATTTTCTCGGTCCAACATAATTTTTATTGACCACTCACGTTCAGTGGTTATGTTTAAATGATCACTGCAGCGGTCGGTTTAATGACCCCAAACCTCTTACAGCACTGAAAACGATCATCTACGCTCTGTGGTCAGTTTCTGTTTGTGGTCATAAGCACTTCAGTAGACATAATAATCTTTCTGTACTCAAATGATGAAGTGCTTTGTGTTCATGTCATGACATGTTATATGTAAGTGCTCAGACAAACTGGTGACCTTAAATCAAATAAACCTTTCCATACATATCTCTCCCTACCTCTGCCCTTAGTCCTCCATCCCTTCCTACCTCTGCCCTTAGTCCTCCATCCCTTCCTACCTCTGCCCTTAGTCCTGCATCCCTTCCTACCTCTGCCCTTAGTCCTGCATCCCTCCCTACCTCTGCCCTTAGTCCTGCATCCCTCCCTACCTCTGCCCTTAGTCCTCCATCCCAATTTCAGACAATCCCATACATCCATCTTTCATCTTTCTTTTTTCCCTTTTATTTGTGCGACAACAATAACCAGGAACAACATTAGAGATATGGCTTATCACCTCTCCTCTCCTCTTCACTTACTCTCCTCCTCCCCTCTCATCCTCTCTTCTCCCAACCCCAGCCGTCGTGTGTGATGGAATGTTTGATATTCAAGGTTATCCATCACAGTGTGCTTAAAGTATGTTTGGTAGATTCAGGAGGGTGTGTGGAAGGGGTGACGGCCGTATGCAACGCTGTGGCAGTTCATGTTAACAGTATGGACATCCCCTGAAATAGGGCACACCCAGGACACTGCTCAGTTCATGTTAACAGTATGGACATCCCCTGAAACAGGGCACACCCAGGACACTGCTCAGTTCATGTTAACAGTATGGACATCCCCTGAAACAGGGCACACCCAGGACACTGCTCAGTTCATGTTAACAGTATGGACATCCCCTGAAACAGGGCACACCCAGGACACTGCTCAGTTCACACTCTCACACACAGTAGTTCAGTACTGCAGAGCTGGGATGTAGGAAGGGAGGGATGGTTAAAGGAATGAATTAAGGATTGGGCGGGGGGGGGGGGTGATTAAGAGAAGGAGGGAGGGGTGGTCGTAAGGGAGAGATTGAGGGAGTGAGGGAGGGATGAGTGGTATGGAATGTCCTTTCTGTATGTACAGTATGGCTTCTCAGAGAGACACTGACACCCCACTCTGTACAGACATAGTGGGGGGACAAGAGAGAGAGGGAGAGGTGAAGGGGTGGAGCAAGGTTTTGCTAACTTTACACTAACAGTGGGGTAAAGGTCCATAGTCCACGAGGTTCAGAATGTTCTCACCCCTCAGGGTTAGGATGACTCTCTGGATCCACTTGTCCAGGTAAGTCAGAAGAAGCTGAGACACCTGGTGTCCCCTAGTCCAGCCACCCCCCCCCCCCCCCCCAGGGCGGAGGGTCTTACTGACCAATCCATGTACGTCCATGGCAGCCTTAGGGCTACCTCAGGTCTTTCCCATCCCCAACCACCTTCCCCCTCTTTCAGTCATCCTCCGGCCCGGCTGCCCCCCTCAGTCCGTTCATGCAGAACTGCAGTCCAGAGGGGAAGGGGGGGTCGGAGGGGGAGAGGCCGCCAAAGGGGGGGAGGCCGGCCAGCCTCTGGAGGTGGGGGAAGAAGGCTGGCGGGGGACCCTTGTGGTGGCCGTCCCCGTGGCTGTGGTGGGAGGGGGGCAGCTCAGGGGGGGCATAGCGGATGGTGCTGGGAGCATACAGGCTTTGGGGGCCCTGTGGCCCGAGAGCCAATGGATGGAAGAGAACACGCCCGGCTGCACTCCCCGCAGCCAATCGCTGCAGCAGCTCAAAGTCAGGCCCCACCCCTCCCCGCCCCCCGAGCATGCCCCCCCTGTCCTCGCGGGGCAAGGGTGAGGAGTTGGACATGGGGGGGGAGAGAGTGGGGGAGGGAGGAGTGAAGAGACCTTTGGGCGGAGCTTCGCAGGAGGAGGAGGAGTCAGGAAGGGGGGTGGGCGGGCTGTCTCCACTCAGGCTGCCCGAGGGAGTGTGTATGTGCGAGGGCGGTGGCTGGGTGTGTGTGTGTGTCCAGCGCCCGCCCGCGTTCCGGCTCTCCTGTTCAGTTTTGATGCTGGGGGGCCGGGAGGAGGGGGGCGAGTCGGCTACGCTCTTCAGGTGCTGGATCACAGCCCGGCCGTTCTGCACCCTGGCCCCCACCCTCTCCCCCCGCCTGCCGTGGTCCCCTCCCCTCTTCCCTCCCCCTCCTCCCCCCTGCTCCCTCTTCATCCTCTCGCTGCCGTCTGCCCCCTGGTCCCACCCCCTCTCCTCCTCTTCCTCCTCTCCCTCGCTCTCGCTTCCCAGGTCGGACGAGGCGCTCTCCTCCGGGGGGTGGAACTCCTCCAGACGCCGGCGTGTTTCCGGGGGCGGGCCGTCCGGGTGGGACCGCAGTCCACGCTTCCTCCTCTCCTCTGATAGGACGGTGGAGGGAGGGGCGTAGACTTCTCTGCCTTTCGAATGGGAGTCGCCCTTGTTCACGGAGCTCTTGATGGGCTGGGGGCCTGCAGAAGAGGGTAAAGAGAGAAGAGGTCACAAAAATGTACAGGATTGTGTGTTTGTGTGTTAATGTGTGTGTGTGTGTGTGTGTGTGTGTGTGTGTGCGTACCTCGGGCCTGAGGTGACACATCAGAGGGGGAGGAGCTGGCTCGTAGTCGCTCCGCCCTCAGAGTCTCTGGCAGCTGCAGCAGGTCCAGAGGGGTGTCTGGGAGCTCTGTACGACTGGGGGAGGGAACAAGGAGAGAGGGTGAGGGTGAGGGAGAGGAAGGAGAGAGAGAGAGAGAGAGAGAGAGAGAGAGAGAGAGAGAGAGAGAGAGAGAGAGAGAGAGGGAGGAAGGAGAGAGGGAGGGAAGAAGAGAACACAGAGAGAGGGAGAGAGAAGGAACTTCCAATGTCATCATCGTCGCCTCCCCCTGCTCTGTTTCAGCCATTGCACACTCAGTTATACTGCAGCCCCTCTCCCGAATCCAAAAATGACCCTAACCACTAAATCCATTTACACACTTCACAATCTTCACAAAACACACACACATACTGTACCACCCCCCCTCCACACACACACACACACACACACACACCCCTCCACCAGGGAGTCCTCCTCCATACAGAGTTCACCTCAGCTGAGGTGTCTGGTGCAGAGTCTAACGAGCTACAGTAATTACAGCACTAATTAACTAAAACACCATTCAGACTGAAATTCTGACATCCATTTGTTGTAATTATAAAGAGCCGGTCCTATTAGCATCGCAATTCAAACTGCTACTCTGGTTTTGTCTGACTCCTCTACAACTTGTGTGTGTGTGTGTGTGTGTGTAGTGTAACAGTGCAACAAAAAGATTGCTTGAGTTTGATGTTGTGTTATGCTCTTTGTTATTGTGTAGGTGTTAGAATGAACAAGGCATTGAAGTGGATATTGAAGAACAAAAATATCAATTTTAACAGCAAGAACATAAAGAGCAAAAGACTAGAACAGGTGTGTAACTGTGATTGTAATTGTTGCTATACTATAACTGAAATTATTACTGTAATGATATAATTACAAATGACAAAGGATTGTCATAATGACAGTTTATTAAATATGTGTAAATGAATGTGCTACTAGCTCTATTCTAATCCTTTTCCAGTTTATAAGAATTTAATTTTATGTAAAATAAATGCGCAGCTGGAAATAGTAAGAAAACAATGAGACAACTTCTGTACATAAAACTAATGTATGCTGTTTACTGTTTATAGAAGTGTGTGTGTGTGTGTGGGGGGGGGGGGGGTCTGAACTTGTGTCTGAGAGCGTGTGTGTGTGTTTCAAGGGGCATACCTGATGACGTAGTTGACCCAGATCACGTTGCGTTCATGGGGGGCCTTGTGGTTAATGGAGACGGTGGCACAGGACTGGATCCACAGGTAGCCCCCCCTCCTCTGCAGCCAGCGGTAGTATCCTGTCACCACCTGGCCTTTCCTCAACACTGGGGCAAGAGTCAGAGAGAGAGAGAGAGAGAGAGAGAGAGAGAGAGAGAGAGAGAGAGAGAGTCAGATGAGTTTGTAAACTGGAACAGTAGTATTCCTAACAGGCACCAGAGGGCGCCACTGAAACCAGGCCCCACATTCACCCAGTCTCAGTACCAGTTCAGAACCAGCTTCCAGCCAGATCCAGATGGAACCACTGCCTCAGATCAGAGCAAGCTAATAGTCAGCAAACAGTCCTCCAACTCACTATTTTGACAGTGCTCTGACAGTAATAGAACATTTCCACAGTAACAGTTTTTTTTTACAGTATTCTAAGGAGGCAGACTTTGGCAAAATTCTAACAATACTTTGGCAGTACTCCAAGAGTACTCTAGTGGTAATCTAGTAGTAAGATAGCATAGTAGTATATTAGCATAAAACATAGTCCATGTGTCAGGCAGTACTCTAGTGGTTCTCACAGTCTTCGTGGCTCTGTCGGAGGTTCTCCAGGTCTTCTACATGGATGAAGTGGTAGCAGGTGTGACCCACCACCTCTGCTGGGGTCAGGTCCATGTACTCTGAGATCCTACACACACACACACACATAATCACACACACACACACACACAAACACACACACACACACATAAGCAAATTAGACATATACATGCTCCTTGGGTTACATCTATCATTTTAACACACACACGCACGCACACACACACACACACACGCACACAGTCCTACCTGTTCTCACAGTATGTGACCTGTAGGTCCATGTTGACTCGGAACACGAACATGTTGCTCTCCATGCGGACCTCGTTTAGGGTGGAAGGAGGGAGGGTGTGAGCCAACGCCACCAAGCCCATTGGTCGACGCACCGGTCGCCCCGAGCCAGGCACCAGGGCTGGCCGACAGCGGATTCGTCCAGTCACGTGAATCACCTGACAGGAAAATATTCGATTTTGACCAATCACAACCATCTATGCCAAGTTCACCTCTCAACTGGAATCCTTGAATTTGCTTGAATTGTGAAACTTGCGTGTGTGTGTATGTGTCACCTTGTAACCAGAAGATTTGATGTGGAGGCCTCTCTTGGTGAGGGTGGACTTCATCCTGATAAAGAAGCCTCTGTCTGGAGCCTCATCCCTGGGGGAGTGGGGGCTGGAGGGGGCTGGGGGGCGGAGACACCAAGAGACACTGAAGACGAGGGGCTGGAGTGTGCGTGGGTGTTGGTGTGTGTGTGTCTGTGTGTGTTTGTTTGTCTGTGTGTATTTGTATGTGTGCTCTATTTGCACTTTAATGTCCAATCTTCGTCTTACCCACTCACAGACACACACTCACAGACACACACTCACAGACACACACTCACAGACACACGCTCACAGACACACACTCACAGACACACACTCACAGACACACGCTCACAGACACACGCTCACAGACACACGCTCACAGACACACGCTCACAGACGTACCGGGCTCTGGCGTGTCTGCCAGCGACGGCGTGGAGGCGGAGCTGGAGGCGCTCTCCGGCCCCGTGTGGCAGCCTGCCTCGGCCCGCAGGTGGGGCTGGATGCCCAGACGCTCGGCCATCTCAACATGGTCGGCAGGGTGGATGTAGTCAAACACACTGCTGCCTGTCAACTCCACCTAAACAGGAGAGAGAGGGAGGGCAGACAAAGAGGGAGGGAGAGTAAAAGGGTGGTACAGGGGAGAGACGCAGGGTGAGAGATAAAAGGAGAGGGGAATTAAAAGAGGAAGATATAGAGGTTAGAGAGAGGGGAGAAAGGGAGGGAGAGATAAAGAAAGAGAGGGAGAGAGAGGGGAGAAAGGGAGGGAGAGATAAAGAAAGAGAGGGAGAGAGAGAGGGGAGAAAGGGAGGGAGAGATAAAGAAAGAGAGGGAGAGAGAGAGATAAAGAAAGAGAGGGAGAGAGAGAGAGAGAGAGAGAGAGAGAGAGAGAGAGAGAGAGAGGGGAGAAGGGACAGAGAGAAGAGAGAAGGGAGAGAGAGACATACACAGTATGATCATCTGAGGTTTATTGCCTTTCTTGTGTCTCCTGTTGGTCTTTAAAGTCAAGGAGATGTACTCTCCTCAGCACTCTCCTTCCTCTCAACCTCTGTTCATTTACAGCCCTCCCTCCCCCTCCACCACCACCACCACCACCACCACCCTAGGATGGAGGCCAGTACTACTACAGTCCAGTAGTGCTATCAGCTACCCCAGTCCCCAACCCCCAATCTCCCAGCCCCCCAGGCCCCTGGCCCCCAGGTCCCCCAATCCTCCAGTAGTCCCCCTGTCTGTCTATCTGTCTGTCTGCCTGTCTATCAGTCTGTCTGTCTATCTGTCTGCCTGTCTATCAGTCTGCCTGTCTATCTGTCTGCCTGTCTATCTGTCTGCCTGTCTGCCAGTCTGCCAGTCTCCCCCCTGTTTTACCGCCTGCTCCAGCAGCCTCCCTGGTTTGTAGGACAGAGACATTTATTAGGGGATTAGATCCATTTACTGGAGCTATATGGGATCTTCAGCAGCATGCCTTCAAGGACATCACTGCTGGAGAGAAGCTAACTGCAGAGAGGGAGGGAGGGAGGGATGGGGAGACAGAGAGAGAGGGGGATGAACAGAGAGGAAAGGAGGGAGGGAGGGATAGAAAAAGAAATTGAGAGAGAGAGCAATGGAGATGTAGATAAAAAGAAAAGGAGACGGAGGAAAAAGAGGGAGAATAAATGAGAGGAGGGGAGAAGGATAAATAAAAAAAGAAAGGGGGAGGCAAACAGAAAAGGGTATGGAATGTGAGGAAGAGAGGAGGTGTTTGTGTGCCCGCGCCTGTGCGTGTGTGTGTCTTTTAGGTGCCTGTTGGTGTGTGATTGTGTGTGCATCTGTGACAGTGTGAGCGAGTGTGCACAGGTTGTTGTGAATGTGTTGTATGAATGTGTGTGTGTGTGGTGGACCACTGCCCGGACACCTCATACATATTAAAGCTCCTGCTATTATTTATATCATGTCTCTCCTTTCCTCTCGCTCCCCCTCGCTAACCCCCACCCCTCACACACACACACACACACACACACAGCCCCACTCTCCTCTCCTCCACTGACTGATGGGGGGCGTGTGGGGGTGTGGGTGGGGGCAGAAGGGGTCTGCATACTAACCAGTCCCAGATCAATTTCCCCACTCTTCCTCCTCATTCTATCTCCCCCTCTCTTCCTCTCCTCCCACATCCTCTTCCTTCCTTCCATCCCTCTCCTCCATCTATGCTTCCATCCCTTCCGTCCTCCTCCGTTCTTGTTTTCTCTTCCTTTCCTCTTTCCTTCCTTTGTTCCTTTCCCTCCCTCCCCATCTCCTCCCCCTTCTCCCCTGCTGCGTACACAGGTATGGGGAGGTCCAGGGTTCATCTCCTGTCTGTCAGGCCTGCTCACCTGTGTGGGGGGTTACCCTCCAGGGAGGCTGTAGAGAAAGCGTCAGGCTCTGCCCTTGGTCAAGGTGCCTGACCTGGACTAAGCCGGCTAAGCAAGCCCCCTGTCTGGGGCAGGCCCAAGGGAGAAGCCAGGGTAGAGAGGTCATGGGGGAAACAGTCAGACCCACAGGAACAACCAGTCCTCCACAGCCACAACCACCAGTTACTCCTCCCTCCATCCCCTCTTTCTCTCTCTCTCTTTCTCTCTCGCTCTCCCTCTCTTATTCTCTCCTCCCATATGCCCATCCCAGCTGTAAGACCAGGTCTGGATGATTAGGCGGGTGTTTGGGTAGATGTTCTGTGTGTGTGTGTGTGTGTTCTATGTGAACCATCTGGTCCTTCACAGCTAACAAACCAGGTTTTCATTTCAGACACTAACAACCTATGTCTCCAAGGACAGCATGTATGTTTCACCTGTTTACAGCAGAATTACTCTCTCCTCTCTCTGTCTCTCTTTCTCTCTGTCTCTCCCTCTCTCTCTCTCTCTCTCTCTCTCTCTCTCTCTCTTTCTCTCTCTCTCTCTCTCTCTCTCTCTCTCTCTCTCTCTCTCGCTCTCTCTCTCTCTCTCTTTCTCTCTCTCTCTCTCTCTCTCTCTCTCTCTCTCTCTCTCTCTCTCTATCTCTTTCTCTCTCATATCTCCTTCCGTTGTCTTTCTCTCATACTTTCTCATGCTCATATCACTCTCTCTTCCTTTCATTTCCTCTATCAATCCATCTTTCTCTTCTTCTTTCTCCTTCACTGTACGTTTCTCTCTCTTCCTCTTTTTATTTTTTGCTCATTCACCATTTGGTGTATTTGTTATTGCACTTGTTCAGATGGTCAAATAGAACAGAATCCATACACGCACACATGCACACACGCACACACACACACACAAACCTTTTTCTCAGGGAGGGTTTAATACATTCAGCAAAAGACCCTTGACCACACCAAATCTCCCCTTCAAAAAAACAATCAATTACTCTGCTATTGTAATGTCCTCCCTCTTTCCTTCCTCCCTCTCTCCCCCCCCCTCTCAGGCTGCACCCTATCCTTTATCCCTCTCGACATTTCTCTCTTATCACTCCTCTCCTCCTCCCTCTCTCTCTCTCTCTCTCCCCTCCTCCCTCCATCTCTCCTTCCCCACGCTCTTTCTTTCTCTTTCTGTCTCTATCAGTCCCTCCCAAGCCCTTTGGTGTACTCCTCTCCTCCCCCCCACGATCAATCTGGCTTTTAAGGAGCCGATCGATTCGTTACCCCAGATGGGCTGGGCGCGCCAGGGCGACACTTTGATTGCTGGGCCAGTAATTACTGTTATTATTTATGCATCTGGGCGAAATGGCAGGACTTAACATTCCCACTACAAGAGGCCAGTGGCAATCACCAGAGGTGAACACCTGAGAGGTAGGGAGGGGAGGAGGGGAGGAGGACAGAGGGAAGGAGGGGAGGTGGAGAGAGTGGTGGAGGGGAGATAGGGGGAGATGGGTGGAGATAGGGGAGGGGGCAAGGGGGGAGAGAGGGGAGAGAGGGGAGGGAGGTAGGGAGGGAGGAAGAGGGAGGAAGAGGGAGGAAGAGGGAAGGAGGAAGTAGAACAAGGGAGAGAGAAATGGGGAGATGGAGATAAAGCGAGCAATAGAGAGAGAGATGGAAAGGAATAGTATCACCCCTGAGAGATACCGGGATTGGCAAAGGAGCACAGTCAAACATATTCAGATCCTCTGGGGAAGGGACATCAAAGCATAAAAGCACATGTGCATGTGTGTGTGAGAGTAGGTGTGTGTGTGTGTGTGTGCATGTATGTGTGAGTGTGTGTCTGCGCGTGTGCATTTGTGTGTGTGACTTTGTGTGTGTGTGTGTCTTACCTGTGAGAGTCCAAGGTAGATGGAGACAGTCTCTGAGATGTAGAGGAAACGTCCCTCCTGACTGACCACAAACACAAACCCGTCCAGGGACTGTGTGACACATACACACACACACATACACCCACACACACACACACACACACATGAATACACATACATGCACGCAAACACAGGCAGACACATGGGCAAACACACATACACATACAGGCCCACACCAAAGCACATGCACACACAAGCACAGAAATACACAGAGGCAAACAGCAAGAGAAAAACAAGACAGACAAATTAGAGCAATTAGTGCGTATCGAGCAGATTACAATGAACAGTCACTGGAGAGCTCTCAGCTTCTCACCTCTCTGTCTGTCGCTGTGGGACAGATTACATCTAAACACACACACACATGTACACATACACACAAAAAAAAACACAATCACAGAAACACACACGTGCACTCGCAGGTACACACACACACACGCACACACACAGACACTCACACACACACACCTACACACAAACTCAGAAGCCTCCCAGGTTAGCTACATACCAGCATGCCTGACAGAGTCAACTTGCATGACTACCCATACAGCACAGAGCTGTTCACATCTCTACCAATAAACACTGTTTTTTATGGTCTGTCTACTGAGAACACACACACACACATACACATTTCTTCTGCTTTTCTCTCTGTCTGTGTCTGTCTCTCTCTTTCTTTCTGTCTCTCAATCTCTGTTTCTCTCAGTCTTTCTCCCCCTTTCTCCCCCTGGCTGTGTCCCTATGTCTCTCTCTCTTTCGCTGTCTCTCTTTCTGCTACAGTTTCCCTGCCTGCTTTCACAGGGACCTCTTATGCTGAACAATGATTGCTATTTTGTCTGGCAACACTTAAAGTGGCGGTAATTTATGCAACTGACACAACCGGTATGCAAATGAGAGTGTCCCGGGCGTGCGGTGGCGTGCGAGCGCAGCAAAAGGGAGGGGCTCTGAATGAGGGGGACATAAAGTGCAATTATCAGCCTATTACTGACGGAGGGCAATGGGGGCGGCAGTGGGAGGCGAATCAAACAGCCCTCCAAAGCGCGCCTGTTTGATTCCTGTCAGAGGAAATCTATCTGGTTGGAGAAGAGAAGCGACTGTTTCATCCAGCAGACACACGTTACTTGAATGTACCTGAAAGTACGTCTTTACGTAATGTGTGTTAGATATGTCTCTCTATCGGCATTCTAAGATTGAGTTGTGTTTTATTTCAGTGGGAGGTATGAATCAAGTGCACACCCACGGTGTATGGAAATTCTACTTTGTTTTTACACCTCTGACCTGACTCTTATTTGACCTCACTTCTTCCACTCTCTACTTTCTCTCTCTTCATCATCTGCTTGTGTTTACCTGTAACAGTTGTGTCTACTTGGAACAGGTGTATGTGTGTTTGCATGTAACAGGCGTATGTTTACCTGTAACAGGTGTGCTCCCAGGTGCAGTTCAAACATGTCAGTAGTCAGAGAATGGGAGGAGCGTCGGACTGCAGGGAGACAAAAGTACACGCATCATCAACATGAGACACAGATACACGCATCATCAACATGAGACGCAGATACACGCATCATCAACATGAGACGCAGATACACGCATCATCAACATGAGACACAGATACACGCATCATCAACATGAGACGCAGATACACGCATCATCAACATGAGACGCAGATACACGCATCATCAAAATGAGACGCAGATACACGCATCATCAACATGAGACGCAGATACACGCATCATCAACATGAGACGCAGATACACGCATCATCAACATGAGACGCAGATACACGCATCATCAAAATGAGACACAGATACACGCATCATCAACATGAGACGCAGATACACGCATCATCAACATGAGACGCAGATACACGCATCATCAACATGAGACGCAGATACACGCATCATCAACATGAGACGCAGATACACGCATCATCAACATGAGACACAGATACACGCATCATCAACATGAGACGCAGATACACGCATCATCAACATGAGACGCAGATACACACATCATCAATATGAGACGCGGATACACACATCATCAATATGAGACGCGGATACACACATCAACAGCTACATGCATCAACAACATGGGACACAGTTACACTCATCATGAACATGAGACACAGTTACACTCATCATGAACATGAGACACAGTTACACTCATCATGAACATGAGACACAGTTACACTCATCATGAACATGAGACACAGTTACACTCATCATGAACATGAGACACAGTTACACTCATCATCAACATGAGACACAGGTACATGCATCATCAACATGAGATTTTGAGAGTAGAGAAATGCACGTGTTCAAGGAGAGTAGTGTGTGAAGATGGAGAAGCTACTTTAAATGCATCTCTAACAGATGCTATCAGAAATGGTCAAAGTGTAGCTGTTTACTGAAGCAATTACTGTCTGAGCTGAAAAGGAGGATGAGGGAGGGTTGGATGGAGGGTTGGAGGGAGGGAGGGGGGATGATTGTTATGGATAGAAACAGAGTGAAAGAAAGAAAGGAGAGAGGAGAGAAGAGAGAGGGGGAACGTCTTCTTTAGTCTATCAGAGAGAGATATGGCCCACATCCCTGGCAGGAGGGCTGAATGTACAAATCACATTCATTCACTAGCTGTTTTATTTGTTAGCTAAGGTTTGAGTATGTGTGTGTGTGTGTGTGTGTGTGTGTGTGTGTGTGTGTGTGCATGCGGATATCTATGTCTGTGTGTCGCTGTGAGTCAGAATGAAATCAGTACACGTTAAGACAGGAAAATGAAAGTAGTGTTCTGGGGATACTACTGAACATGGGGGAAGACACACACACATTCTCTCTCTCTCTCTGTATCTCTCTGTATCTCTCTGTATCTCTCTCTCTCTCTCTCTCTCTCTCTCTCTCTCTCTCTCTCTCTCTCTCCCTCTCTCACACGCACGCACACACACACACACACAACGCACACACACATACATGTGACACACGCACATACACACACACGGTCAAACACACACGTTTACATTCAAAGAGACCAACACAACCTTACAAACATAAATACAGCGCTGCTGGACAAAGCCACAGTGGCATTGTGTGATTGGGGTCCCCCTGTGAGGAAGCAGCAGAATATTAATGAGACGGGCCCATTCAGGCTGTGAAAGGGGGTCTGGGTCCCGCTGGAGGGGGAGGGGACCTCGGCCCTCTCTCTGCCTGCCTGACAGCCCCGGAGCTGGGATGCAGAGGACCAAGACCCCTGGGCGTCTGGGACCAACCCCCATCACCATCTCTCTGATACGAAACCCATACATACACATGGAGACACATGAAGAGGCGCGCACACACACACACACACACACCCTTGCGGAGCTCCAGGGAGAATGGGCTGGTGATCTGTAGTGATGAGTGGTGCCCGGGGGGAGGGGGGGGGGGGTGAAGCAGACCTAAGATGTTGTCACACTGGGCCAGTAAGCCTGACAGATGAGTCTACACACACACACACACACACTTGTGTATGTGTGTGTGTTTAGTAGTGTGTCTATGTGGGTTTCTGTTTTAGAAGTGTAGAGTGTCGTGTGGTGTGTAGAGTGTGCGTGTGTGAATGTAAGTGTGTTTCAGTTGTGAGAGTGTGTGTGTGTGTGTGTGAATGTTAATGTTTGTGTGTTTTAGTAGGTAGTTGTTTGTGTGTGTGTGTGTGTGTGTGTGTGTGTGTGTACAAAGCTTCCTGTCCCATTCCTAAGCTGTGCCTGTGGACTCACTGTGGAGATGTGAGAGGACAGGAAACAGTAGCTACCTTGTGGTAGGGCTACTAGGGCTCTCCAACTTCTGACACATAGGGAGACATTTCACTGCATTATTTCTTAAACGTCATTTCATTTTTTGGACCCCGACCCCCTCATCCTCTCCCTGTCTCTCCAGATCCTCCCCCATCTCCCCCTCGTTCCCCCCCCTTCCTCCCCAATCTTTCCCCCCTCCTGTCTCTCTCCCTCCTCTCCCCGCTCTCCTTTCCTACCCTGTTGACCTTTTAACCAAGTTAGCGTTACCATGGAAACCATATAGATTGCAACACAGGTGGGGGCGGTCTCTCTCATTCTCTCCTTTCATTCTTATATTCTTTATTTCTATTTCCCTCTCTTCGTTTCCCCTCAGCTCCTCCATGTCTTTCCATCTCCCTCTGCCCCCTCCTTCTCTTTGTCTCCCACATCCAGAATCCCTGTTTGATCACCCGAATTAGTTTATACCACTTTTGGTTGTGTTTGTAAGTGTACATATGTGGACTGTGTGTATGTCTCTGTGTGTGTCAGTGTGTGTGTGTGTGTGTGTGTGTGGTGGGGGGGTATGTGTTTTTACATTTGTAGCAACAGACTGGGTCTGAGTTGATAGACAGGGAGAAAGACAGAGAGAGAGAGAGAGAGAGAGAGAGAGAGAGAGAGAGAGAGAGAGAGAGAGAGAGAGAGAGAGAGAGAGAGCGAGACAGACAGACAGACAGACAGACAGACAGACAGACAGACAGACAGAGAGAGAGAGAGAGATAGAGAGAGAGAGAGAGAGAGATACAGAGAGAGACAGACAGGGAGAGCGACTCTAATCACAATGTCCTTCTCTACCATAATTACCCCCCCCCCCACTCCTCCCTCCGTCTCCCTCCCTCACTCCATCTCCATTGCTCCCTCACTCAGTTCGCGGTCGAACATAATTTTACTGCAATTAACTTCCCTTAAAAGCCCTCGTTGCCTTAAACGCAGGGAATTAGGGGAGAGAAGCAGGGAGGGAGGGCGGGAGAAAGGGAGATAGAGGTGAGGAGTGGGACAGAAACGAGGAGGAGGAGGGGGAAGAATAAAGTCAATTCTAGGTGAGTCCCTCAGATTTGTAGGCCCATCTGATCTGATGATGCTCTGGAGATTCTCATTCTCCTGTCTCCACCACAATTTCTGACACACACACACACACACATATACATACAATGAGTACACCAACATCACCAGTCCCAGTCATCTGCCCTCACTTATTTTCCTTGCTCTTTTTTCTTCTCCTTCACCCCTCCTTTCCCTCTCTCCCTCTCTCCACCCTTCTCCTTTTCTGTCACACACTCTTTTGCTCTTCACCACTCTCTCTTTCTCCTCCCTCTCTTCCCCTCTCTGTGTGAAGGTCATGCCATTGATTTTCCTCTGTCTATTCATTTTTCAAGACTGACTTTGAAACGTGGGAAACAGACCAAAGCCCCCCTCCCCCCTTACTTCCCCACACCCTCTTACCTCACTCCTTTCCTAGACATGGGCAGATGGAAGGATGGATGGAAGATGGAGATATGGAGTAATAGAAGGAGGAAGGGATGAAGGAGAGTACAGATCCTGGTTGTGATGTGTTCCTGGTCACAGTAAGCCTGACCCTCCCTGTACAGAAACGCAGACACTCAAAAACGCTCTAATACTCCCACTCACACAAACACTTGCATGACCATTGACACACCCACATACACACACAATGTACAGTAAAGCTGCTCACCCACTTATGTCTGGTCCTCTCTCTCTCTCTTTCTCTCACACACACACCTACAGTAATGGTAGCCGAGTAGTGTCTCCTCTAATAGCAGTAATTAGACAACTCATAATTAC
>NC_140375.1:7720000-7820000 GCF_054491055.1 Hypomesus nipponensis
AACCATGTGAACAAGTTTGTATCTCACTCTCAAACACACACACACTCACACACTTCCTCTCACACGCCATCTGAAAGACCTGTCTCTGTAACCATGTGAATATGTTTAAAAGTCTTGAAATGCAAGTGGTCTCTGATGCCTGGCATCATTCAGATGCAGCGAGTGGGTCTACACAGGGTGTTGAGTACACTGTCAAGGTTGTTTAGTAGACATGGAGAGAACATCTACAGTAGAGTCTGTACTAACTGTATCAAAATAAACGTAATGTACTAAACTATATATTAAATCAAGTACTAGACCACATACTTCATGGTAAGGACACATTATACACTTCACCAAACAACGTACTAAACTTGATCTATGTTTAATTAATTTTTTGAAATAGATATAGATAAAGTGCCTCTTTTCGCAACACAATCAGTCAAGATTATATAAAATAAATAGGGTGATGTCCAGACACACAATCACCACAATAGAATAATGTTTTCATCTGCATAGAAATATATACTAGTGGTTGTGTTTGTTGGTGATGTTGATGACTACTATCTGCGTACAAGTGTGTGAGTGGGTTTGTGTGTGGCGTGCGTGTGTGTGTTTGTGCGTGTGATCTTGCACTCCACACAGACTGTGCTATGTGTGGGGTTGTGGAGTGTGTTGGTCTGTGGAACAGTTACATCAGACACTCAATTAGTGAAAACAAACAAGAGGTGTCTTGTGTATGCAAACACACATACATACACACACACACATTAATACACACATCCTCATACACACGCACACACATACTTCACACTCAATCACACACACAGAGGTACAGTGTGTGAATTTATGTTCAGTTTTGACTGCTTGCTACGGACACTCTAAAGTGTATTAGTAGTATTTTTCAGCCCGAATAAACCTTCTAGCTGTGTACAGTACAGTCCTTGAGACAACCTGTTCGTCAGACAGTTTTACATTAATAAATAGAACAATTCAATTAAATAAATCGATCAATTAAAAAGCTACATATATTTTGTATATACATTTTGACAATTGTCCTGTAATGTACATACTACCTGAGAGAGAGAGCACCTGGTCTCAAATAGACAGTCACACATACGTGTCATTCTGAACTGACCAAACATTCTGGCGTGAACATTCTGACTTGAACAAACTTCCTGATAATGACTGATACCATCCCACTCACTTCCTGTGAACAGACGCATGTCCCACCGCTGTCATTTAAGCCATCCTTGGTTATTCTACTGTGCAAAATGTGATAGGTAGACAGTCGCTGGTAACAAACGGCATGTCAGTCTGCTTTGTCTGTCTGTGAAATGAGAACATCTGTGAAAATCTAACTGAAATGTGGATGTCTGGTTTCCTTCCACACACACACACAAGCGCACACACAAGCGCACACACACATGAAAACGCATGCAACCTCTGTAACTGGAATAAAATCCAACACACACATACTCACATACGCTCACACACAAGGGAATGTTTTTGTATACAAATAAACTAAGATTTGGGCATTAACAGTACAGTATTAAATAAAAAAGTTACAATTAACTGAATAAAATATCACATTGAACATTTCTTTATTTTTTTAAACTTATGTTTTTAAAAAGAAATCCAGGGACAAATATTAAGATAAATATGAAAGGGCCAATATGATTGAAATGATGAAATTGTCCTAATTTGCTGAGCTAATCCTTTTTTACATTCCAGAAAAGTACATTTTCCATAAAGCAATGACAGTTCCAAACTGGTATCTGACTCATGTCAGTTGGGACACACACAACATTGCTGACATTATGTGTGTATGTGTGTACATTTGTTCACAAATGATGTAAACGCGTGTGTGTGAGAGAGAGAGATAGAGAGGGTGTGTGTATGAGTGTGAGTCTGTTTACAAAGGATGTGCATGTGTGTGTGTGTGCATGCTGTCAAAAAGTTTCAACCTACCTGACGGGCATTTCCAGCTTTGAGTTCTCAGCTGCCTGTTCACACGCTGTCTTCTCTTCCTCCTCCTCGCCTTCCTCCTCTTCGAGACCCCGCGCCCCTGAAAGTGTCTCTGCTTTCCAACTGGGAAAACAACTCACCACTGAAGGCTGGAGGCTGGAGGCTAGGCACAACAATCCTCTTGCTCTCACAAAAGCTCTGGACACACTGGAAGACTCGCTGACACTTCCCGCTGCAGGAGTGTGTGTGTGTGTGTGTGAGGGGGAGGGCACGCGCCTGCGTGTGTGTGTGTGTGTGTGTGAGCTCCTGGGCTCTGAGGCTCACTCCGCTACCACTCTGTAGAGGCTGTCGTCGCTAGCCTGCAGATGGACTAGGATTAGGAGACAGATTGTGTGAGAGTCTCTTCTCTTTCTCTCTCTCTCTATCGCTTCCTCTCCGGCCGGCATGCTCCTTCCCTCTCTCTCTCTCTCTCTCTCTCTATATATATATATATATATATTTCTCTCTCTCTCTCTGTCTCACTCAATCCCCATGCAGAGATTCATTTCCTCCTGGGAAAACCTCACCACACCAGTTGTCTCTCTCTTTTCCTCTTTCTCGTTTTCTCTCTCTCTCCCTCCCCTCAGTCGCAAGTAAATATAAAAGGCATGCTTGTACAACCCTCTCTCTCCCCACCCCTCTCTCTCTCTCTCTCTCTCTCTCTCTCTCTCTCTCTCTCTCTCTCTCTGTCTCTCTCTCTCTGTGTCTCTGGATTCCGTTTAGCCCTCGCCCTCCTCCTCTCTGCCCCTCAGTTTCTTTCTCACTGTCAAAGCTGCCTTTCAAATGCTGATTAGCAAGCAGAGTAAAAGACAGAGAAGAGAGAGAGAGTGAGGGAGAGAGGGAGAGAGGGAGGAGGGGGAATTGTGTGACTGAAACAAGTGGGAGATTCCATCACATCTAAACGTATTGTAAACTACATCCCTGGTCTGGTATACACGCCACAACAAACACATACACACCCCTCATAAAAAACACACCTCACTCACAGACACATGCTATCCCAGAAACACACACAACACACACGCTGTCCTACAAAGATCCACACACGCTTGTACAACCGCACACGCATACACACAATTGTACACACAAGTATACACATTTACCAACATACACACACACGTACATACATACATACACACATACATATCGACATTCACATAAGTACACAAAGTACACATGCGTGTGCATTTATGAACAAATAATCACATTCAGAGACTCACTCAAGTACTCTCCTGCCACCCTCCCCCCTTCCCCCTCTCCCTCCCTCCCTCTCTCCCTCCTTCCCTCCCCCCTCTCCTCTGTTTGTTCCCTTGCCCTCAAACACTACTCAGAATATTGATACATCAACCCCCCCCTTTCTTTTTTTCTCCCTCCGTCTCCCTCTCTCTCCCTCCATCACTCACTCTCTCCACTGAATACTGATAGGCTGTCTACTCCGTGGTCTGGGTTTCAAATCTCTTCCTCTCCCTCTCCCACTCATCTCTCTGTCTCTCTCTCTCTGTGTCTTTCTCTCTGTCTCTCTGTCTCTTCCCCCCCCCTCTCTCTCAACCTCTTTCAGTACACAGAAGTGCAACAACACAGAGAGAAGTAGCTGGAGTTAATGCAGTGAGGTAGACATAAATTCAGTTAAGTAGCGTTGCAGATTACGCCAGGCTGAAAATGGACCCAACGTTGTGGGGAGGCGTGGGACAGGAGAGGAGTGGGGAGCTGTTTTTGTGTGTGTGTGTGTGTGTGTGTGTGTGTGTGTGTGTGTGTGGGGAGGGGGGGGCAGCGGGTTGAGGTGAGGTGAGGGGGGGTGAGAGGAAAACCAGGGGAGCTTGCATCGGGGAGCAGCACAATTCTTGAGACTGTGTGAGAAGTTCAGTCAAAAAAAGACACTGTTTAGGTTTCCTCTTTCTGTCTCTCTGTCTCTCTCTTCTTGTTTCCACTCAGCCTGTCTCTCTCTCTCCCTCTATGTGTCCCCCCATATGTCTGCTGTGCTCTCTCTATTCACATATCTCTGTTTCTTTCTTTCTTTCTTGTGTTCTTGGATAATTGTCTGGCAGGGTTTTGAATGGAGAGGGATATCCTCAAAGACCCTGGTACACCCCAGTCCCCAAAGCACACATACCTCCTTAAACAACAATGCACACACTCACTCCTCTGCTGTTAAAACAGCTGACATGACAGCAGAGTCACCAGAACATTTCCCTTAGAAATAGCCTTGGGCCTTCTGGGGCCTTCTCTGTGTGTGTGTGTGTGTGTGTGTGTGTGGGTGTACGTCTTGTCGACAGAGAAATATCTCTGTATCTGCATTAGGGAGGAAGAACTGACAGAGTTGAAGAGAGAGAGAGGCTGAAAAAGAGAGAGGCTGAAAAAGAGAGGCTGAAAGAGAGAGAGGCTGAAAGAGAGAGGCTGAAAGACGGTGTCTGATTTTGTCCTCAAAGTCTTCCCAAGGCGTCCTTTTAGAATGAAGTGTGTGTGTTTATGTGAAACCATCTCAGCCAGAGCCACGCCCTCTCAACATCACCCCCCATATCACACCAGCATCATCTCCACATCACCCTCACATCACTCCAATATCACTCTAACATCACTCTAACATCACTCTAACATAACTCTAACATCACCTTCACATCACTCTAACATCACCTTCACATCACTCTAAAATCACTCTAACATCACCTTCACATTGATCTAACATCACTTTAACATCACTCTAACATCGATCTAACATCACCTTCACATCACTCTAACATCACTCTAACATCACCTTCACATCACTCTAACATCACCTTCACATCACTCTAACATCGATCTAACATCACCTTCACATCACTCTAACATCACTCTAACATCACTCTAACATCGATCTAACATAACTCCAACATCACCTCAACACACTCTGGACCGAGTTGATGATTGACAATACTTCAGCATAACGAAACATTGGATGTGTGTTAAGATCTAATGCAAAGCATGTTATCTACTTACGTAAAAACATAAATGTTCATTTATGTATCCATATAGCAGCCACTTTTCCTCAAAGTGATGTACAGTAGTACAGAGGTCTATATCTGTCCCCCCTCTATCGCTAATGCACTTTCCCTCTCTGTGTAGCCACCTTTTGCCAAGATGGCATCCTTCAGTCGTTGACTCTGTGACAGCAAAGGGACACACAGTACAATTAAACAAAGCAGTTAATTACAGTAATGAAAACAAGTTGGTTGCGCGATGCTAACTAGGTGACATGGCAACAGACATACCAGGGCATACGTCAAAGCACACTTAACTGAACTAATGATTATATTTCTATGCTTTACCCTACATGAGTTGGTCAGTAAATGTGTATAATATGAGAAGAAGCTTTTAAGATAATTGGGGGACAACATGCAGCTGGGTAGTTTGGTACTTGGCTGAGTTAGAAGCTGTTGTAAGTCAACTTTCTCTTTTCTACCTTTCTCTCTCGTGGTCTTAATGCCTCTTCTCTCTCTCCACCTCTCCTCCAATCAGGAGTGACCTGTATACCCTGTTCTTCTCTCCCACCCCTGCAATATTACTTGTAATTACCACTTTCATTCACTGTGCTCTTAAGTGCCTGACTGTGTCAGATACTGACTAGATGTGTGTGTGTATGTGTATGGATGTGTGAGGTATGTGTGTGTGTGTGTGTGTTTGTAAGGTGTGTGAGTGTATGTGTGTGTGTGTGTGTGTGTGTAATGTATGTGTGTATGTGTTTGAATGCTGGTGCATATGCATGTGTGTATTAGCGTATGGTTAACCTCCCCCTGGTCCAATTACTCCAAAACCACCAACTCCTGCCCCCCCTCCTGCCCCCCCCCCTCCTGCCCCCCCACCCCCCTCCCCACTTCTTCAATTCCTCCCCCCTCTCAACCCACTCACCCCGACAGTCCCCAGTGGAAGAACCCTGCGCCCCAACCCCAATGTCTCTCCCCCTGTTCCACCCACGCTACATTTCTCCTTCCATCCATCCTTCTATCCTCTTCTTCTTTGCCCCACTCATCCCTCTGTTCCTGCCCTTCCTACTCTTTTCGCCAGCTGTAACCGAATTTTGCCCTCCCTCCCCTTTGCCTTCCTCCTCTACCCCTGTTCCCCCTCTCCACTGCCCTCCCTCCCCCAACTCTCCTCTTCTGCCGTTCCCCTTGCCTTCCCTGTCTCCACCCTCTCCCCCTCCCTCCCCCAGCCTCCTCCTTCCCTGTCTCCACCCTCTCCCCCTCCCTCCCCCAGCCTCCTCCTTCCCTGTCTCCACCCTCTCCCTCTCACCCTCCCTCCCCCAGCCTCCTCCTTGCCCCGCTCCCATCCCCAGTGGGCTGACGACATCAGGAGAGGTTTAAACACACAGTGCATATTAATGGATTGATCTGAATATTAATGGAGGTTGAATCTTAATGATATAAAAATACAAAGAGCCTGAGTCAAACATAACTACGGACACACACACACATAAACGCACGTGTAAAACACACTCAAAAACACAAATATACACACAGCAACAAAAACACAGACACCAGCATCTGTCCTCTATAGCGTTCCGGGCTTTTTCATTCACCAATCACATACACGCACAAGCGCACACACACACACGCACACACACACGCACACACGCACACACACACACAACGTCTTATAGCCATATTTCTCTCCTCCATCTCTTCCTGTTGCTTCTCTTTCTTTCACTTTTATCTTCTGCTTCTCTTCTCATTCAGCACAATCTAACCCAGCATGGGTTATCCATTCTCTCTCTCTCTCTCTCTCTCTCTCTCTCTCTCTCTCTCTCTCTCTCTCTCTCTCTCTCTCTCTCTCTCTCTCTCTCTCTCTCTCTCTCTCTCTCTCTCTCTCTCTCTCTCTGGTCAGTATCTCTCCTTTCACTATCTCTTTTGCACAAGATTGCCCCATCGCTCTGTCTTTCCCACTTTCTGTCTCTCTCACTCCCTGTCTCTCCCTCCACTTCCGTCTCTCTACATATCTGTTTATCTATGTCTCTCTCCCTCTCTCTTTCGCTCTCTCTCTCTCCCTCCCTGTCTTTATCGCTCGGTCTCACCTATTCGATATTCCAGCCTTGTTCTCCTGCAGTCTCCAGCACAACTTTCTGACCCACTTCCGCTCTCCTCTCCCCCATCTCTCTCTCCTCTCCCCCCATCCCTCTCTCCTCTCCCCCATCCCTCTCTCCTCTCCCCCATCTCTCTCTCCTCTCCCCCCATCCCTCTCTCCTCTCCCCACATCCCTCTCTCCTCCCTGGCCTGCTGATCAAAGCTTGCAGGACAGCATTGCCTTGGGCGGAGGAGAGTGGAACGGAGGGATGAAGGGATCCGAGGAGAGGGGAAGAGGAAGAGAGGGATAGAGAGAGGACAGAGAGCACGAAAGGAAAAGAACGGAGAGATCACAAGGAGAGGAGAGGAGTCAGGTACAACCACCTCCTCCCCCGCAAGCACCAAGGACAAAGCTCTTCCTGGTGGACCACATGCGTATGTGTGTGTGTGTGTGTGTGTGTGTGTGTAAGCATGTGTGTGTGTTTGTTTGTATGTGTGTGTTTGTGTCCTGTCAGCCTCATCACCCATGCCCAGGTGAATCTTGTCTGACATGATTGACAGTAATGCAGTCAGATGTAAACACATACTGTGTCATAAGTCACGGTGGACACTTCTAGTGCCGCACACAGAATTCAAGACTGGAGGGGAGCAACAATACAGTGGGTGAAATCTTCAAGACCTCCCCAGATTCAATGATTACAAGACCACCAAATTGTCACCAAATTGACTTTTTTGTATGATCGTAAAAACATGTATTTGTGTGTGTGAATGTGTCTGTGTGTGTGTGTGTGGGTGTGTGTGAGTGTGTGTGTGTGTGTGTGTGCGAGTGCGTATATAAGGGAGTGAGTGACTTCCTTTGAGTATTGTGCATGACTATTATGTGGGTGTGTTTGGGAGAGAGAGAAGAACACCAGGCCATTTGTACCCAGACAGAGTTTCTTGTACCTTAACATTCCCTCAGCATCCTGACTAATTATAAATAAATGAGGGACACGACTTGGTGATCCACTAGAGACCAGCCCAGAGAACGACAGAATACAGAGACAGAGGGGGAGAGAGGGAAAGAGGAGGAGGGAGGGATGGAGGGAGGGGGAGAGAGAGAGGAGAGAGAGAGAGAGAGAGAGAGAGAGAGAGAGAGAGAGAGAGAGAGAGAGAGAGAGAGAGAGAGAGAGACGAAGGAGGAAGCAGAGAGAGATCGAGGAAGGGACAAAGTGAAAAATAAAGAGAGAGGAAGAAAAGAGAGAGAAAAAAGGACAAAAAGAAAGACAGAGAGAGAGAAAAGCCATAAAGAGGATCGAGAGAAACGGTGTAGGAGAGAAAGTGTGAGAGGGAGGGAGAGAGAGAGAGAGAGAGAGAGAGAGAGAGAGAGAGAGAGAGAGAGAGAGAGAGAGAGAGAGAGACAGACAGAGAGAGAGAGAGAGAGAGAGAGAGAGAGAGAGAGAGAGAGAGAGAGAGAGAGAGAATAGTTAGGACAGAGGGAAACAAAACAGATAAGAAAACAGTTGGAAGAAGCAAGAGTCTGGAGGATGGAGTGAGGAGAATGTAAGAGAAAGGGGAGGACAGGGCCAGAATCAACAATAGAGAAATTCCGATGCACCACTCCAACACAATCTGTCTGAGTGAAGCTGCCTACGGGCTTGAACTGAAACACAAAAGGATGATGACATTTAAAAAGGAGGACTAACATATTGCTAGAAAATTCAGAAAAATAAAAAAGCCAAATGTAATGTGATGTTTATTGTATGTAGTGTTGTTTATGTGCTGTAGAGTTGGTATTGACAGGGTGGTGTGAAGTGATTTACATGTAATAGCACATAGAAGCCATATCATCTAGGTCCTAACATACTGTAGTCAACATTCACTACCTGTCAATCAAGCTTATCTGAGATGACTTGTCAACCGAGGAACTACGTTTGGAGACCTGTGTGTAGCTGTGGTACTCTGTGTGTGTGTGCGTTCCCTTTGTGTTGTGTGAGTGTGTGTACAATTGTATGCGTGTATGTGTGTGTGTGTGTGTGTGTGTGTGTGTGTGTGTGTGTGAGAGAGAGAGAGATAGGGAGAAAGAGAAAGAGAGAGAGAAACTCACCACTATCTAAATGGATCACACTTTGGAGTCAGCAACCATTTCTCAGAAGCAGGCGTCGCCGTGCCAGCAGGGGGAGACGGGGGTGACGAGGGGGGAGACATGGAGGGAGACGGGGGGAGATGAGGGAAGAGAGATGGAGGGGGAGACACTAGACTCAAGGTTACATCTCATACTATAACAGATGACAGCTGGAACAGCAGGTCTCTGAGCGTTTAAGTTCAAGGGGAAAATGACACTACTTTTTACTTGGAGAAATTCCCATGTGATGTGAATGGAAACGCCTCCAGTTGTGCTGAGGGCCGCCCTGGGCGATAAAACAAATACGCATCTATCTTTCTGGTTTGTCTCATAACAACCATTCTCCAACGTTTCCACACAGCCTTGGTTTTGAGAGAAAGGAGGGTGGGGGGGTTTATGGGTCAGGGGTCAATCCACTGTGACACAGACAGGAAGAGGTCACCAGACTGACCTGTGATTGGCCCCCTGAGCCCCAACCCTTCACACACACAGTTGTTGCTATAGCGACCGAACCACAGACAAACATGCTATCACTGAATGAGATGGGGGATAGATTATAAGGGGAGGGGTGATAGGGGGAAGGGGATAAAGGGGGAGGGGGGTGGGAGGGAAGAGGGTAAAGGTCAAACAGTGTCTGTCCTGGAAGTCTAGCTCTTTCTCTCTTTTTGTGTGAGATATGAGAGAAATGAAAGAAACATATTGTGTTTGTGAAGGACGTGACTTAATAAATTATTTTTTTTCCTTTTTGATGATAAAATGAGACAGAGAGAGAGGAGAGAGAAAGAGACAGATAGTTAAGAGAGAGGGATGAGGGAGATAGACGAAAGAAAGTGGAGAAACAGAGAGAAGGAGAGAGAAAGAGAGAAAAAAGAAGTAGAGAGAAGTACGGAGAGAGAGAGAGAGAGAGAGAGAGAGAGAGAGAGAGAGAGAGAGAGAGAGAGAGAGAGAGAGAGTGTGTAGAGGATTCTGAGCGTGTCTGCTGTAGCTGCCACAGGCTAACAGACAGCCACGCTGCACTGGGAATGCTAATGCTACTAGCTGCAACTATTTATCTCCCCTCGGTCTTTCTATCTTCCTCTCTCTCTTATTTTCTCTTCTTCTTTCTTTGTGTCCCATTCTATTTCTCTCTATAATTCTCTTTCTATCCAGTTATTGTTCTTCTCAGATCTTCTCACTCAAACTTCTTGCCTGCTCGTCTGTCTGTCTGTCTGTCCGCTGCTTGTTAGTTGGCAATGCATGGACAAATCAGACGACATGACAAAGGTTTTTGTGGATCTGTGTACGAGTGCAGTGTCAAAAGGGACACTAACACAACAACCCCCCCCACACACACACACACACACACACACACTTCAGGTTCAGGTTACTTTATTTGTACCCGTTGGTAGATTTGGTCTGAAGTGGGTAAGTTCATAAAACTTGACACCTTTTTACAAACCACACAAACAGTGAACATTAAATCTGATCAACTTGGTTTTGGTATGACAGCCACCATACATGATGCAGCAGCTACACGGCCGTAGGCAGACACACACTCACACACACACACACAGACACACACACACACACACACAGACACACACACAGACACACACAGACACACAGACACACAGACACACACAGACACACACAGACACAGACACACACTGAGACACGGCATTCAAGCTTATTATTATTCCATTAAACAGAGCCACCAACGTCAGTCTACAAATAGAGTCTTAAAAGCATATTAGTGTTGGAAAATGAGAGACAGGCATTTATACAAACACACTGCAGTGATTAGACTCACTCTAGGAGTTGCTGACAAATTTCTCTGTCTCTCTCTTCCTCTGTCTCTCCCTCACTTCCCCCTCCATCTTCACCTATCTTCCCCTATGACTACTCTTATTATCATAATCAATCTTTAATTTCCTTACCACCTATCTTTTTTACGTATCCCCCTACACCCCTCTTTACCATCTCTCATTCTCCCCTTCTTTCCCCATCCCCCTTTCTCTCGCTTCCCTGCCCCCTCCATCCCCCCTCTCTCCATCCCCCCTCTCTCCATCCCCCCTCTCGCTCTTCTTCTGCATGGTCTGGTCAGTATTCCCAAAGTCAACTGCAATCAGGCATCTTCAATAGATTAATTACCTTGTTCTTAGCGTGATAGAGCATCTACCATTCTCTCCCCACCATTCTCCCCCACGCTCCACCCCCCCCTCTAAGAGACACACTGACACTCCCCCGCCAGAAGATCCTGACCACCACCTCCCCTTCCCAAGACTCCCCCCTGCCACAGTCCCCCCCCCCCCATGAAAAGACACGTGTACACAGAGACCCACAGACATGGGCGAGGACACTCAGACATGCCTATGGTCCACACATACACCCACACCACAGGGGGTGGAGGGGAGGGTCTCCAGAGAGGTGTTACATGTGATAGATAGGGTTAGCAGTAACCTTTACCATAGGCAGGCTCTTAGAACATTAGAGGGGCCTCCAGCCATCAATACAATATATGTGTGTGTGTGTGTTTGTGTGTGTGCATGAATATGAATGCACACACTTTCTGCTGGACACTGTGTGAATCCAGAAAACATTGCTGGAGTTAGGTACTGAAGCTGGACAGAATTACACACAGACATGTACACACACACAGCCATGTATATATACACACACACACAGCCCTGTATATACACACACACACACACACACACACACACAGACAGCCATGTATACATACACACACAGTCGTGTATATACACACACACACACGAAAGTGTCCTCTACTTGCTCCCCCTCTTCTCTCATCACACACAAACACACTGTACACCAGTCTGAACCACACCTCTTCCTCAGCCCCTGACCCTAACCCCAGAAAGCGAGCGCTGTTGTGAGTCCATCTGAAATCATGATGGATGACAACTTCCCCAAGCAATCACTCCCTGTGTCAGCATTAGTTACCTAGAGCCAGCTAGCAGCCATGGACCACACTGCCCCTGGATCTCTCTCTCTGTCTCTATATATATATTTTTTTTATCTCTCTTCCTCTCTTGTCTTTCTCCTTTTCCCTCAATCCCTCCTTCATTGTCTCTCTTTTTTCTACCCTTCCGTTCCAGTTTTCTCTCCGTTCCTCTCCTTCCCTTGGGTGGGCAGCTTCAATCATTAGTTGAATCTGTATGATATGTTCTGTAGGAAATTGAGTCATACCATTATCTCAATCTCCACAACACAGGTGACTGGTCATATTGCCCTTACATGACATTGAGATTCAATCAAATACAAATACGAAAAAAGAGAGAAAGAAAATGGAGAAACTCGAAATGAAGACGTCTTATTTTCCTTTTATTGACTCAAATGACCCAGTCAAGGACCCTATTGTGAAAAATAATTGTTTGTCTACATATTGAATTATCACAAACCATTAGACTGACCTAGGGAACAGGGCTTTAATTGTGTTACGCATGCATGCACACACACACACACAAACACCCCCAAGCAACATAAGCACTGTCAATATGAACCATGCAAATGCATCCGTCAGTGTGCGATGGCTTGTCTTCTGCTGTGTGCTTCTGACTGATGCACAGCAGAGCCCTTGTAGTAAACACACACCTGTCCTCAGCAGATGATGTTTACTAGGTACCTACATGTGCGCTAGGAATTCAAAAGGGCATCCATCTCTGTGCATGTGTGTGTGTGTGCATGTGTGTGTGCATGTGTGTGAATGTGTCTCAGTGTGTGCCTTTGCCTATACTAAAATTCCTCCTCATTCTTCACTCCCTCTCTAATCCTTCTCTTCCACCCCTCCATCTGGAGAGTTGACACTGTACAACCCCCCTCTAATGCTGCTCCCCCTTCTTCCTCTCAACATCCCCTCGCCTACCCTCCAAGGACCTCCCCCCCCCCCCACACACACACACACACACACAAACACACTGGCCCAGCCTCCCCTCAGCACCCCCATTAGCTCCCCACCTCTCCCCTCCACCTCCAGATCCCCCCCCCTCCTGGACCCCCTCTCTACCCCAGCAAAGCAGTCCTCTGCTGGGGGATTAGAGCTGGGGCGCTGGGGGCCGAGGGGTTCCGTCACTGGAGACCCAGAGTTCAGGGGACAGACACACACACCAGGGACTGGGGTCAGGGAGCAGACACACACACACACACACAAATCAAAGACATTAGCATACACATATTGTGTGTGGCGAAGATTAAAACCCTCATTATGGTTGGCGCACACACAGACACACAAACAAATGTGTTTGCCCAGGTGTGTATGCACAGTGCAGCTAAAAACCCATATATCAGAACACAAAATAGACGCACACACAAACATTTGCACATGCAGCTTGTGTAAGAAAATCATGAAAATAACTTAAAATTTACAATCATCTCTTTTCTTTTCTCACAGGGCAGAGTTGATGGGGAAAGAGAGAGGGAAGGAGGGAGGGAGGGAGGGAGGGAGGGAGGGAGGGAGGGAGGGAGGGAGGGAGGGAGGGAGGGAGGGAGGGAGGGAGGGAGGGAGGGAGGGAGGGAGGGAGGGAGGGAGGGAGGGAGGGAGGGAGGGAGGGAGGGAGGGAGGGAGGGAGGGAGGGAGGGAGGGAGGGAGGGATAAAGAAAGACGGAAGGGAAAGAGTGATTGTCTGAAAGGGCGAGAGGGAAACATCACTCTGAAAGTTCTAAAGAAGATCCTGCACAGGGTTTTAAATGCTCTCCACCCTCATCCCCTCCCTCCCCCTCTTCTCTCTCCACTCCTCTTCTTTTGCCTTCCCACCATCCTCTTCATCCTTTCATGAATTAAAAGCACGGGCCAGTCTGTGGGGAGAAGCATAGTTAATTCTGATCAGATCTCCTCTCCTCCACCCCCCTCTCCTTCCTCCCCCCCACCCCCTTCTCCTCCTCCCTCGGCGACGGTTGCCAGGGCGTCTGACAGACAGAGATGGGATCTGACAGTAAACAGGCGTGCGGATGCCCGACGCGTGATTGACAGGTCGGCAGGTCGACGGGGGCCCGCCCCCCCCCTTAATCCCGCCCTGTCAGCTCTAATTGTGGAGGTGGAGCTCCGTGTCACTGTGGCGACTGACTGACAGGACCCCTGCTTTGCATAGTTACGAGGAAGGGTGCATGGCAAGCATGGTATAACTGCTAATAGAGACGTGTGTGTGTCCAAGCGTGTGTGTGTGTCCGTGTGTGCACACGCACACAGACACACACCCACTGAGTGCTGAGGTACGGTGGCCAGAGTGGGACATTAAGGTGGGACTGGGGGAGGATCGTGAAGTAGGGAGCAAGGTGGGGCAGGGTGGGGCAGGGTGGGGCAGGGTGGGGCAGGAGGGGTAGGATGGGGCAGGTGGGGCAGGAGGGCCAGGACGGGGCAGGGTGGGGCAGGGTGGGGCAGGGTGGGGCAGGGTGGGGCAGGAGGGGTAGGATGGGGCAGGTGGGGCAGGAGGGGCAGGAGGGCCAGGACGGGGCAGGGTGGGGCAGAAGGGGCAGGATGGGGCAGGTGGGGCAGAAGGGGCAGGATTGGGGCAGGTGGGGCAGAAGGGGTAGGATGGGGCAGGGTGGGGCAGGATGGGGTAGGATGGGGCAGGTGGGGAAGGAGGGGTAGGATGGGGCAGGGTGTGGCAGTGTGGGGCAGAAGGGGCAGGGTGGGGCAGGAGGGGCAGGAGGGCCAGGACGGGGCAGGGTGGGGCAGAAGGGGCAGGGTGGGGCAAGAGGGGCAGGATGGGGCAGGTGGGGCAGGGTGGGGCAGGAGAGGACAGAAGGGCACAGCCTGGCAGCCAGGTGTCGCTACACTAACTAATATCAACACACACACAAATATTCTAACACGAAAACACTTTTTCTCTTTTCTGTGTGTGTATGTGTGTGTGCACCCATGTATCGTTTAAAAAAAACACATGCCTGTATGTGTGTGCATCATTATACCCTAGAACTTACTCATGCTACCTAACTGTGGATGTGCAGGTGTGTGTGTGTAAGGAAGACAGAGAAAGTGTGTGTTTGTTTGATTGAGTGTGTGTGTGTATGTGTTTGATTGACAGCTGCCACGGACCCGTGCCAGTCAGAGTGCCATGCTGTGGGGCACCAGGGTCGATCGCTACGGCAATGACCTTCGCCCTCATCTGCATCCAGCCTTCATTAGCAGAGTCTGGGAGGAGAATAACAACCCAATAAATTAATAAAGAGAGGGAGGGAGGGAGGGAGGGAGGGAGGGAGGGAGGGAGGGAGGGAGGGAGGGAGGGAGGGAGGGAGGGAGGGAGGGAGGGAGGGAGGGAGGGAGGGAGGGAGGGAGGGAGGGAGGGAGGGAGGGAGGGAGGGAGGGAGGGAGGGAGGGAGGGAGGGAGGGAGGGAGGGAGGGAGGGAGGGAGGGAGGGAGGGAGGGAGGGAGGGATCCTAGTTGTAGTCATGACTAGAGATGGCAGCTAGCCACAATTCTGTAACCAACTACACCTATGTGTGTGTGTGTGTGTGTGTGTGTGTGTGTGTGTGTGTGTGTGTGTGTGTGTGTGTGTGTGTGTGTGTGTGTGTTTGTGTGTGTGTGTGCGGAGGTTGGAGTTTGTTCATTCTTTTTTTGCAGGGTAATCTTGTCATTGTACTGTAATCTCCTAAAAAGTTCATATAGCAAAGTGAACAGAGTCGAGCAGAACAGAGCAGAACACTACACTAAACTAGACCAGACCAGACTAAACTAGACCAGACAAGACTGAACTAGACCAGACTAGAGCAGAGCAGATGAAAGTCGAGCCGAGTGGAAAAGGTCTGATATAACAGAATGAATGTGTCCTTGTCCAATACTGAAGCATTTCTTTACGTCTTTCTAACTCGCTTTCTCTCAGACACATCCTGTCTCTCTCACACTCTTTCTCTCCCTCTCTCTGTCACTCTCTCTCTCCACCCTTCTGCCCAGGATGAGCAGTGGAGATGGATAGGGGAGTGGGAGTGTGTGCTGCAGAGAGAGGGGGCCTGCTGTGCAATGGAGGAAATTCTCAGGGCGATCGATGTTGAGGATTAGAGCAGGCTTTGGAGCTCACAGGCCTAGATCTGAACTCAATACCCAGGGGGGAGGCAGGGGGAGGGAGGCAGGGGGAGGGAGGCGGAGGAAGAGAGGGGCTGGAGGAAGGAGGTGGGGGTGAGAGGGGAGGACTGGGGTGAGATGGATGGAGAGAGATCGAGAGGGAGAAAGAAGAGAAGGAAAGGGAGGGAAAGAGAAAGAGACACACACAGAGAGAGAGAGAGAGAGAGAGAGAGAGAGAGAGAGAGAGAGAGAGAGAGAGAGAGACACAGAGAGAGAGAGAGAGAGAGAGAGAGAGAGAGAGAGAGAGAGAGAGAGAGAGAGAGGGAGAGAGAAAGAGAAAGAGAGAAAGAGAGAGAGAGAGAGAGACTAACCTGCTCCTGTCAGCATGCTGGGTTTGGTGTGCTTGGCCAGATTGACACCTGAGACACTTCCGACCTTCCCTCTCTCCCACACACATCAACCTGGTTAAACACAGCTTGATCTGCTCTACTGGGCATCCCACCTGCTCTTCACAGTGGAAGAGAGATAAGCAAGAATATATACAAATAAATGCAGATGTTAAACAACTTTACGCTGGAAAAAAGCCCTATAAATTGTGTGGGAGAAGAATAGACAGAATGAACATCCTGGTGTCTGAAGTTTGTGGATTATCAGGATTAAGGTTGAGGGTATACTCAACCTTCACAGGCTCCTCGACAACTCTGAAAGTTACAGGAAAGTGTTTTTGATGTTTGACGGGATGTTCGCGCGAATCACAGACTCCTTTCATTCTCCGCTTCTTATCTGTCGGCTCCGGTATAGATTCAAGTCTCTCATGATCGGTCAGCTCATCCGTTCTTTCACCGAGCTCCCCGTGGGGGCCAGAGACCGTCGGATCCGTTATTCATTTCGGAATGAAAAAAAGCAGCGCGAGAGAAGAAACAGAAGCGGAGACCGTGGGGAAATTACCGCGAAGCGCGAGGTGGATCAGGAATTAAACGGCATAATTAATCAAGCAAAAAACAAGCACGCGTTGCTCATACGTTAATTATTTGCATTTCCCTCCACTTGAGGAAACACAATCAGGAGAATGTACATTAGGGCACCAGCCCTTCAGTGTCCCAAATGCGGCCGGTCACCCGTAGGCCCATCTACCCAGTGACCTCAGCACAATGTCAGATCGTTTCTAGTTAACGGTTTGATTACCATATTATTATGTATAGACACAGTCAGGCATGACTCATCCAACAAAGACAATTAAACTGTTAGAAAAATATTCTTATTTGTCTTGTTTCTCATTCAAAAGTGTACACGGAGTTTGCATTTTTCGCACGAATATATTTGTACTGCTGAGGAGAACTTGACCAAGGTCTCCGCCACGCCGCTCCGGTCCTCCACACCCGGAACTCGCTCATCCATCCATGCGTCTGTCTCACTTTCAGCTTGTCAATACCGAACCCCGTCCCAGAGCGATGCCATCAATCGAGGTATCAATATCGAAATACCACAGTGACCCAGACGATCAATTATCACCTCGCGGGAGGAGAGGTGAGAGAGGGGACCGGGGCACCTTAAATCATCGATGAGAGTGATTGGCCTGGAGGCGGGCCCGAACAGCGGTATTGATAACAGCATTTCCACCTGTGGCAACTGAAAGGAAGAGCGCGAGCCGACCGGGAAGACGGACCACATCTGAATTCAATACCAGCCCGCAGCTGCGAGCGAGACCCAGAAAGACACGGATGAGCGGAGAGACGTGACTCGACTGATCATAAGACCGGCCGGACGGGAGGAGGGAGCACCACTTAAGTCTCTCTCTTTTTTTCAGAACTTTATAATCGCATCTCACGGTTGGATGAGACACCTCACGTAGCTCATACTTAAGTGGTAAGCAACAATAGCGTTCTAATAAGCTCGCCTAAGCTGTCCATGTTAAATCTTCTATAGTTGCAAATAACCTTGTCCTATACCCTCCCACCCTCTTTGCACAGAAGCCAGTAGGCTAGCCTACCTGTTCTAATAGCGATTAGGCCGATTTAGTATGAGAGCTAAGAAACTAGAGATTAACCAATTTATGAGACGTTCCAACACGGTGCAGCAGAAACTGCTCTCTCCTCTCATATCAAATCTCATCATCCGGCGCACGTGCTCAGGGCTGGAACGCCTTCGCCCCCAGGTTTACGAGAAGGCATAAGTACGTGCTCGGTCGTCGGAGGAACTGGTGCCTGAATGTGAGACAAGCACTCCTGCAAGTGGTTAGTATGTGTAAGTGCAGCTTCGGGACTACGAACGTGGCCACAAAACCAGTGGAGATTAAACAAAGCTGTGAACATGCCATTAAAGTACTCGAGGTGATACGCAGGTATACAGTGGTGGGAGAACATTCTTGAAAAATGTACTGTTTGACATATGACAACTAACACTGTAAAAACCTACACGCGTGGTGGACAGAGCGGGGTGGGGTTTTGACAGCATTCCCACTAAGCTACTTCATACTAGACCCACACCACTGAAACAACCTTTGCTAAATAGAAAGTTATGTTAGGAAAATGTGTTTTACTACCATTAGCCTAAGTGTTTGTATAGATCCACTATGATGAGGTCGATACACATTCCTGGTGTTAAATAAACACTAAGAAATGTGCTTTGTAGTGTACATGTAAACATGCTTACTGACCTAATATACATGCAAATGTCCGATACATAGAGTCCCAAGTTAGCACCAGTCTAGAACCATGACAATATTCTCTTTGAAGACCTCATTGAACTCACATACAGCTGAGGTACTAAGTCTAACCTGTGCCAACATACTGAACGATGATGATGATGATGATACATCAAATTCCACATATCCCCCCACGGACACCCCATGAAGGTCAGGGTTCATAGGTCAGCCACCCTGCGGTCGCCCTTTTCAGAGCCAATCAGGGAGTTCTCCCCTCTGAGCCACAGCGAGGAGACATCGCACCGTCCTCAAAGGTCACTTGAAGGTCACTGACATGGATTTCCTTTGAGTTGAAGTCCAAGAAAAGGTCAAAAGAGGTCATCCCAAAATGGCACCAGGCTCTGATTCTGGACTCACAGGGACGGAAATGGCATTGGGCCCTTCTCTCTACACAGTTGTCTCAGGGACATAAGTCAGGCCCTTCAATTAACACATTCAGGGGCTCAAATCCTCACCCCCTCTTAACCCCCCTCCCCCTAAAATACCTCACTCAGTGTTTTGAAGTCTAGCGTGGTGCTATGCACAGTGCAGACCATGGGCCATCAGGAGAAGAGAGAAGTTGCTGTTGAGAGTATGCTGGTTAATAATGAGTTGGGGGTAAAATAGTTTTCCATTCCAGTGACAGCAACCCTGGTCGATTATGTAGTTTGTAGTTGAGGTTACTGTTTCACTGTGTTTGGTTAGAATTCAGACCGTTCCTTGGCACTACACTTACATAGTTTAATAGAACGGTGCTCTTTTGATCCCTGATCTTCTCTGTCCTGTACTTACTAAAGCTGTTATTTGTATGTTGCTTTGGATACATGTGTGTTTGATGAATAAGATGTCAAATGTACACATGAGTAGATTCACACACAGCAGGTTCAGCAGCTGTTCCACTATCTGCAGTGCTGTGTAATAGAACATTACAATTCTTTAAGATGTCTATAATATTCTTTGGCCTAGAACAATTATTGCTGAGGTTTTAACTTCTGTAAAGCTAGTATAACCTTTTGGCCTAAGACAGTATTGCTTAAGTTTCCGTTTGCTGACAAACGTCTAACAAATTTGACTGTTTAATAACCCTGCTTGTTTTTCCCACACTACAGGGATTTTTTGCTGACAAGTTCTTCTGTCTTGTCTCAAGCTATGTTTTTAATACTGGGAATCTGTATTAAGTTCTGCAACCTATTTCCTTTTTTTTTTTTTTTACTTTCTGTTATTGAAAAGTTCCTCTTTTGATAGACATGAACTATTGAACTAATCATGTAACTGTCTGGAATTACTGTATAAAACAGTGCTCAGATCATGACATTTTTGTGAGCCTTTCTACTCCAGACATCATTTATGGTACTGTTTTAGAACTGCTCTTCCTTGATTTCAAGAATAAATAGATAAAGACAAATTCTTCTGACCTCAGACATTCAATCATAGAAATTCCACTACAGCTGCTCTTCTCCTGGTGCTCCAGAGACAGCACCTTATGGTCAGCTGACAGGAAGTCCCACCAATAACCACATTCCTCCACTGGTCCACTAACAATGTCTTTGACGGCACACAACTATTATACCCATCAGAGCACTGTAGCCATGACGATCTACGGTACTTGAACCCTCATGTCCTTCGTGCTGCCTGGTGGGCAGAATGAGGATCAAGGAGACACAGGAGACAGACGTTACAAGATTTGATTTATTAACTATGATACAGGTCATGTAAGGCTTGCTGTATGGGCCATCCCCATGGAGAGCGATCGAACAGACTCTTTGCATGAGGACAACTCTGTTTAAGTTGATGTATCTTTTCACTTTACTTCATTTGTATTTTTCAACCATTGTATTTTAAATTTTTCCCCATTATTTCATGTGATCTTTTTTTCGTTTTTTTTGGGCCATTTTATTGTTTTTATTCTTCCTCTTTAAATACCGTGTGATGTGGTGCCCCCCTTTGGTTGGCTGAGAACATGCACCACACACAGCAGGCCTCCGCACCACTCACAAAAATGATTAAAAAAAACTTTCTTTTTTATTATTCATAAAATAAAACATGAAAAGAAACATTTTTTTGTTTTCTATCACCATCAACTAAAAGGGCAAAGCCAGGTACCCCCTCCCCAGCCTCCCCCCCCCCCCCAACACACACACACACCTTCCAACATAGATATAAACAACCATTTGGATATAGTTTTGTTTGTTTATCATTTTAACTTAATCTGTCACCATAGTTGCAAAAATAAAGAAGAAAGTCAGTGAGTGAAGCAGTCACGTATGATCGCTGATGTCACATTTTTTTGTTTTGTTTTTATACATGTGTTCCCCATGTGTCATGACGCCCCCCCCCCCCCCCACCCTGTTTTCGTAGCCTAGTCTTTGGCGGCCTCACGCTCAGTCACCACAGTGAGGCAGACAACACTCCTGGGGCAGGCCCTTCAGTGACACGTACCAGAGTCCAACCTCCCCTCCCCTCCTCCCCCCACAACCACCACTCATTCTTACTACTCTCTTCTTACAGCACTCTCCCTCCCTCTCTGTCTCTCTATATTTTAGTCAAGTGTAACTCTAGAAGCAGAGATATCTCTACTGGGAGGTCTGGTCAGGTTGGTGATGGAGACAGTGAAGGATAAGTTAAATAGAGCATGGAAAAGTGTGACTACACACACACACACACAAGTCCGTCCGCACGCACACACACACACAGCTGATTTCTCCAGATTCACTCACAATCAGGCTAAACTATCTCTGGACGATCACAAAGTGTTTCCATGCCAACAGCAGACAAGAGCCATGGAATTCCGTGATCCCGTCTGTCATCCCGTCTGGATGAATGGCCTGTCTGTTCTATACCGGAACACCGGAACTCTCACTCTGTTTCTTTCTCTCCATTTCTGTTCCTTCCTTCTCCCTCTCTCTGCACTTCTTTCCTCCTGTGTGTCTCGCTCACCATCTTTCCTCCCCTCTCACTTCCTCTTTCTCTCCATCTCTCTTTAGTCCTTTCTTTCTCCCAGGGTAAGTTACCAGTGTCATGTCAAACAAGGACACTGCTCAGAAGCTGTTGCAGCCCGAGAATAACAGCAGTGAACACAGAACGAAAGAGAGAACCGACCCACTGCTTGTCATGGCCTGTGGACCACACGGCTGTCTATCCAGAAACAGAGCATTACAGGTCAGAATCTATAGGCTAATCTCAATGCAGTTATCATGGCTTTTAAATAGATACTAGATCTTTCTTTTATGTTCACCCAGAGTCCCAAGGGGGGTAATACTCCCTCATATTTCACCTTCAATTGATACATTTCATGTGAAACTGCGCCCGAGTATCTTATGTTGATCCCTAAGGAGGGAGATGGGTGTTCCGCCCATGCAGTAGAGGGTGAGGTAATGGCTATGATACCACCTCCGCCACCAGGTGGCAGTAGCGCGTTCCTGTTGTCCTTTAACTGATTGGCTCTCGGAGTGGTTAATAAACTGCACCTACCAGGTTTGACATGCTTTAAAAGTCCTGTGGAAAATTCTACAGAGCAACGCCACGCCAGGGAGCCCAACTCGAGTCCAACGACAGCTGGAGCCAATCAGACTGAACTAGGAAGTGACCGATGTTATTCTCTCTCTCTGTTAGCCTGTGAAATTTTGACAAATACACAAGCAAAAGCACACACACAGATCAAGGTCACGGTTGTAGGGCTCACCAAGGTCCAGGTTCACTAAGCTCTTGGATTGGTTGACAGGACAGAGTGAAGTCAAGCCTCCCAAGGCCTTCTGGGAATCTGGACAGGAACGCCCTGTATCTGCTCTTCTCTGTGTCTGAAAACATTAACTAGTGGTTGTCTGTTCAACTGAAGCCCCACCCATCCCTAGCCCAAACCTCATGCAGTCTCTATTGGTCCAAACATGAACTTGGCCCCTCCCAAGAAGCACACGGGCCAATCCGAAGCACCACAGAGAACAGGAAGGATGGGACTTCCTGTGTGAGACTGCAGCCTTATTGGCCTGTGATCAACATGAAACCCTCTAAAACTGATCCATACAAAATGGAAGCATGGAGACACAGGAAGTCAGCGTAAGAGAGAGAGAAAGAGGGAAAGAGAGAGAAAACATCCACCCTTGGTAAAACAGAACAGAGCAGAGATAGGTCACACAGCCTGGAGCCCCAGGGGTCATGGGGTCACACAGCCTGGAGCCCCAGGCGTCACGGGGTCACACAGAAAGAAAGACAGAAAAGGAGGAGCTACCCTAACTGCCGTCAGTGTGAAAACACAGAGTTCCTTGCTTGAATCTCCCAGCAGATCCAGTTGGTCAAGATTCTTGTCCTTGCCGTTACTGTTGCAACTGGCAACGCCCGGTATGTGTGTCTGTGTGTGTCTGTGTCTGTGAGGGAGAGGCAGCACAAGGCTGAGAGAGTCTCTAGTCCATATTCTGGTAACAGTGGTCAAATAAAAGGAAGTCCCAGCCCAGCTTCTCCCCAGGGTCCTAGAAAGGCCGGATTGTGTGCGTGTGTTTGATGAGGTGGAATCCAGATAGTGGTCCATACTGTTTATCTAGCTCCCCCTCCTTACCCCACGCACCCAGTACCCAGGCCAATGAGGAGGGGATTCTTCTGCTGGGGGCAGGATTGGGTGGGGGCTGGCAGGGGGGTAATGTTCTGTACTGAGTTTCCAGGGGGAAGCATAAGAGTGTTACGCCTTCTGTCACAGTCCTATGCTGACAGGCTGGCTGCACAAAGCAGTGTGTGTGTGTGTGTGTGTGTTACCCTAATGAGGGAAGGGGCTGATAAGGAGAGGGTTAAGAGGTAAATAAGGACCCATGTTACATAGTGGCTCATACTATGATCTATCCTGGCCCCTCCTGTGTGTGTGTGTGTGTGTTTTTTCCAAATTCTAATTAAATGCAACAGAGGCTAATAAAACCCCTTCTCCCAAAGACTTAAGTTTCTCCCTCCCTGTACATACTGCATCACTCCCCCTCGTCTCCCTCCCACTCCCTCACCTTCTCTCCCTTTCCTCCTTGCTCTCCTTTTTCATAATAACCTCTTTTCTTTCTGCTCTCTCCTCAATCACAATCTATCTTTATTTCCATCTCTCTTTCTCTCTGTCCCCCCCCCCCCCGCCCTTCCCCCTCTATATCTCTCTTTCCCTTCACCCCTCGTTCACAGCGTGCGTCGTTCCGTGGGGGTGGAGGGGGGGCAGCAGGGAGGGGAGGGGGGTGTGGGGGGTGGTCGGCGGCGAGTGGGACGGGGAGCGGTGGATCAGGGGCCGGCCGTAGTGCGGGATCACCGGGGGCGTGGCCGGCATGACGTACGGCGCCGGAGACGGCGAGGACGAAGACGAGTAGGCGGAGCTCCCCATGGAGTAGGCGGAGCTTCCCAGTGAGTAGGCGGAGCTTCCCAAAGAGTAGGCGGAGCTCCCCATGGAGTAGGCAGAGCCTCCGGCAGAGGAGAGGGTGGAGGTGGGGGAGGCGGGGAGTCCTCCAGGGGCGTCGGCCAGCGGCTGGTTGTAGAAGAAGAAAGAACACTGGTGGATGAAGTTCTCTATGATTGTCTGGTAGGTGCGCGTGGCCGTCAGGGCGTCCATGGTGGTGAAGTCGGGACGCATCAGCGTGGGCCAGAAGCAGATGGACAGGTTCTCGCTGGTCATCAGGTTGAGACGGTTGTTCTGGCTCACCCTGGGGGGGAGAGGCGGGAGGAGGGAGAGTCAATGTTAAGACGCACCACACGCACATCGCACAGCTCATCCCGTATCCTCCGTGACTCAGCAAGCAGAGACATGAGGCTGCAGCCTGTCAGTCTCCATGGGTGTGTGTGTGTGTGTGTCCAGGGTGACAGGGTTGATGAGTCAGAGGCTGTCACCCAGGCTGGTTAGGGTGTGACCCTGATATCCACCTCCCTGTCACCCAGGCTGGTTAGGGTGTGACCCTGATATCCACCTCCCTGTCACCCAGGCTGGTTAGGGTGTGACCCTGACCCTGATGTCCACCTTCCTGTCACTCACTTGTTCAAGTGGCTGATGACGTATTTGAAGACGTCATAGTTCTCCCTGGGGAACCTGCGGAGAACTTCCTTCATGGTGAAGTACCTCTGCTCCCTGTCACCGATCTCTGGATGGAGGGAAAGGAGAAGAAAAAGATAAAAGTTGCGACTTAGACACTATCAGACAAAGACCACACACACACACCATAACAATGAGGGGAGGAGGATGACATGCTCTCTAAAAGGCTGACAAACAATGACACCCACACACAAACATGCTTTATGGCAGGAGTGATACATGATGAGTGACATCACCACTAAGGAGCAGTCAGTATCAGCTAAGTCCACACACACACAATGATTGACAAATGACTCCAAAGTGGACTAAAGGATGAAGTCAGTATCATGAGCAGCTAGTCTCGGGCAGCGCATCTGACCACACAACATCTGACTACACTGAACTTAACTCTTATTTCGATCATGTCCCTCTCTTCTCTCCTTGGGTCCATCTCCTTACTCTCTCCTCTCAGCTCCAGATCACTAACTCCCAAACTCTCATCTCTCTACCTAAAAGCCTCATCACTTTCACCCATGGCCTCCAGAGTTAGCCCCCGGGACTTACTGAAGGCCTCCACCAGCTCCACCTGCATGCTGTAGGGCACCAGAGGATCGGGCAGCTCAGAGAAGAAGCTCTTCATGGCTCCTGCAACCGTGTTGATGGTGAAGTCCTTCTCAACCAGGTCCAGATTATGGTCTGTAGGAATGGGAGGAGAGAGAAGAAATAAAGACCATGTTGGAAGGGGAGAGAACAGAGGGGAGAGGGATGAAAAGGAGAAAATAAAGACGGTGAAGAGGTAGAAGAAGAAAGAAAGTTGGAGTCAAGACTTTGTGTCAAGATTTTACACCTTCTGGAGTGGCACTACACCTATTGGTCACCCGTGTTACAGCTTGAGGTGTGATTGGTCACCTGTGTTACAGCTTGAGGTGTGATTGGTCACCTGTGTTACAGCTTGAGGTGTGATTGGTCATCTGTGCCACAACACAGTGTGAGGTGATGGACTGTCTCTGGTGTTGCCGGGGGGCAATCTGTGATGTAATCTCAGGAGTAATAGTATTGTCACCTTTAGTGTCCGGTCAGCATCGACCCGACACAGAGCTTCAACTCTGATTACACAGGGCAAATTCAACTTCAGCCAGGCGTACAGACACACACACACACACTCAGTACCATCTCACGCTGCTATCTAGCCAGCCAGCATGCTTCATTAACCAAACCAATCTGGTCGTAATTAACTTCCCACACCAGACACACACACGCACAAAACAGGCCATCACACACAGATGGGAGATTGGGGGAGCTCGGTCCAGGGAAGCAGAAGACCTCTTCTGTAGGATCAACGCTTACAGATGTTCTCTGCTAACTAAGGGAATCCACTCTACACTATTAACTTTGCAATAGGGAGAGCCGGGACACACACAACTTCCTATATTCTTCCTATTCCTATACTTTAGCAGAGAATGTGTGTGTGTGTGTGTGAGTGTGTGTGAGTATGTCAATCTGCATTGTGTGGTTGTACTTACCCTGATCAAACTGGCGCTGCATGCTCTCCATCTCAGCCTTGTTCCCACTGACCCTGTAGATCCCCTCAGTAGTCAGCCCTGAGAGGGAGGGAGAGAGAGAGGAGAAATCATGGGAGGTTCGAGGTGGAGACAGAATTGTTAAAGAAGGGAGGGAGAGAAAAGAGAGAGAGGGGGAGAGTAGGGGAGGAGGGGGGGAAATAGTTAATTACACAGAAATCATTCAGCTGTTTCTTGCAATTCAACATGTTATTTTACTATCCACATCCCTGTCCCAGAGAGACATACAGCCCATCAGTCTGTGTCTCTCTCTCCATCCTTCAGTCAGGCCTGTCAGACACAGCATGCAAATGCTCCTTGACTGGGAGAGACACACGAGAGAGAGAGACACACACGAGAGAGAGAGAGAGAGAGAGAGAGAGAGAGAGAGAGAGAGACAGAGAGAGAGAGGGGGGGGGGATGAGAAGTATTGCAGTCTCCCTAGTTAAGCCTGCCTTCATCGATCTCCTCCTGCATTCAATGTAGCCTATACGAAAATACAGCTTCTCTGACTTGACTGCAGGGAGGGAAAGGGGAACAACGGAGGGAGAGAACAAAAAGAGAGATGACGAAGGATGGGGGGAGGACAGAGGGAGGATGGAGGAGAGGTCAACTCCCATCATGCTCTTTGTTCTGAGAGCTACCGCAGTTTCCTCTGAGGGCAAACCAACATGGAAACTTCCTGTGGGCAAACATGACCACTTCCCGAGGCCAAACACGACCACTTCCTGTGGCCAGAGCATCCATTTCCTGTCCTGATCATCTCCTACCTCAAATCTTCATCAGACAAGCCTTCTGGTAGAATCACTCCTCCACCACCTCTATCTCTCCTCTGCCTCTTCTTCCCTTATCTCTCCCTTCTTCTCTCCTTGGTTCTCTCTTTTCCTCTCCCATCCTCCACACGCACACACCCAGAGGTCTGAGATAGTGGTTTTAAATGTCAGATTGGTGTTGGTTCCTCAGGCCTGTAGACATACCCAACCCTCTGCCCAGACATGGTACTGTCACCGCCAGCAACCAGGAACCGTGCTCACAGGTCACCACGGAGACGTGCTTTCTCTGGCTGCTGCCCTTTTCATCCCCACGGCAAACAACACAAGGAGCAGGTGTGTCCACGCATGCTAATGCACATCCATAATCTCACAACATACGCACAGTGATATAAACTAGTATGACGAGAGAGAGAGAGAGAGAGAGAGAGAGAGTGTGAGAGAGAGAGTGTGAGAGAGAGAGTGAGAGAGAGAGAGAGAGAGAGAGAGAGAGAGAGAGAGAGAGAGAGAGAGAGAGAGAGAGAGAGAGAGAGAGAGAGAGAGAGAGAGAGAGAGAGAGAGAGAGAGAGGAGTGGAGGTTAGAGATAGGAGTTCATAGGGATATAAAGTCCAATAGTTACCTTACATTAGCATTGATATGTCTGTCTCTGTGTGTGTGTGTGTGTTTGTGTGTGTGTGTGTGTGTGTATTAAAATTACAGAATGTGTGTTATCTATGAATCTGGCTTTGGGCTGTAAGTTGCGGAACATCACATCCTCAACACACACACACACGCGCGCGCGCACACACACACACACACACACACACACACACACACAGCTGAGCCCAAAGATTGTTCTAATTTCCTGCTCTGTGATATTGATCTGAGTGAGAAAGCTATCAGGCATGAACATGGCCATAAGGGAGGGATGAAGGGATGGAGGGGAGGAGAGGGGGAAAAGGACGGAAGGTAAGGAGAGACGGAAGGAGCGGGTGTGTAATAAATGACAAACTAAGTGGGTGAAAAGGACAGAGTAAGTGGATGAGTGGACTAGGGGAAAAAAGGTAAAGAGGGAAGGACACAGAGGAGGCTGGAAGAGAGGAGAGGAAATGGAGGATTAGTGGAGAGGAGAGGGAGGGAGAGAAGCGAGAGAAGGGGGGAGGGAAAGAGAGGGGAGGGTTGGTAAGAGTAAGCTGAATCTGGAATGCTGAATACTTTAAACAACAAGACTTGAGCTTTAATCACAGATGCCTATCTCCTGCCCCTATGCAAGACAGACAAAGGAGAGGAAGGGGGAAAGGGTTACGGTTCTTAGAAGGGGGAGGGATGAGGAGGGAGGAAGAGCACATTCTACACATCATGCTTGCTCAAAAGCACATATACACCCACCATGCTAGCTCTGACACACGTAGCTATACACACCGTGCTAGCTCTGACACTGATACCGAAGTTATCAGAACTCTGATATGGCAGGAATGCACCACTGTGGAACACGTCAATAAGTCATGTTGCTGTGGCAACCTTCCTGTGGCACGACTTGAGGAGGAACACGCTGGACCTGAACTGACCTCTCTGTAGCAACGCACAAAGACACACACATATACACACACACACACATTCCAGACTCACCTGTGGTCTCTATGTAACGGATACACTTGTCTATGAAGACGGGGATTGGACGTTCTGGGGTGACCACGTTGACCAATGGCACGCCAAAGTAGTTACTTTCAGGCTTGGAGAGGGAATGGCGGGGCTTGGCACGTGGTTTCTGAAAGCAGGAAGAGAGGTATAAGAAGACAGGAAGAGAGGGAAGAGAATAAAGAGAGTGAGGTAAATGTTTTCAGCCATGTCATTCTTCCTGATTTGCTACTAACATTAGATGCAATCTAATTTATGAACACCAAAACACAAATACACGTTGCACCCGCATGGAATTTCCTCTGAGGCTTAAACTGATACCAGATCATACATTCCTGTCTTAAGCTGTGTACGTGTGTGCCTGTGAGTGTGTATGTGTGAGCATGTTTGTGTAATACACATCTGTTCCACTCTTCACCTCTCTGTGCTCTCTCTATCCTCTTCTCCCTGCCTCCTTCCAATGCACTCTCTCCCCTGGGACATTTGTTCTTCAACTGGACAGGTTTTAATTAGTTTCTAACTGACTCCTCTTATACTTTTGTCCTCTTATTAATGTTTCATTCCAGCTTGAAGCTCCTCCTGTGTGAGGGGCAGCGGATATGACACTGTTTTCTACTGAGCTGTGACGGCAACGCTCACTAGGCCCAAGAGGCCTGGGGCTCTAGTAATCTGCCCGCCCCCCTCGGGTGAGCCCTCCTGGGGAAGGTTGTGAGCCAGGGCTGCATGGCTGGCTGGGCTTTGGGGCTCAGAGGAAGAGCTGAGAGGTTGTCAGAATGAGAGAGCAGTAAAACGTAATTACGGAGAGACTGCTCTAGATACACAGCAAGTACCCACGCATGTTCACACACCCACACACTACAGCATCAAAAACTCACTTTTACCATCTGCCTGATTTAATTCTTGAAATACCTCTTTCTACTCATCCTTTCTAATCTCTCTCTCTCTCAGTTGTTTTCTTCAACAACGCCCCCTTCAGAGAGACCTGTTCTTCATTAGACGGCTGTTTCTCTACTTTTGCACAAGGCCCAACTCCTCCACCTCCACTTTTACTCATCTTTTCATCCCTCCTGTCTGCCTCTGTCTTTGTTTGAAACTTTTACCATAACCTGGCTTTGCCCTCTTACTCCATCTCCTTTCCTCCTCCCTCTGTACCCTCTCACCCTTACTCCTTCCATCGCTCCCCTTCTCCTTTCCCCCTGCTGTTCAGCCTTCTGGCCAGTCCTTGTTGCTAACACTCTCCTCTCCTCTCTCCTTTCCTCCACTCTCACCCTCCCTTCTCTGTCATTCAGTTCTGGTGTTGCTGACTGAGACAGGATATGCTGCCAATGCTGAGAAGACAAAACAGCTTTCCATTGCCAGCACACAGGGCAAGCAAACACACACTCACCATTTCATGCTTTCAGACTATGTCGGTTCTCTTTATTTCTCCCTAGCTCCCTTCCAGTTTTCTTTCTCATCTTTCTTTCTTTGTCTCCACCCTTCTCTGTCTCGCCCATCTCTATGTATGCCTGTCTATCTCTCCCTCTCTGTCTGTCTATCTCTCTGTATGCATGTGTCTCCCCCTCTCTTCTCTCCCTCCCTGCCTCCCCATTGCTCTCCCTCTTTCTCCGTCTCCTTCTCTCTCCTCTCTGCAGTACAGGGGGCAGTAAAGTGTAACTAGGTGTAACAGGAATTTGAAACATTCCACTTGTCAGCTGAGGGGAGGTTTCAAAAGCTGCAGGATCCGAGAAAGAGAGAGGAAATGTTTCCGGCCTCAAACAAGAGAGCTATGCCAAGCTCTACTCGACCAGTACAATCTGTAAAATGTGTCTTTATCTTGACTATGTGCCAGGTCTAGGACATACCGCACAAGAGCAAAGTGCTAGGACATAGGAAATATGCTAGAGGACCTAGGTAGTATGGGAGCAAAAACTGTTTTATAAGAGTATTAGGGGAATATAAATAGTTTGTGTGTGTTTGTGTGTTGTAGGTGTGTGTGTGTGTGTGTGTGTCAAAGAGAAAGAGAACACCAATCATCCAGCTTCTGTTCTGTCCTCACTCCTGACAGTCATGATAATAACCATTACACACACACACACACACACACGCACACACACACGCACACACACACACACACACACACCCTTCCTTCCCACTCAGGTGCCACCTCTGTCTCTGTCTCGGGGTGTGACTGAGCAGCAAGTGAGATAAGCCTAACAGCGCTGGGTCAGATGCTTTAGAGTGGTATGCTTGAGGAGGGTGAGTGTGTGTGTGTGAGTGTCAAGAGAGAGCGCAGCTGTGAAGAGTATCTTTAGAACACTCTCACTCACCGTTGACTGCAACTGAGCGTCTGCTACGTAATAATGTGTGATTAGAGAGTTTAATCCAGGATAAAACTAAACACGGTATAGGGGGGAGGAAGGGTGAGGTGGGGGGAGGTTTCCCACGTTGATGCTTTCATTTAGCGAAGCAGTTTAGGAATCAGTGAGTGAGATGACTGAACTGTAACATGGGTACTGACATCATATGCGGTGTACTGTCATGAGTTGTGTCTGAGGGAAAACAACAATGAAATGGATCTACACACAAAAAAACACAGACAAACCACACACACACACACACTTCCAGTCCATACCTTGGTTGTCCTACGCAAGCTCCTCAGTATATTCTTCTTTTTAGAATCCTCGCCTTCTTCGTTGACAGAGCTGTCGCCTTTGTTAGCCCCGCCCACTTCATCCTGATTTGCTTTGGGGGGCCCTCCCATCTCATCGTCGCTGCCAATGGAGAAGCTGGTTCTGAAGCTGCTGAACTTGCCCAGACGTTTGGATCGGTCCCGGTACAGCTGAGGCTTCATCCCTATCGATAGTTTTCTCCTCCGCTCCAAGGAGCTGCTGTCCGCTTCGCTGTCGGACCCGTTGCCCCCGGTAACGCCGCTGCCATTGGCATTGCGGATGGTGATGATCTTGCCCTGCGTGCTGTCGTGGGGGACTGAGTAGATGTTCTCCTCCTCAGTGGGCCGGGGCTTGGAGACGGCGTCCACAGGCTCCGCGTAGTCGGAGGGGTCATAGCCACCGTCGCTGCCCGGGGCCCAGCTCACCGTCTGGGGGAGAGAGCGGCGTGTGGTGCCGCCCTGCTGCTGCTCCATGTAGGGGCCCAGGTTCACCTTGCGGACGGGCTTAGGCTTCACCTGTAAGAGAGTGAAGAAACCTGGATTAAAAACTGTGCTAGACATAAACAGGCAAAATATATATTATGAATAATATCCAATAAAAAAAATGAGTTTTCAGAAAAATGTGTGTGTTCCCTTACCTGAGGGGGCACCTTGTTGTTGAGCTTGCTCTCGAAGGTACTGATCTCCGAGATGACCGAGAAGCGGTCACTGGCTTCCAGATCCAGTTTGCCGAAAAGTGAGGGAAGGGATCCGTCATTCATAAGCGTGGCGTAGGGCGGCGAGGGCTCGATGTCCTCTTCGGAGTCCAGCAGCGTGTTGACAGGACTCGGTGATGCACACCTGTGTGGGCTCACGCTCTCATTAGTGCACAGCTCAGCCACGTTGTCGTACATGTGCGTGGCCTCCACAATCGTCCGCTTCTCCACCACCTCCTTGAGGAAGGACTGGAACAGGTCCATCTTGTGCAGCCCCCCCACCACCCCTCCTGGTCCGCACACCACCGTGTTGAACCTCGCCTCGATCTCGCGAGCCAGCTCCTCCCCCTGGCTCACCTGCTCCCTGGCGGCCTCCGACTCGGTCAGCTCCACCTGGCTCTCCCCCACCGCCAGCAGCTGGATGGGGATGATGTCCTGGATCTCGCACAGGAAGGCACACAGAGTCTCCATGGAGGCCTTGCGGCGGGCCGAGTAGGCGGCAATGTACCCATGGACCAGCTGGCTCTTGCGGAGGGAGAAGGAGGAGTGGAAGGAGAGGAGGGAGAGGTCGATGCTCTGCCTCTGGCCTCCCACGCTCAGGTCCAGGAGCACCGAGGTGCCGCTGCTGAGGTTGGAGGCCGGGCGGCAGTGCTGGGGGAGGAGGAGGGGAGACAGGAGCTGCTCCACGTCGTAGGAGTCCCCGCACATCAGACACATGACGATCCTCAGGTCGGCCTCTGAGCCCCCCTGCTGGGGGTGAGGCTGGGAGTCCCGTAAGCCTAGCGGGGATGGAGGGGGTAAGGGAGGAGAGCTGCTCCCCATGCTCTTGCGGGAGTCCAGGAGGCCCTTCAGCATCTGGTTGATCTGCTTCTCACTGATGTTGCGCCCGAAGCTCAGGCCAGGGCTGGAGGGTTCCAGGTAGGAGCACTGCAGCTTCCCAGCCACCTGCTGCCCCTGCTGGATCAGCGTCTGGGTCGTCTCGCCTCCGATGTCCCCGATGGACCCAACCCCCCGCTTAGTGACCAGGAGGAGGGAGAGTGGGAGGTGGGCCAGACTGTTCTCCCGCTCCCTCCTGCCCAGGGTGGCCTCCCTCAGCTTCTCCAGGCTCTCCACCACATACGACAGGGACTCCTTTGAGTTGTACAGACAGAGGCAGCCGTGGGGTGTGAAGGTGGGCGTGTGGAACGAGTTGACAGGCAGACGTACGTTGCCCTCTATCGGCCGAAGGGTCAACTCGTACGTCCTCCCTTCCAGGACATAACGGTCGTCACTGGTGCAAAGCGCCCGGATTTCCTTGGCCATCTCTCTAGCCAAGCCGTCCCTTCCCAGGATGACCACGTTGATGCGGTCGGCCTTGCCCTCCGCCGCCCGCTGGCTGTCGGAGGTGGAGGAGTAGCGGGTGGGGAAGCGCGAGGCCAGGATCTGCTCGATCTTCCCGTCCACACAGTGGGGACTGCTGGGGCAGGTCTCCTTGGTGGGGTGGTAGACAAAGTGGATATGCTTCAACACCAGAGCATCCCTCTCGGCCTGCAGCTTCTGCAAGGCTTTGAACCTGGGCTCATCTCCCAACGCCTCCTGGATGGCGCCCATCTTCTCCTTACTGGGCTTGGCGTCTACCTCCAGCTCGTAGAAGAGCTCGGAATATTCCAGAAGGAGTTCCTGGAAGTCCTCTTTGCACTGATCGATGACCTCCTTCTGGTGCTTGTTGTAGATCTCCAGGTACTCGGACTCATCCAGCCACTGGTAGAACTCCTCGTTCATGATGAAGCTCCTGGCCTCCTCCCACGGCTTCCCCGCCGTGATGAAGGGGGAGGCGGCCAGCCTCTCCTTGAACTCGCACCTCAGCTCCCTGCGTTTGCGCTCCCGACGCAGGCGCTCCAGGTGCTCGCCGTAAACCACCTCCGCTTCGATCGTCTCCAGGAGGTCCTGGGGTATCCTGTCGTCCTCCATGTTGTCGATGTGCGCCGTTTTGTCCCAGGGCGTTCGATCCAGCACCACAAACAGATGGCCAAAATCCCTTTTGGTTTCCAAAACCTTCTGGACGCCTGACCAGCTGAGGTGGTTGACCTCGTCCAGCTCAGGGACCAGTGAGTTCAGGGCATGAGGGAGCTTACTCAGATAAATCTTCTTCCTCCTGTCGATGTGCTCGAATTTGAGTCTCTGGACGTGCTGCTGGAAGAGTTCCTTTGCCTTTAAAGTTCCTTTCAGAAACACGTACTCCTTGTACTCTGGCGACGTCTGCATTCTCTGGTTGGTGGCCAGCCAGGTATCGTTGTGGTTCTTGACGATCCGGCTGACCTGCCACTCGTAGCGGTCCTTAGCCGAGGCAATCTGCTGACTCTGTTGCTTCAGAGCCTCATAGTAGGGAATGATCCGGGGCTTTCCCCTGCCCTTATCGATGAGCTGGACCAGAGTCACGAAGGCCAAGTCCACATTGATGTTAGAGCACGCGGACGTCTCCACCACCTGCAGGTTCTTCTTCGCCAGGGCGAATGCATGCGAGTCCTTGATGTAGCGCTCCACCCCTTCGTCGCACTTGGTGAGAGCCAACACCACTGGCTTCTTGGTCTTGGCCAGCTGGTTGTACAGATTGGTCACAAATTTCATCTGGTCCTCGAAGCTGCGGTTCATCCCCCGGCTGACGTCCACGCAGAGCAGGAAGCCGTCCACCTGCAGCTTCCCCTCCGGCATCTGCTTCTGCTCAAAGTCCTGCTCCAGACCCAGCTGATCTGTGCACACGTACATCAGCTTCTCGGCCGACGCGAGTTTGGTCGACGCCGCCCTCTTGATGTAGGGCTGCAGCGCGGTGCTCCGGTGAGGCTGGAACGTCTGGTCGTCTATGAATTCTGTCTGCTCCACCACGTGCATCCGGCACTCTGGCCCTTCCTCCAGGGTCCGCCCCGCTTCCCCCCAGAACAGGAAGTGGTCATTGTTCACCACACGACCTCCGAAATCACTGGTGCTCAGGACGGAGGTGTGCTCCTTGTGGAACTCGTCGGCGCTGGGCCGGACGTAGCGGTTGCAGAGGCAGGACTTACCCACGCCACACTGGCCCTTCTCCCGCTCCGTGCCGGAGAGGCCCACCACCACCAGGTTGTAGATGGGCGACCGGGCATCTTGTTTCTTGGCCATGGTTATGGCAGGCAGATGATCATCCTGCCATGCCCAGGGGCACTAAGGAGCGAGGCTAAGGGAGGTGGTGCTGTTTCCATGCACTGGGCTTACTGCAAGAACTGGGTCTGGACCTGGAGTAGTTTAGGGTGGGAGAGAGAAAAAAGGTAGAGTATTTAGTATGGTTAGGATGGTTAGGGGAATTATCACAAGAGATTGGGGAAGTGTAATTTTCATTACTAAAGTTATTTCTCTACTGTATCCCCACACGGTTCCAGTTTTAGGTTAATAGTGTTTAATATGTGATTTAGTTTCAGCTCAGAAGGTTTCCTGTACAGATTGGGGTCAGCAGCAAAGTCCCTGGAATGCTGCCTGTTACTTAACAGCCATGCTAGCATTGGTGCCTGATGGACACGCACACACACCCAGTGTAAAACTGCATCATTGAAACCATGTAACATTAGACTGAGGCTGCGACTATCATCTTAGAAAACAGACTAACCACAAAGACACACAACACCCCCCCCCATCCTTTGCTTTCTACACACACACACAGGCGCAGTCACACACAATTACACACACTAAGAGATGAAAGATCTGATAAGCGCTATGCTGCAAGAGTTACTAATTGGGCGACAAGGGAAACCCGGCTGCCTTTTAAACAATTTGACTGGCCTGCTGTGCGCTGGCTGAATCTTATTTTCTGGACAAACAAACACTTTTACAAACAAGTTCAGAGGACACGTCAGACAGGCTAATGTTGCATCACTAATGATGTGCTCCTATTATGAGCACAGACAGTTACCTACATGTAATAGTTGTCCTGATTTACTGACATTTTATGGTGGGAAAGAGGAAGTATCAATTGCTGATCGTTTTCCCCCCGAGCCGGCTCCTGCTCATGATAAAGGGTGCACTGTTACAGCTGGACGCCACAGGTGCAATCAGGCGCCACAGGTGGGATCAAGAACTGCTCAAATGGGTCCAGCCATTTGAGTCAACTGAACACAAGTTTGAGTCACACTGTTTTAGTGATTAAGGGACGGGGATGGAGAGAGTGAGAGAGAGAGTGTAAGAGAGAGAGAGCGAGTGTAAGAGAGAGAGAGCGAGTGTAAGAGAGAGAGAGCGAGTGTAAGAGAGAGAGAGAGCGAGTGTAAGAGAGAGAGAGCGAGTGTAAGAGAGAGAGAGAGCGAGTGTAAGAGAGAGAGAGAGCGAGTGTAAGAGAGAGAGAGAGCGAGAGAGAGAGAGAGCGAGAGAGCGAGAGAGAGAGAGAGAGAGAGAGAGCGAGAGAGAGAGAGACTACATTGGAAAGCCCTCCATACCCCTGCAAGGTATTTCCACTTGTAATTCTGAGTCCATGAAAAATAAAGTTCAAATGAAGTCTAAATCTCGACAACTGTAACCAGACATGAAACGCCAGAGGACAGCTAATTCCACACAGGCTGACTTCCATATCACAGCAGCTCGCGGAGTAAGCCAGGTGTTCACCAAGTGCATCACCGAGCGTTGGCACAAAGGAAATCGATATCAAAAGGAAGGTTTCTCATTTTTATATTTGTTGGGAAAACATCCATGAAAAATGCATCAAAAGGTGTGAGTCTGTGAGCAGAGATGCATCAACAAGGCCAGGAAGTTAGGAGTTTGTGTCAGTGCTGTAGAGCTGGACAGCAGGCAGGTCGATAAAGGGACAGGCGATAAGGCCTAGGGAATCATGGGTAATTCATTGGCGTCTCCTCATGGACTCCTAATGCCATTGTGTGTGTGTGTGTGTGTTAGATAGTGTAAGTGTAATTATCCTGCAATCAATGTCCACTTTCAAAAAAACAACCAGCACAGGAAAGAATGAGAGGGAGGACAGAGATAGAAGAGGTGGAGGAGAGAGCAGTAAGAAGGGAGACGTGCTGAACCCATCAGATAAACACAACTATTCCATCACACACAGAGACACACAGCTAGGTGATCCAAAATATCCCAAACCAGGTCCTTATCTGAAAATGGCTTCTCAATATGGAAATCGTGAGTTGCCATGGCATTTTTGTGGTAGCAATACACACACACACACACACATGCACGCACAAAGTCTATGAGAGGAGATCCTCAGATTTGAGGCTGTGAAGAAGACCAGACAGTAAACTGTCCAGCCAGACTCCAGCCATACGCTGACTAGCAGAGGAACAGCTGCTGGTCAGAGCATGGCCAAGTGTGCCTCCAGCGCCAAGCACAGACGTGTGTGTGTGTGTGTGTGTGTGTGTGTGTGCATCTCCACAATACTTTGAAATCTGGGATATTTCAGGAACAACCTCCAAATAAGAATTCCAAAATAAATAGTTCAAATGCAATGACTTCCTGTTTCCTCTCCTGCCCCCTTGACCGTCCAATCAGAGGGGAGGTAAACAACCAGATGAAGCAACATTCAGTCCCATCGTGGGTCGAGGATGCCACCAGTTGGAACATTGGAATGTACGGAGCGTAGGCTTGAGGATAGAAGAGTGACTCTCCAGTGTTCCATACACATGACCCGCCAGGTCATTCCTCATCGTAAGGATCATCTCTGTCTCCCTGCACCTGTCCCTCACACTCTGTCATCCTTTCCCATGTCCCTTTCTCCATCCCTCACTCTCCCCTCATCTTGCTCCTTATCTCTCCCCCTCTCTGTCTGCATCGTCTCCCTCTTCACTCCCTCAGGAGACCTGGTGTCCATTAGTGCGGGCCCATAGGCCTGACAGGAGGCCTCACACGGACCCCACTTCCTGCTCTGACTCTCCAACGGAGAGGGAGGTGGGGGGAATGGACGGGGGGAAGGATTGAGAGCAGGGGGATGGATAGAAGGAGACATGGACAAGGGATGGAGGGAGGGAGGGGTAGGGTGGGAGAGAGGGGGGTGTGAGGAGGAGGCAGGGATGATAGATTTTGTGTGTGTGTCTACGATGACAGTTCTCCTCTCCCGGAGGTGAACGTTCTCCTCTGGAGAACTCAACAGAATGACACTGACAGTCATCTGTGAACACACACACACACACACACATGTACACACACATGCTGTTTGCCTGTTTCCATTATGAAGCCATCTATCATTTACCAGCAGGATGTGCGTGTTTTTCATTCCTCCGCTTCACTTATCTGTCCACTCAACCACTAAAACACACACACACACACACACACACACACACACACACACAGCAAACAAACCCTCAGTGGTGTATCTCAGAACACTTAACTCTCCTGTTGGGCCAAATAATACACATTCCCTCTCTCTTCATCTGTCTCCTTCCCTCCCTCCCTCCCTCCCTCCCTCATACACAAACACACACCAGCTCTCCACTCCCCAGTGGTGGACTGTACGGAGCTCCAAACAGAGCTGTAATCTGGGTGGATGGTCAGTTTTCCAGGGGGATTATGAACTCTCTCCCTCTCTCTGGATTAGCGTCTCTGCATCTCTCATCTCCTGGAGCTTCAGTGTGATCTCATACAACCCTGACTTAATCCCAGACTAGCACATCTACCCAATCCCATCAGTACTGCTTCGTCACAGCACTCACAGGCATGCAACACACACACATGGATAAACATATACACACAGGAAAACACACACATGCAATAACAGTCCAAAATATGACTAGTGAGCTATGCCATGTCACACATGATGACACCCCGGTGTGAGGTCACTTCCTCTTCCCCTCTTGGCATGCCTAGTATGAGATAGAGGGGTCGTTTCCAGACTGGAGGAGTGAGGGAGGGATGATGGGAGGGGAACAGATGGAGAAGAGGGGAGGGACCTAAAACATAGTAGAAAGGACAGACAAGACAGGAAAAAGAAAAATCGATTGAAATAAAGAACGGTGAGAAGGGTTACAGAAAATGGGTGGAAGAGAAGACGCATGGAGGGTATGGAGATGGACAGATCAGGATGGGGTTAACCCTACATCTGGGACACACACACACATACACAAGACTACTGATAACATTGCCAAAAGGAAAATGAAGGTTGACAGTCATTATTCCTACAATGAGCAAACAAACTTGCACTTTCACACACACACACACACACACACAAAAGCCCTCAGTGGTATATCTCAGAACACTTAACTCTCCTGTTGGGCTAAGTAATACAGTGTGCTAAGAAATACAGGGGCTCAGTGAGGAGCCCCATCCCACCACCACTTCCAAAATCTCTGGTTTTGCTCATTAGAACATTTCCCATGTAGCGTTAGGCTGTGTGTCCAGTCCAACCATGACAGATTCAACATGAATGCTTCTTTATTATGGGTTTGTGTCAGAATATGTGTTTTTTTCTGTATAATTCACTCTCACTCTATCTATATCTTTCTCTCACACACTCACACACAAACATGGGAATAGGAGTGTCTCCAGCTGTAGAAACTCCCTCCTGACTTGCCAGGCTAACAGTCTGATAATTAGTTTGGCAGAACAGGTGTGTGTGTCTCTAATGTGTGTATGCTTGTGAGAAAAAACCCACTATGAAATGAAAATAAAGCCCTTTTTACTAAAACACAGACAGAAATCTGTCAGTGTTCTGCAGCAGGACACAGTGGAACCTAATTATAAAGCCTCTCCCATCTGAGGGAAGGGACTGGAACTCAGAACTGTACCGGAGAAACTCAGTGATCTGAGAGAACAGGACAGGGGAGGTGACGCCAACGAGAGTACTCTGTACCCGTAGCTAGGCGACAGATGGCCTTCACACATGCGGTTGTACACGCATACGCACACAAAGGGTAGAAGCAGAAACACACACACTTATGGCACTCCATATGCTACAGCGAAGATACCAAACATTCACACCTCTCTCTTTCTCCCACACACACACACACACACACACACACATTAGGTAGGCTCCGTCTTAAAAAGAAGCCTTTAGATAAACGGTTCCCTCTCCTAGACCCAGACAAATGTTCATGCATGACTGCAGTCTCCAAGCAATTAAAACTCAATTTGACAGGAATGAAAGGATCAGAGAGAGAGGGAGGGAGGGAAGGAGAGGGAGGAAGAGGGATACAGAGGGAGATATAGGAGGAGAGACAGAGAAAGCAACATGTGGTGCAATCAGCCAGGACACCTAGTGTCTGACATGTCAACACAAGCCATCAAAGACACAGAGACAGGCAGGAGAGCTGAAGAAAGAAGGGAAGGCCAGAGAAATCTACATGGGGGAGGAGGGGTGAGAGGAAGGGGAGAGAGTGAAGGTTAACACCAGGGTTCTGGTAAGTGCTCAGTACGTGTGGTTGGCTAATGGATTGCAGGGCTCCTCTCAAGTCCTCATCTGTTCTGCCGACAAGCTGCTACACACAAACAGACACGCACGTACACACACACACACACACACCCATATGTACACACACAGACCTTCTGTAGTGTAACAGTTAGCAGGGTGGAGGGATCCCACAGAGAATCACACCTCAAGTCATTCTGCACTGCCATCACATTCATCATGTTTAACAATGTAGACAGAGAGAGAGTGAGAGAGAGGGTGAGGAGAGAAAGAGGAGGGTGGTAGAAAGATTGAGAGAGGGTGCGGAGCAAGAGAGAAAGAGAAAAAGAGAGCTAGAGAGGAGGGAGAGGGGGGGGGAGGGAGAGAGGGGGAGGGAGAGAGGGAGAGAGGGGGAGGGAGAGAGGGAGGGAGGGAGAGAGGACAAGAGAAAAAGATGTGTGAAGCACCTGAACCTGCCACCGTGTCAATTTACTTGTTGCCACAGTAACCAAGTCTTGGCTCCAAGGCAGATGGATGTTAAGCTTTTTACTCCATCCTCTCGGTCTTCCTCCCTTTTTGCTTTCTTCGCTCTCTCTCCCTCCCTCCCATTCTTTGTCTCTCCATTCCCCAGAGTAGACTATCTCACTCACTCCGACAGCATTACTCATTCTTTTTCCTCCCTTCATCCCTCCTTCTTTCTCGATCCCCATTCACCCCTCTGCTGTTCCTAATGTGTGATTCATAATGGAGGAACAGAAAAACAAAACAAATGAGATCCCTGCTTTAATAACTCTTAAACAGGACTACCTCATCTTCCCCTGCATCCCTCCCTTCTCCCTCCATCACGCTCCTCCTCCTTCCCTCCTCCCTTCACTCCCTCGCTCTCTACCTCTCTTCCGTTCGGTTGAGACAAACAGGTGTTGCCTGACTCAACCCTGGACTGAGGCTGTACTGAGAATCAAAATGTTCAGAGTGTGTGTGTGTGTGTGTGTGTCTCCAGAGTGAGAAGAGCACAGCAGAGACAGGGGGAGCTGACAGGCCCTGGAGCAGCTAGTCCAGAGGTTGGAGGGTTATGCTTGGTCATCCATTTCAGATGAGCCTCCCAACACACGCACACACACACACACACACACACACACACACGAGACACAGTTACACACAGACAATAGGCACACACACTTGCCTGCCTCTGTTTGCCATTGTCCATGTGTCTATCTCAGTATTGATGAGATACACCCCACACACACGTTCCCATATTCATTGTGTGTGTATCGATAAACTGAGATCCTTTCTGTGGAGGTAAAGAAGGATTGGCCTCCTACTCCCTCTTTATTTTTCCTCTGTCTCTCTCTCTCTCTTTCTCTTCTCTCTATCCATCCCTCCACCGGTCTCATTTTCCCTTTGTCTGTGTCTCTTTCTCTCTTCCTCTGTTCACCAAGTCTCCATGGCAATACGAGGGCAGGGTGGATGTTGAGAAAGAGAAAAAGAGATCTCGCCATCACCCCTCTGCCCCACCTCGCCATATCTCCATTCTTTCGTTCCCCTCCCCTCCATCCCTCCGTTGGTTGGTGTGTTTGCTGAGCTCTGAGGTCACGTTTTTCTTCAGTCTGATTCCCATTTAGATACGTGAAGAAGTGGAGAGGGGGAGGAATGAACCAGGGGAGGGACAGAGAGAGGAGTGGAGGGACAGAGGGGAGGACACAGAGAGAAATTGAAATAGAGAGAGGGAGATGGAAGGAAAGTGTGCGCTACAGACACGTTCCATCCCATCTCTGCCTTGCCTGTTTCCCCCCCTCTCTCTCTCTCTCTCGCACTCGCACTCGCACTCTCTCACTCTCTCACTCTCTCACTCTCTCACTCTCTCACTCTCTCACTCTCTCACTCTCTCTCACTCTCTCTCACTCTCTCTCACTCTCTCTCACTCTCTCTCACTCTCTCTCACTCTCTCTCACTCTCACTGTGTCAGCAGGTGGTGTCACACAGGTGGTAGAGTACGGCTGTCCCAGGAGAACACACCATCTGTCTACCTAGCCCAGGTAACATGACCTGTTGTAGTAGATCTAATTCTACTACTACACACACACGTGCACATACATCTTAGACAGTACACACACGCACACACACGCACACACACATATATATATACATCCATTAATTCATTCAGTCATTCATACACACACATACACACACACACACACAACACAGCCATGGTGTTAGAATGCTGAGATCAACAGTCTGGTGCTCATGGCCTGGTTTAGGAGACACAGGAGAGGGACAAAAGGTAAGAGCCTCTCTTCTCCTCGTGTATGTGTGTGTGTGTGTGTGTGTGTGTGTGTGTGTGTATGTGTGTGTGTGTGTTATGGTGTGTGTGTTATGGTGTGTTTGCCATGACAGCACTTTCTCAGATCCCTTGGCCAGGTATGTGTGAGGAAGGGTAGAGGTGTGGGAGGTCGTTTACAGTCTGGTGGTCTACACAAACTGTTGTGTTTTGCTATTCAATTGAGGACCTGCAATTGACTCTCATTCAAAATTGTGCTGTCCCTAACCCCAAACCTCTTCTTGTACAACTAATACTAACACTAATTCTAACCCCAAGCCCCCTCAAGCCCTTTAGAAATAGCACTTGAAGTTGTGGGACGCAGAAAATGTCCCTGCAAGGTACATTGTTCTTTGTTTACTACAAGGGTACTTAAACAAGGCCACATGCACAGAAATGAATGCAGCTATGTGATCAGACAAGTGTGTCCTAAAGCTAGCATACTAAAGTTGTGTGACTTGGCAGAGTGTGACTATACTGACACACATTTTGCAGCTGTAGACACTCTCACAGTGTGCTGTATCTTGTGCGCACACACACACACACACACACACACACACACACACGCACACACACACGCGTGCAGGAGAGACAGAATAAAGGGCTGTGGACCTGGCTCCTGTGACAACACACCCATTCATCACCCAGCACGAACACGGAGACAGCCTGAGACACTCCCCCTCACACAGAGAAGATCCAGAAGCAAACACACACACATGCAGAGGAACACCCATACACGCACAGAGGAACACCCATACACGCACATGAATACACACACTGTACAGCCTGTGTGTACAATTGTGCATTACCAGATTGCAAAGGGATGCGTGTGTGTGTGTGTGTGCGCATGTACATATATTATTCATTTGCAAGCAGGCACATGAACAGAGTGTCTCTGGTGAAGAAGATAAGGCGTTCCTGTCTCTCAGTCTTCTGCATGTATGTGTGTCTGTGTCCTCTCTCCCTCTCTCTGTCTCTCTCTCTCTCTCTCTCTCTCTCTTCCATTTAGCTGACTGTTTGTAGGAAAGACCGAGAAATGAAAGTTGGGAGAAGGAAGAGAGGCAGAAGAGGAAAGGATGGGAGGGTGAAAAGACAGGGAGGAGACAGGAACAGGAAGGAATGAGACAGACAGGCACAGACAGACAGACAGGCAAGGTAGAGTAAGCAGACAGACATACAGACAGGCAAGGTAGAGTAAGCAGACAGACAGACAGACAGACATACATACAGACAGACAGGCAGGGTAGAGTAAGCAGACAGACAGACATACAAACAGACAGGCAGGGTAGAGTAAGCAGACAGACAGACAGACAGGCAAGGTAGAGTAAGCAGACAGACAGACAGGCAGGGTAGAGTAAGCAAACAGACAGACAGACAGACAGACAGGCAGGGTAGAGTAAGCAGACAGACAGACATACAGACAGACAGGCAGGGTAGAGTAAGCAGACAGACAGGCAGGGTAGAGTAAGCAAACAGACAGATAGACAGACAGGCATGCAGACAGACAGGGTTAGGGAAACAGACATAGACAGTGGATTAGTGTTAGGCAGTATCAGTGATAAAGACTTAGTGTAATGTAGAGAGGGTAAACATTACTTGTGTGTGTGAATGCAAGGAAAGGTCAGGTTAACAGTGTCCTTGAAAGGTTAGGGTGTGGAGTTTAGGGGTATTTAGGTGTGTGTGTGATGTATGTTGGAGTATGGTGGTTGTCAGGACAGTGTGTGTGTGTTAGGGCTGGCCGTAATTTTTTAAAATATATTTTGATATAGATATTGTCAAAAAATGTATGATATTCAATATATATCTCAATATGTTTGCATTTGCATTTAAATAATAATAAAAATTATTTTATCTTTTGCCTCCATTAGAAAACAACAAAACAATTTAGATGGAACAACTATTGTTACAAAGTACAAAATGTGTAGTGCAAATTTAAGCAGTTGCCATAACATGGTACTTGCAACTTGACAAAATGGACCTCACATGGAACCATTCATGCAGAGGTCCTTATGTGACAGGACAAAAAGACAGCAAAAGAGAGTGCCTGTGCAATTTTAAGTTTTAGCACAAATGGTGTGTGTGTGTGTATCTGTGTATGTGAATACAGAAGAGCCAGGTGGCGATCTTAAAACACAGGCAACACCAGCAAAGGACCAGCAAATAAATAAATACAAAATATATTTAACAAATATATTTTTATATTCGATATTCACAATATTTTAACATTTTACATTATCGTAAAAATGTTTGCGATATTTGATATCTCGCCCAGCCCTTGTGTGTGTATGTATGTTTAGACCCTTCTCAGCTCAATCTTCCAGGAAGTCCTGAAAAAAACACATTTGCCAAGAAATCCCCCAATGTTTGCATTCAAGCGCTAAAGTGCAGTAGATTGTATGTGTGTGAGTGTAGCGTGTTGAAAGAGTTAAGAGCTATGGGGTGTTATCTGCTGTTGTAGGAAATGCATCGGTCCTACACACACACAGCAGGTGCTGTGTCTGTGGTAGATATGGCATCTGCCCACCTCAGCATTTTTACATAAACCTTCCCTCTACACAGGAATAGAGGTCACTCCTCTCTTCTCCTTTCCTCTCCTTCCTCCATTCAGCAGAGAGACAAAGGCCCTAGCAGCATCAGAGCCAGTCGAATCAGCCCAGAGCACAATACACCAGCCCTCTGGATCCCCCAGTGTTACCTGATACTGTACAACATTGGCACTGAGGGGTGTGTGTGTGTGTGTGTGTGTGAGTATATCACTGTACAAGTCTTCATAGCTGATCTAACCCAACCCCAGACCCTACAACAGCATACCCAGGACTGGGAAGGTTTTCACTGGACACGGGTCAGGTGACACAAACACACAAAAACAGACAGAGACATGCATATCCATACACAGCCATACACAGACACCCATGTACATACACAGTCATACACACAGCTCCGGGGGGGGGGGGGGGGGGGGGGGCGGATCGAGGACAGGAAGTGTGTCAGCGACAGGGGAAACACTTCCATGGTGGAGGATGGGTGGAGGAGAGGAGAATGGAGGGAGGGGGCAGGGTGCCTAACAGCCCAGGGCAGGGTAGGACCTGCTATTCACCACACACAAAGGGTTAACTTCATAACACACCAGAGACATCCAGCATCTCCCCCTCCTCCCCTACCTCTCAAGAAGAGGAGAGGAGAGAGGATACAGAATGACAGGATAGACGAGGAGCAATGAATAGAGAAGAGGGGAGGAGAGGAGACGGTCAGATGATGAGATTTGTGTCTTCTAACGTGGTTAGTTCTGCTCAGTCTGTGGTCTGTAGATTAAGACTAATTAAGCATCTTAGTGTGGATTAAACACGCCGCACACAGAAAGAATAATCTTATCCATCAACCTGCTCTGAAGATTTATTCTCTCTGCCTTCCTTCCAGCAGCACTCTAACACACACACACTTTGTCTGTGTGGTACAATAGAGCGATTAACTGGAGCTGCTGGAAGTGTGTGTGTGCGTGTGTGTCTGAGCGTGTTTGTCTCTCTGCGTGCGTGAGTAGGGAGACATTTAGACAGCAGGTGTTCTTATAAGATGCATGTTTTGGTGCAGCGTGTTTGCGATTCCTGGCCACATTCCCTGCCTCAGGCAAAAACACACACACACACACACACTTCCCCCACCACACACACACACACACATTAAATATCAGAACAGGTCTTTCCTGTTCAAGGTAACACAAAGAAACATATTGCAAAAGACAGCACATACTACAAGTAGGCGGAGAGAGGGGGAGAGAAAGACACAGAGAGAGAGAGAGAAGCAAGATGACGAGAGGAGGGGGGACGATAAGGGCTGACTGAACTACCTAGGCTGAGAAGAAAAGAAGAGAGAGAGAGACCAATAGAGAGATAGAGGTAGAGAAACAGAGTGAGGTAGAGATAAAGAGATGAAGTGAGCTGACTTAGGCTGAGAGACAGAAAGGGAAAGAGAGAAGAGGGAGAGAGAGAGATCTCTATCTGAAAGGATTTGTCCTCTCTAGAACAGTATTTCACTAAAGCCATCCTGCTGAAGCCCGTCAGCTAAGATCTGACAACAGATTAGACGACAAAACCTCATCCCTCACTTCCCCTTGGCTAATCACAGCCTGGCGGTGTGTATGTGTGGGTAAGGTGTGTGTGTGTGTGTGTGTGTGTGGGGGGGGGGGGGGTGGCTCACACACTCACACTGCCATCTGACTCCAACTAAACCACAGGACCTTTGCATGACCTTCAGAACCAGGACATACAATTCTGACACTGTTTACCTGGTCACCATGTCCTCAGCAATATAGCCTACTACATGCCCTCTCCCCTACACACACACATCCATGTCAGTGTTTCCCACACAGACTAATTTGTGGCAGTGCGCCACAGAATCAACACTGGCCACCACATATTGCGTTTTGTAAAAAAAATGTTTTAACACTATTTAGGTTAAAACATGCAGCGTATTAGTTCAGCTGCATTTCCTTTCCCTGCTCTCCCTCCGTCTCTCTGTCACTCAGGCGTCTTTATCACATACAGACACACAGTCACAACGTCAGCACATGTTAGCAGCCATGCATACATACGCCGTTCTAGTAAGACAGACAGCTATATCAGCAAGCCTTCAGCATTAGTGCCGTAGCTAAAGGCATAGGAAAGTTGAGGGTACTTTTCACTAGGTACCTACGAACATTTGTAAATCTTTTGGTGAGCTGTCTCAGGAGCCCTAGCTACTTACCTGGCGTCATGGAGCCGACCAGTTAAATAGTTATAGCACTAGCGTTGCTACCTGCATATGCAGAAATTATTGGTTTGTTGTTGTTGATTTTGTGAAGGTGTGAATCATTTTGGATTAATATTTAATATAACAAAGTTCTGTGCAACAAATGATTAACAAAGGAATTATTTTGACCCCCTCCCCCCGCCACAAATGGCTTTCTAATCTGTGGAAACACTGCATATACACAATTGTGCATCCACACTCAGTCGCAGGCACACATACATGCGCTTCTAAATGGCTTAGAGATATCAACACACACACACACTGCAGTCAAAACCACAGAGATCCTGTGTCTCTTTAGCGCTGACATGTGAAAAAATAAACAAACTCGGTACAACAGTGAACAATTCCATCCCTCCGCCTTCCTCCTTTTCTTCCTGCCCCCATAAACCCTCCGACCCCCACCCCATTTGACTCCCTACGGAACTGCATCCAACCCCCAAGGACCCATGACATCGCCCGTCCGTGTCTCCTGTGAACTCTAACCCAGAGAGAGACAGAGAGAGAGCGACAGAGACAGAGAGATAGAGAGACAGAGAGAGAGACTCAACGTTTTATATCAGTGTGCTAAGCCCAGGTTCCAGGAAACCAGTCTATGGCAACATGGACTTTATCCCTCTCTCTTTCTTACCATTTCTTTATTTCTTTCTGTCTGTTTTCTGCCTTTATCACTCCCTCCCTCCATCCATCCTTTCCCGAAACACAGAGTGTAAGAACAACAGGCCAGCTCATTTCAACCTGAAAGGCAGCATTCCAACCAACTTCAACCATGTTCTGCTCTGCTCAAATGCCTGTGACTAATCCAAGCCATAGCATGTGTTTGCGTGTGTGTGTGTGTGCGTGTGTGTGTGCATGTTCACATGTGTTGTAGCATGACGAGAAGCCTCTCTGATGGATCTCTCTTTGTGAAAACAAGCAGAAGGAATGTTGACATTCCTCAGCCATGTTTTTCTGCCTTGGCAGCCAACACGGCCGACATCAACGGTCAACAACGAATCAGCATAAGCCGTCACACAGGTTGCTAAGATGCTTTCTAGGTTACTGATACATGCAATCCAGTAATACCTACTGCCTGTCAAAGCCATATCACATAAAACAAGGGCTTGAAAACCGACACAAAATGTAGGATAGTCAGGGACAGCACACTGTACAGGAAGTCACCTTTGACCTGTGACATCACAGCTGGCAACCTCTGGGACCCTGCTGCATCCTGGGATAGCAAAGAAGTACCTAGAATACACTGCTGCCGTGCAGATTCGGACCAATCTGCTGACAGCTTCCCTTGACAACGTGATTGTCTAAAGTACATCCCATAACAGTCACATCCACAGGACTGCACTAAGTACGAAAGGTTCACAGGTCGATCTGAGAGACAAAGTGAAGATGACACAGACAGAGAGAGAGAGAGAGAGACAGAGACAGACAGAGACAGACAGAGACAGAGAGAGAGAGAGAGAGAGAGAGAGAGAGAGAGAGAGAGAGAGACAGAGACAGACAGACAGACAGACAGAGAGTCGTGTAGCGTAGCAGTACTTGAGTCCTGTCCTCATCCGTCTTCCCGGCGGCATCTGCGCAGTTTTATGGCAGTATTCCCAGGCTGCAGCGTTGCCTGGCGATAGCCTGGCTGTCATTAGCTAAGTGGTGCTGGATGACTGGGGGTCGAGCAATCGATAACAGAGGAGAGGAGACGACTGAGCCACATGAGAGACTAGAGACTTGTTCTGGTGGCCAGTGACAGCTACGGCCATGAAGGTCCAAATTGTCATCAACACAGGATATGATGTCACACAGAACAGGTATGACAGTGGAATTCATGAGAGGTTAGAAAGAGGGTGTGTCTTGTGTGTGTGTGTGTGTGTGTGTGTGTGTGTATAAGAGAGAGAGAGGGAAACTGGATGTGTCCAGTGCCCAGTCAGTCTGTGGGGATACAGAATAACTAGGTAATTATTTGCGAATTCTGAAGTGCCTCAGGCATGCTCCGAGTTAGGAAAGAATAATTATAAAAGTATTTCCACAATGTCCTCTGAGACTGTGCTGGCATCTGGAAAAGGTGTGTGGACATGCGTGCGTAAGAACAGAACTTTTCACAACTTGTCATCTGCCTGTGGACCTCTTGCCATCCTCCCTCCCCTCCCTCCCTCCAGTGCTTAACAAGTTGTAATTAAACCTGACAACAATAATTATAGTATGGTGGAAATGCAGTCCAACTCTTCCCCCCTCCCCACCCCCCACCCTTCTCCCACAGGTGCAGACAGAGGCAGGTGTCATGACCTCATCAGCTTGCACTCAGACAGCCAGTAGTGAAGTCTCATTCTAAACAGAGCCCAGAGATAAACACGACCCGGTCCCAGAGGAGTCTATGAGGACGCTACCAGACACAAGCCGCTGAACCAGATCTGACGAGCAGGTACAGACAACTTTGTTAGCATACATTAAAACACTGGAAGCTCTCACTGAACACTGTATATACTGGTGTAACTAGGGCAGCCTACCAGGCTCCTCCCCCTCCACTCCCCACCCTTGATCTGATAGGCCGGGACAGATGTAAACAAGCCTAACAAGGATGGGTTCTGTCCGGGCATGCTCCGTGGCCTGCTTATCTCTCCTAGGACACGTGGTAGAGCTGCTGCTGTCTGGAATGCAGCCCATGCCAAGACAACCAGCAACAACACACGTGCACACACACATAAATCCCTAATCAAAGTCCTTTTGACACATGCATGGGAGTGCACACACTCTCTCTTTCACTCACATAGATGCAGCAAACACCACCTCGGAGAGCCAGACAGACATAGAAACAGGACGGTTTATTCAAAACAGGCTCTTCCCCTTCCACCCCCTGCCGCACCCCAGCTCTCTCCCTTCTCATCCCCGCTCCACTCCTCCTTCCTCTTTCCCTCTACTCACTCTCTCTCTCTCTCTCTCTCTCTCTCTCAACGTGTGTCCAGGTGGACATTCTGAAATAGGAAAAGCCTTGAGGATGTTTCAGTAGCTAGAGACACTATTTTAGTCTGTGTGTTAGCGTGTGTCTGTGTGTGCTGTGTGTCTCATGTCTTGCAACTTTTTAATCTCCAGTCTCCTGTCTTTCCGGCTCGAGTGTGAGAACCCTTAGGTAAAAGTGCTGAGTCACCCCCCCCCAGTCAGTCACAGCTCCTCAACAACATCACCCTTTCACCTCTCCCTCTCCCTCTCTCGAGCAGGCCAACATTCAGAATGTCAGCTCTTGTCAATCATCAACTCACCCTTGCAAAGCTCTCACATTATCCTCAATGAGCGCATCCACTGGATGACCGCTCTAAATATTCTGCCCAGTGAATCCACAAGGTCTAATTTGATTGGCCGTTACTCGTGACCTCATAGGAATATGATAAGTCACTGATTCTCACTGTGGCCAACAGCCAGGTAGTTGGCGACTGTTGGCCAATAGCCAGGTATCGGGGTTACTGTTGGCCAATAGCCGTGTAGCTGGGTTACAGTTCTTTTTTACCAATAGAAAATAACTGATATCCGTCATTGATTGGCTCCATCCCTGGGGGTTGGTAGAGCAAAATAGGCCTGCCAGGTTCACTAGCAGAAAGGAGGCTGTGTCTCTTTCACACAGAATATATCTTTCCTTCTCCAGTTACTGTCATTATTCTCTCCCTCTACCTATTATCTATCACTCTACCAAGCCCCCACTCTCCCTCACTTTTTGTCTTTCATTCCTCTTTCCATTCATCTATTATCCTACCTCCTTCTCATTCTCTCTCCTCTCTCCATCTTGAGTGAGTGTAGCTCTCCAGGAGGTCAGGGGTTAGGATTGCAGGGTGGCCAACATCCTGGAATTTTATCTCCATGGCCACCATTCATCCAATCAGCAAGACCCTCTTTTGTCCCCAGGGGGTATGGCGGGAAATTCAAAATGCCCTCAGACCCCCCCATTCTTATCTTCGATGGATCCATCTATGAGCAATACATTAGTTTGTATTCTAGAACATACCATGTTGGACATCCAGGGAGATCTGGATTGACAGTTAAGCACATCCAAATATAAAGGATTTCCCATTTCTGGTATATCACGAGTGTGTCTGTACTACTAAGAGTTGTGAATGACAAGGAATCACTGAAGCAGCTAGAAGGCTGCTCTTGCATCAGTTCTTATTGAACTTAGAGGCCTTTGTTAACAAGACATATCGTCATCCACAACATCTGGGATGATAGAGGGAGGGAGGATGACGATGGAGAGAGAGGGAGAGAAAACACCCCGGTTCAACTTCTAATGGAAATACAGATACAGTATTCCCAGAATGCACTTTTCCCTGCTTAATAATCGCGTAGAGGGACAACAGGAGCATTGAGAGGAGAGAGTTGCTGTCATCTGGCTCACTGTCCATCCAGAGGGGGAGGGACAAAGAGAAAGACAGAGTAGAAGGAGAGAGAGATAGAAAGAGTGAGGAAGAGAGAGCAAGACAGTCTGAATTTCAGAAAAGGATACTGGTGAAGATGAGGAATACTAAGTTATAGTATCCATTTGTCATAGTAATAAGATAGCAATAATTTATGTAATAATCAAGTTCCCATGCTTCTTACTGAGATATAACGCCCTGTATGTGACATAATGCAATACCAGGGTCCTGGTGTGTGGGGCCTTCGGTCCTTGTGGACTCACAGTGTTCCCTTTTCCCAGGGGACAAGTAGAGGTAATCTGGTAAACAGCCCAGTCTGCTGGCCTGGTAGCCTGGTGCTCTAGCAAATGCCACATGTATTAGTGGGTGCAGAGTCTTCCTAGAGAGCTGTGTCTGGGCTGCAAAGGCCTCAATCTGACGGACAGCCAAGGTGCAGGCTGCTAATGCACCACCCGTGAGCAGAAACACAGCCTGGATGTGTCCGCATCCCTCTTCCCAGCGCCAGGGTGTTTTGCCAAGTGTGTCAAGACTGCATATATATATGTGTGTATGTGTGTGTGTGTGTGTGTGTGTGTGTGTGTGTGTGTGAGTGAGTGAGTGAGTGAGTGAGTGAGTGAGTGAGAGAGAGAGAGACCTGTTTGCAGTGTGTGCTATTTCCCTATAATAAAGTTGTCTGTTCTCTCCTATGACCAGGCCCAAACGGAATACGCGGGTGCAGAACTCTGACGAAAAACCCGCAGATTTTCAAGTAGAACGCATTGGTCTGAGGCAAAATGTAAATACACTTTTCAACTCATATTACGTCTCTATTATTAAAACGTTAGCCAAAAATGCTAAGAATTGAAAAGGAAACATTTATCGACCCAAATTACAGCAAGAGACAGGGCCAGGGAGTTTTCAGACGATCTTTATGAGGATGGATACTTTTTTGCAAAGTCTGTCAACATTCAACGACCATATTTGCCGTCAAACTGTTGTGGAACATCTGCGGTCGCTCCGACATTAGAACAGGAAGGCTAGCAGAATTCCGCAGATTTTCAGTCTGAATAACCGCAGAAAATGTAAAAAAAACTCTGTATTATGTTTGGGCCTGCCTATGACCCTGACTGACATGAAGCCAAATGTAGAGTGATCAATATAGTGCACCGCACACACCATAAACTTCCTATGTCATGTCTGACTTTTAAAAAAGAGGAAGAGAGAATCACAACAACTTCCCTTACATCCCGTCCGACCCATCAATTCTGACACCTTCCCCATCGAGAATACTCCTTGTCTTTCATCTCCCCATCTCCTCCTTTTGGGGGGAGGGAGCCAGACGTATTGACCAATGACCATACATCTTTTGAAGAAAGAATGTATAACCCACCCCTTTGTGTAGAAGGTTTACTCTGTACAGTGGTCTGTTTGTTGCGTTTCAAGTCTGTGTGGGGTGACCAGCAGTCTTCTGGACGTATCCAGGACTCCCTTGGAGAACAGACATGGGAGTTCTCTGGATGAGCACAGGTCCAGCACATTCCAACATGTGGAGGTCATAGAGGGGTTAGGACCAGTCAACCTCACAGCCCAAGTTAAGACGGTCATATTAGTGATCTCTACAGGAACTAATATGAGGTCCACATTAACCATCAACATCCTGTCCTTTACCTTCAGAGAGGCAGGAGTGTCCCTGGGTCTGAGGATGTTTGCACAGGCTGGATGGGACAGGCTGGATGGGGGTGTTTTGTGCAAACTAAATAAATTGAATTAAGCTGCCATCTTGACTATTCAAACTACACAGCACCGTCAGAATTTTCCTTCACACCTAAGACGTCTGGTCTGGAGAAAACTAACTAGTTCATCCCAATCCCCAGACGCCCCAGGCATAGAACAGACCAGATACTTTTTGCATTCCTGAAACTAGCCCATCACAGAATAGGTTTAATCAGACTCCGGCTTATCAGAGAGAGCCTGGGAGGCTGGATAACCCTTCACTGGCCAGACTAACTATCTCTCTACAGGACTAGAGAGGAGCTTCAGAAATGATCGTTTTCCGGGCAAGGGGGGTATTCCAAGGACTGAAGACAGATCTCAGATTGAAACTAGTCTGCTTAGTCTTAATTATTTTTTTGATAGTTATTCTTTGATTACTCACTCATAGACTTATGTGGATGGCTATAATCCTCTAGTTTTATGACAAGAACCACGGCTGAGTGGCCTTGTTGAGAAATTCCTCTTGTGATCAAATAGACTATTTATCTACCACAGTGAATTGTTCAAAGGTCAAACTAGCCTCTTGGCGCAGAGAAAGATACCAAAAGAGAGAGAGAGAGAAAGAGAGATAGTTAGGACTGAATTCCTAGTTTGATAAACTTTTGACTGAGTGACCTTAGCCGTGGAACGTGGACTCGTCTCAAGTCAATTAACCGTGGTCACCACATTCCCCCAAGCCACAGCGCTGAAACGAGTGAAATCCCCTTAAAAACAAACACGGCTGAAAAAATACCACACTAAACTAGGTCTGACGGGATATAACACCTGACTGATGCAACGATTCTTAAAACCTGAAAATATATTTTCAATCTTAGCCTAGCCTACTCTTGCACAAGTCAACCGACAGAAAGAGAAGACGGACGGGGACAATTATTGACAGGGCAGCGGAGCACAGGAACGCCAACAACCCATGGCCGTTTGTCAACAAGTCACAACACATTTATGTCGTTGGAACTCATGCGATCAGTTCTCTATGGGCGAAATGAAGCCTATGAAAAATGTGAACTAGGAGGGGCCTTTATGCGGACTCCGCAATCTCACTCAGCAAAATCCATTCACCGACGGGGCCAGGCACCACATACAACCCGACATTCGAATGGGGAAGAGTCTGTCGGTCCACGTTACGTAATTGCGTGATTTGATCCGATAAATCAATCTTGATGATGCTACAACTTGCAACTTTAGGCTATAGTAATTCCAAAGCACGGAAAATGAATTTACTACACACATTACTCTGACGCTAACAAGTTTTATTTTCTATTCGCTTTCGCCTGTTTGTACAGTAGGCTAGCCTAGGCTGAAAGTGCTTCAAACCTGAAGCAAGTCATGGGAGTGAATGTTGGGTGTATGAGATACAGAACATAGTGACAACGTACTGGAAACTATCCACTGACATAACGTTGCTGGTTACATATACGATCGCCCTTCCTAGTACGCAGTCAGAAGAAAGCCACTGCGCCCAGAGGCAGCCCCGCCATGGGCCGTGGCCTCCCCACACCCGCCCACCCGGTTCCTCCGGGGGGAGAATGACAGCAGCTGCCTTGTCTAATGCAACGCTACCCGGTGAGAGACGATTTGTAGCCTACTGATTTTCACAAAGAATCTTGGCCACTTGCTCTACCCCCAGCACACATTAACGCACGGCAAGTCGACACAGCGTTATCGCCCATGTCTACATGACTATATTAATGTAAAAGCTCCCGTGTTCATCATTCACGTGCTTGAAAATCATCAAGAAGATCATTGCCCACAGAAGTACACGCATGATCCCTACCTACACTTCCTGAGATTACCATCACACGTCTATTCCCTTTATTTAATGTAAAATATTTAGAGATGTCCTCTCTGACATTAATAGGGAAAATCTCCAAAACAAGAACAGCTTGAGAAGGCCTGACAAGCCCAGTCCACACTAGATCGTTCGCAGACCCGTTTTTCTGCACATTTTTTTCTTGCCTCAAAAGAGATTTACTTTTTATGACCCCACCGCTCCAAGCCAGTTAGAATTTTTTTTTCTTTTTCTGGGCTATAACATTTTAATTTAAAACAAATGTCGGCTGTAGACATCGTTGTTTGTAAGTTTTTTTAGCGTTTAATTCAGTGTAAAATTCAGGGCAAATGACTGAAACATACCATAGCGTTCCTCTCTCCCGTTCACTGCTTTCTCTGTTATGGTCACAGTGTTTCGCCGACCAGATTGTCCAACCGGCGCAAGGATTTTATCAATAAAAAGGAAAAAAACGTGTAACAGTCACATACATGTCGATTCGCTTTAGGTCAATGCGTAGTACTTATTGTGTCCTTTAAAAGCAAGTCTTCATTTTCACTGGTGTGAAGTTTTCAGGACTGTAAGCATTCCAAGTTCCTGGTCTGACCTCGAGGAGACAAAAACAACCAAATTAGAACGACAAAGATTCTGTAGCCAAGACTACTAATTCAACCTCTCGTCCGCTAGATTTTCTTGAAAGGGAAGAGGGGGCGTTGGATAGGCTTGTTTCGCTGTGTCTTCCCTTGGTTCACCACGTTGTTTAGTCCAATTATTATTTCCTTTGTTGTGTCCAAAACACAGCGCTGCCCTGACTGGATTCCAGTATCAGTCCGACATCGCGAGCGAGTGCTCCGAATCTCAAAGCAACTAGTAAATTGTTTCGTTTGACAGTATCAATTTACAAGCTGCCCGAATATGTGACGGTGTATACTGTAAGTGTATTTTTTTTTTTCCCAGCTTCCCAATAATGGCGGACCTCTCCCGAATCTTGCCTCTCCTCCTATTCAGAGAGAATAGTGAGCGAAAGAGAGAGCGAGAGGGAGAGCGAGCTGAACGGCAGTATAGTCTCGCCCAGTGGCGCAGGAACACAATTACAACAAACACGCACACAATCACAATTAAGATTTAATTGCTTCTTGGCTACTTGTTCATTGTATCGCGTTTTGTTATTTTATAATACACTTTTGTTAAAGCGCCAAGACTCCATAACCAGTTGGAAACAGAATCCCTGTTTATTTTAGTATTCGAGTAGGCCTGCTATTATGATGTTCTTATATTTCATAGAGCAAAACAAACCGTTATCTATTTTAACAACAACTAATTTTCCTCTTGAAGTAGTTAAAATCATTGGCTGTTGATATGTGTTACATTTGACTAGGGAGTCAGATGGCTGAGCGGTGAGGGAGTTGGGCTAGTATCAGAAGGTTGGCGGATCGATTCTCCGCCGTGCCAAATGACGTTGTGTCCTTGGGCAAGGCACTTCACCCTACTTGCCTCGGGGAATGTCCCTGTACTTACTTTAAGTCGCTCTAGACAAGATTGTCTGCTAAATGTATATGTACTCACAAAAGACAGCATATGTATGCGTGTGTGCGTGTGCATGCGCGTGCGTGCGTGGTGAGGTCTGACATTCCGGCCTCCTATATCCACTATATATCTCATTCTACTTAGGGAAATCAGGAAGGAGAATGTAACGACTATCAATTCTCACAAAAAAATCAATGTTCTCAAAGGTTATTCCAGGCCCTAACTCCAGACAGGCACTCCAGCACCTGGCTGTTAAGCTGTTGCTCCACGTATTAATCAAGTTCAATCAGAAAGTACTGGTGTTGACAACCAGGCCTTTTAAGGGTGTCACGTACCATGAAAGTACATAGCCATCATTATAAAAACAATAAAAACTGTTGCCAGAAATGTTATAATTCTGACAGAGATATTTCCAATATGGAGACTGTGTGGGTCAACTAAAGTTACTATGGTCAGAGAACTGTCTAAATGGTACTGGATAGTCGTGTAACAACTCAAACAGATTTTAGTGGCTTAGGGACGTTGTCATGCATTGAATCTCTAGATTGCATATTATTTGTATTTGTTTTCTCTCTCACTCACTCACTCACTCAAACATTCTCTCTCTCTCTCTCTCTCTCTCTCTCTCTCTCTCTCTCTCTCTCTCTCACACACTCCTCCCTTGACCTTTTCTGTCTACATGCCACATCAATCCAGCTGTGACTAAATGTTCTTATGTTCAGTTTTGGCCACCATAAAATCTTTTCAAAAGGCCACACAAAACAACATGGCAGCTAGCGGCGCTGTATAACCTAATCTCCTCATTTGGAACGGACAACATTGTTCCATGAAGACATGCTTGAAAACTGTGAACATTACACATTCTAAATTCTGCTATACGCCACCACTCTAGCTCACCCCCCTATCTCTCTCTCTCTCTCTCTCTCTCTCTCTCTCTCTCTCTCTCTCTCTCTCTCTCTCTCTCTCTCTCTCTCTCTCTCTCTCTCTCTCTCTCTCTCTCTCTCTCTCTCTCTCTCTCTCTCTCTCTCTCTCTCTCTCTCTCTCTCTCTCTCTCTCTCTCTCTCTCTCTCTCTCTCTCTCTCTCTCTCTCTCTCTCTCTCTCTCTCTCTCTCTCTCTCTCTCTCTCTCTCTCTCTCTCTCTCTCTCTCTCTCTCTCTCTCTCTCTCTCTCTCTCTCTCTCTCTCTCTCTCTCTCTCTCTCTCTCTCTCTCTCTCTCTCTCTCTCTCTCTCTCTCTCTCTCTCTCTCTCTCTCTCTCTCTCTCAATCTATCTATGTCTCTCTGTCCTCAGCCAGAATGCAGCACCACTGGAACAGACAGTCTGGGTTCAAGGTACAGGGTGCCTTCGCTCTTCTCTCATGAGTCCACAGCAGGCTCCTGTCCAATCATATTAGTCTGTTGATTGTCAACAATATTTGCATGACCTCAGTCACACAGAACAAGATAAGCAAAGGTCAAAGTTCAAGTTTCAATTTGCCAGTTTCAGGTCCTTAGCAGGGCCTGTGGCATAGTGGGCGACCACAGGCTCCAGGTCCATTTGAAGGCCTTGTATTCTAGCTTGTCATGGTCTCCAGGCTCTGTACAGATATTCAGGCTAATCATCACACAGTTTGGTTTATGCATTGTTTGTTTAGTGAGGAAAGACTATAAACTCGGTTGAACTTATGGAAACAGTGCAGCAAAGCAAACTACATTACACAAGTAAAACAAGGGGGGGGAGAGAAAGAGAGAGAGCAAGGAGAGCTGTTTTCTGCTCGGTTTCCTCCTATTTTCTCTTGCTCTCTCTATTCCACCTCAACTCTGTCTGCAGCTGAAATATTTCTGGGTCCCAGGGGCGAGTACATTCCTCCCACTCACTGTTGTGCAATCCCTGACAATCACTGCCCCCCTACACCCCTATCTCCCCCTCTTTCTGCCTCCCACCGTTGTTCCTCCCCCTTCTGCCTCTCCCCTCCTTGCATCCCCCTGTACTCTTCATTCTCTACCCTACCCCTCCCCCCTCTCTGAACCCCCTTCCCCTATATCATCTTTTCCCCCTTCTCTACCCCCCTCCCCCAACCTAATTTCCCTCCCCTCCCCCTTTGTGCTTCCCCAAACAGTCGTCCAGCTTGGATCAGAGCAGAGAGAAGCTGTCTGGACAATGTTCTGAGTCAGATCTGCTCTACCCACCAGACCAGTAAACAAACACCAGGACCCTGATACTGCAGAAAACTGACTCATGTAATGTAACCCCCAAAAGGCTGACCTTCCATTTTGTCACTGCTTGATGTGGCTTTGGAGGGTGAAATGTACACGTGAAAAAAGGCACTGTCCAACTTACTCAGAGATATAATGTGTGTTGTAGGACAGTGGGGTTTTGTTTCTGCTGATCATGGTTGTTTTATATAAGTTTTCCTGGCACTCAAATTGAGTTCTGAAGATAGAACAGAGAGGCTGTAGGAATAAATACCATACAGACTTTAAGAAGGATAGAGCATACAGTAATCTACTGTTACCAGCAGACAAATATGAGTATGGATGGATTTTTTTTAAAGAATAAAAATTAATGGGTGGGATATAATCGATGTATACAACTTTCTTTTTTATGTTTCTAACTTTTAACCTATATAATTGAAATGACATTTTTAGGCTTGAGAAAGGCGTTAATGTGATCGACCACAAAAGTACCAATTCTGGTTCTTGTAGTGAAATACAAGGAATGGTAATGTTTTGAAAGAAGATTCAAACTAAAAGTCCCACAATCCCTTGCGTCCTATCTTGGAGACAGTGCCCTTGGTTGAGCAAATTCGCCTTTGAAATAAAAGCATAATTTGAAATGTGCCAGAAGTTTTAAATTCTATGCAATTCTAATTGAACGATTTCTTGATATTATATTAAGAGCGCATACTACTACAGTTTTATTTTTCTATTCAAAAATAGTCTCGCAGGTAATTAGTGATACAAACAAGCTGTAAAATAGCCACCTGAGCATGTCCAAACTGTGGGAGATTGCACTAAACCCCGGCAAAGATAAAATTGAATATTGTGAATATGTTATTGTAAATGTGTCCTTTATTTTCCCACTATATTGGGAATAGAAAGTTTATTTCTCACGTTAGAATAAAACAAGTAGTTTGTTTCTGTCGTGACTTTTATTTTGAAAACGTGAATAACTCAACCTGAAATGAGAGCCTAGCTGCCAGGAAAGAACAGCGGACAAGCTGTCGATTAAATAGGCCTATTATTGCTAAATACATGTAAAGAAAACATAAAACGTGCCACACTAAGGGAATATATATTGCTAAAATCATCACCCGCTCTTCGGAAAAGACAATGGTATGTTTGCAGTTTTGTCAGTTATGTTTATTTGTTGTCAAATTCCACTAGTTCACCTAGCATCCTGGTTAGCTAGCTAGCTGTTTCATGTTAGCTGCTACGCTAGCTGTCATCGTTCATTCGTTGAATAGAAAAGCTAATTGAGCAACTTGGAATACGATTTAATTCGAGAATATGGCAATTATTTTGAGTGAATGAATGTCGTATTTGTAGCTCTTCATACATAGTTACGTGCATGTTGCTTCGGACACCAGGGTGCGGTAAGGCTGCTACAGTAGCTACTAATCAGGCTCAACAAACTTCAAATTCAGTACCAAAGAGATAGCTACTGTTGCAATCAAATACCCTTTTTTTGTAGCTAACTAGATTACTTAAGTTGTGACATTGCTATGTACAGGAAACCGATGACGGAATTGCATATCAAGAGGGAACTGAACTAACCACTCTTGGTAGTCCGTTACTTAACTGTAATAATCAGCCATGTCCTATTTTGTTGAATGTGGAGACCCAGTGTGCTCAAGAGCATCTGTAACTCTCAGGTCTTCCTTAAAATGTCTGTCTGCCTCCACACCCCACTTCCTTCTCCCCCCTCCCCCACTTCCTCCTCCCCACTCCCCCCCTCCTTTCCTTCTCCACCTCTTCCCCCATCCTCCACATTTCCACCCTCATCCTTCTCCACATATGCCTGATATTCTCTTCATCCCTCTCCCATGTCCTTCTCCTACCCAAGATCCGCTTCATCCTGATCCAGAACCGAGCAGGGAAGACCCGTCTGGCTAAGTGGTACATGCAGTTTGATGACGACGAGAAGCAGAAGCTCATCGAGGAGGTCCACGCCGTGGTCACGGTCCGTGATGCCAAACACACCAACTTTGTGGAGGTTTGTACAAACTTTATATTGCACAATTGTGATTTTGTGATGAAAACCCTGGGTTTTCACAGTCTTGTTTTATTGACCACGAGCACACACACAGAATGGGATCATTGTGTGAAAGGTGAAAAGGTCCATGTCTCCGGCTGACATTTACAAACATGGCACATTGGCACTGTTATTGGCTTGTCTTTGGTTCTGCAGCTCTGATGCTGAGGGCACAGGTCTGGGTGTAGACTCTCCTCCTGTCACACGGATCATGTGTTTTGTGTTGCATCGTCTCCACAGTTCAGAAACTTCAAGATCATCTACAGGCGCTACGCTGGTCTGTATTTCTGCATCTGTGTGGACGTGACTGACAACAACTTGGCGTACCTGGAGGGCATTCACAACTTTGTTGAGGTAGGACATGGCATGCATGCATACACACACAAACACACACGCACAGAAACAGGACAGAGGAACTTGGAGAAGATGAAGGGGGTGGAGCTTTGTGCTGGGGGTTCCAGGCTCAGTGTATGTGTGTGTCAGCATGGTGACCTTCAGAGGAGCATTAGAGGTGATCTGTACTGTGTTCCAGGTGCTGAACGAGTACTTCCACAACGTATGCGAGCTGGACCTGGTGTTCAACTTCTACAAGGTAGGAACAGAAGCCTCCCTCTCTCTCCCTGGTGGAAAACAACCGTCAATCGAACATAGCACAACATCTCCAACAGCTATATTTAGAACAGTGAGCAGAAAAGCTGAGAGATTAAATGAGGTATGCGAGGGAAGAGGTGGCGAACATAATATATTTTCTTTCATTTAGTCAAAGTGGTGACACCATGGCAACTGGTACATGATGCACAATCACAACAATAAAGTAAATTGCTTCACCCAGCTCAAATTGACACACACACACGTACACACACAAGCTTGCACACACATACACCCATCTCACTAAAATGAACCTGAAGGCTAATTAACTTTCTGATTGCTGTCCCTGTAACACCGAGTATGATAATTATCCTTTACATGGTCGTTAAGATCCCTCACCCCCCCCCCCATCTCAACCTTAGATGGGTGTCGCCCACGTTGCAAGTTAGCGCACAAGATGACATATGGAGATTCTCAGAGGAAGGAGAGGAGAAAAACAGGTTTACCAAGCCAGGGAAAAGATATTACAAGTTTTGTTCTTGTTTAGAAACTGTTTTCTCCTAACCACCTGTCTCACTCTGCTATATCATTCTGTGCTGTAACCTTCATAACCTGACATAACTTGGCCAAATATCAATGATCTGTTCTCTTTCTGCTCTCTCCACATCCAACTCTTTTCTTGTTTCTCTTTACTCTCTTTCTCTGCTCTCTCGCCCTCCCCTCTCTCCAGGTGTACACAGTGGTGGATGAGATGTTCCTAGCAGGAGAGATCAGAGAGACGAGCCAGACCAAGGTCCTCAAGCAACTGCTGATGCTCCAATCTCTAGAGTAGAGAACACCTCCCTTTTCCCACCACCTTCACACCCTTCATCACCTCCACCTTCTCCATCCATCACATCCACTTCCTGTCCCTAAGCTACCCCTCACCTCCCCTTCTGCTTCTCCAGCAGAGCTCTGGTTCAGCTCAGTCAGCCAGACAGTCTATCCGTCCTGGGCTGCCAGTTCTGCTGTTACTGGGTTAGTCTTCATTGGTTGAGATCGTGAAAACAGTGCACCAATCTGGCAACCAACCCCCCTTTTTTCTTCCTTCAGTGTCACTACTCGTGTAGCTAACAAGCACCATGAAAAATAACTAAGTGTTTGTCTGGGATTACCACAGCTTTCACTGCAGTCTGCTGAGAACTTGTTGAAGACCTACATCCGATTAAAAGGGGTTGCTCTGACAAGCAGAGCCTTGAGGAGGGCATTCTGGGTATTTTAGTGTATCACTCCCCTGTGAATATGGAACGTGGTTCAAATTTTGTTTTACATGATATTGATGTACAAGACTGTGTTGATTATGTATCTTATGCTGTTCAGTCCTATATCCAATATGATATAATACGTTAGGCACCCTTGATATGTATTACGTAGGACCAAGAAAATAAAGGGTCCCTAAAGTGCAATCTTTTCAATTAAGCCACTCATTTCAAGCACCAGGTCTGTCTGACCCCGGTGACTGCACATAGTGCTTGTTAGCTACACCCCTGTAATCCCAACATAGACTGAGTGATGGACAACACAAAATCAAATAGAAATCCCAGTCAATGGAAATATATAGTGATATATTTGAGGTGATAAGGCAGTACTGTGCAGTTTAGTTTTTGTATGGTATGTATACAGTGTATCTTGTGTGTTTGAAAGTTGAGTGCTGCCCATTCCTAACCTCAAAGCCCCACCCTCCTGCCCAATGTCCTTTGGTCAAGTACAAATGCATTCAGGTTGGAAATGATTCCATTTCAAACCCTCCCAGTTTGTCATACCAGTATGAGCTGAGGTGTCCTTACTGACCAGTGGCTTGATGATGAATGACCACTACTATGGGAAGGGTTGCCATTCTTTTTACAACCCTAAAATGTGTCCTTTATTATATTATTTTCTTGAGGCAACATCTGATCTAAAGAGTTTGGATTGGTGTGTTTGGTTCCATGCACATATGTGATCAATGCAGCCCTCATAAGATTAGTGATTTCTTAAAGGAAAGATTTATAGGATGCACTCTACGAAGACACTATAGTCTGCTTCCCACCCTCTCCCCCATCATCCTTCAACCTCCGACATTCATGTGATTATATGGTCTGTATGTAATTTGTTTTTTATTTGGCTGTAGTGAGAGATGTACTGCTGTCCCCGCCCCTTGAGTCAGTGAGGTAATGAGGTGTTCAGGTGTTTCATTATCCTGTTGCTCAACCTGCCATGCTCTTGTGTATTCCAGTCGATGTATATAAAAAAACAAACATGAAATACTAAAATTGTTTTAAAGACCTTTACTTTGTTACACGTTTTGATGTTCTATATCAATACTTTTTATTTAACTCTACCTGACTTTTGAATGGAAAGCAGTTTTCATAAGATTGTGTGGTCCCACAGGACCATCTGCTGGTGGTGAAGCAGCATAGCTCCCACCAGAAGCCCACTATTCCACTCACCGATGAAGTCATTCTTCCAGCCTACAGGACATCAATAAGCTGATCAATATATCCACTTATGCTGCATTAACCCTCCCTTGCTGTTACTGCATTGACCCATGGACATTACATCTGACCATTACACCCTCAGAGCTGTACGTGACAGATGTGGTCTGTGATATACTGCCCTGCCCCATCCAGCTGTCCGGACTCTGTATTGGGTTACTGGTTAAGGACTATGGAAGTAGGAAGACTACAGGAAGTGATGCAACACCATGGAAAGTGGAAGCTATAGAAAATATAAAATAGTTGGACTCATAATGGTCCTAGTAGGGACTAGACCTAATAAGACAATTTTTACAGTAATATTGGACCTACAGGAAGTGTGCTGTAGCACCACTTACTGATACTATACTTAACTGATTGAATAACTACTTAGCCATTCTGCTCCCATTGATATAAACCAAGTACATTGGCTAAGAATGACAGTCGTGTTTCTGTCATTAGTGCACCATTGTTTTACTACAATGTGTGTATAAACTGGAAACGGGTAAAGAAACAAGACTCAGAAGAGCAAAGATATTACGACACAAAGAAAACTAACGAATAGCAGCAAATGGGATTTAAACAAAACAAAATACTTAACCAAAAAAACAGGGCAAGAAGGTTTAATCCATAATCCTTTCATATCAATGGGGAACACATTTTATTTACAGCACAGATTCACTCCAAATGTACAGTAGTTTTGAAGGCAGTTAAATCATACTGGTTACTAAGCAACAACTGAGTTTCTGAATAGGGGGAGAAGGGGTGGGGTTCAGACAAAAACAAGATCAATCTATCATCACAGCCACTCCAGTGCTTAGAAAGCTTCCCAGACAAGACAGAATCAATGCATGTATTGGGTATTGTTCAGAAACCTCAAGTGGAGATAAAATAGCTTTTCTGAATTGAAATAAACAACCAGCAACAATGTAAGCTTTTTGCCTCCAAAATCAGCCATGATTACTGAGGACTTGTATTGCTGGCTGAGAGGAGACAGCCTCCGCACGGCACATTTGAAGGCTTTACGACTGAGTGGAACAATGAGCCAAGCAGGGTTCACGAACAGACAGAGGGGTGGGCTGTGGGAGTGATGTCATCACTAAGAGACACAACCAGGCGCAGGATAAGGAGGAAATCTCAGTTGTTCTTTAGTAAGAAATGACCCCACCTTTGCTAATTAAAGTTACATAGATAATTTCAATCAATATAAATTTGTACAGTTCTATAGTAAAAGTATATAAACTCAACGCCTCAAATGAAAAGTGCACTTGCAGTTAAGGAACAGAGACATGAAAGAATCGCGCAAAAAATTTACGTTTAAAAACAACAAAAAGCAAAAGTATAAAATGGTCTCTGATTGATGTCACAATTAAATGTGTCATGTTTAAACTATCACTTATACCTTGACACACTACCTGGAGGAGCCTGGCAGCCAAGAACCTGGAGGTGCGTTTGATTTAACTCTTGGCTGGAGCCTGATGCAACTGTTCCATTGGTCTGATTACTGGGAAAGTAAATCAAACGCACCTCAATTTGTGGTATATGATATGAGGTTGGTGTGAGTACAGGTTGTTCCATGCAGGAAACAGTGTACAGTACATCCACAAAGCCATGTATACTTTCTCTAATAAGGCTTTCTCCATAGTGCATTCAACAAACCTTCAAACATAGTCCTCAATTTGGACTCAACTACAAATACATCTAAAGGGACAATGTTTAGGAAGCTTGTCCTTTTAGACATTTGGGTCATTATGATAGGATAAACCTGGTCTCCTTCCTCCTGCTAAGCCCACCTCCCACCTGCTCATAGACCAACCAGACCAGAGAATCACCAATGAAGAGATCATTAAGATCATGAAGAGAGTTCTCAGTTCCCAACGGCCCATTTAATTGGTTAAAACAATCAGCTTGTTTGTGTTTGGATCAGAAAGTGGCAAGACAGCCAATGAGGTGAGGGTCAATTCAGGTCTGGTTATCATCACAGTGTGGATGGGAGGAGTTAGACAGAGGTGCTCAGTGCAAATCAAAGGATTCAGTTACCAAGGTGAAATCAAATTATTTAGTCACCATGGCAAAGTTAGTTAAATGGCTGGGTTGTCACCATATATAACTAGTATATTTGGTTGTCCCTGTGGTGTTGTCAAGGCAACATGCAGTTACAGTTGTTTATAAACAAGAAGAAATGTCGAAGAAAAAAATGACCCTCTATAACTGACATTCAGCTGGAGATAAGAATGGTAAGGATGATGATGGTGTGTGTGTTGATAAAAACAAGGGCGAGGCTTAAAAACAGGACAGTGGCCCTACAAATGACCCTCGACCCTGATCTCTCTCCCTCAGGTCACCAGCACAGTTCACACTGTGGGGTTTCCCGGGCCATGTCACAGGGTCCAGGTCAACCCTAAGATGTCCTCCTCAGACAGGTAGTGCTGTCTCACCATAGGTCAGGGGTTGGAGGTAGTCTCCATGATGACTGGTCCAGGCGCTCCACCACAAGGAATAGGAGAAGAGGGGTAGGGGGGTGGGGAGGAGGAGTGGGCGGAAGGAGAGCCAGGAGAAGCAAGAGGGGTGAAGACAGGAAGAAAGGGGGGAAGGGGGGGGAGGCTTAAGCACCCAAACACACTCAAAACTGAAGAGATCGAATTAAGTGGGGGAAAAAGGCAGAGAGGAAAAAGGAAAGAATGAGAAAGAAGACAGGAATTAAAACATTACAAACCCTGGCATCAGTTCAACCAATTAGGAACCTGGAGTATCGGTTAGATCACACTAACAGAACCTCTTTCCTCCGCCTCATCAACAACATAGAAAAAAAGGACATGGTTTGGGCGCACTGCATGCTCATGTATATAAGCTACTTAGAACCGACCAGTAGGGGGCGCCGGGGGCATCCTAGCAGCTGCACTGAAGCTTGCTCTGTGGGGCCGAGCCTCTGGGCTGTCTGAGCTGCCTGAGAGAGGCATCTCCATACTGGATCCCTGAACCCATCCTCTCTGGGTCCAGCTCGCCTGGGGGGGAGGGGGGGTTAAGAGAGGCCGTCCCAACACACACACATGCAGCTGTTCATTCCACTAATGTACATGACACAAGGTTATACACACACTCACATGCTCATACACGCTTGCTTGCTTGGTCACACACACAAACACACACCTGAGTCTATCTTGGTGAGGATGGTGCGGGCACACTTGAGGAAGCCCTCCTCTACGTTTTCTCCGGTCAGAGCGCTGGTCTCCAGGAACATCAGCTCTGGGGGAAACAGTCAGACAGACACAGTCACTCACTTAGTCAGTCTGTCAGTTCGCCAATCAATCAGTCAGCCAATCAGCCAGCCAATCAGCCAGCCAATCAGCCAGCCAATCAGCCAGCCAATCAGCCAGCCAGTCAATTGGTCAGCCCATCACTCAACCAGCCAGATACTCAGTAAGTTAGTCAGTCACTTAGTCAGACACACACAATGATACTGTCAGCCAGCCAACCAGTCAAAGATGTTCAGTCAGTCAGACTTTCCTGCAGTATGTCGTCATTCCGAAAGACAAAAACTGTCTGTCAGTCAGTCTCACAGGGTATGAAAGGAGGGAAGAGAAGATGAGAAAGAGAGGGCGGAAGAGGAGTGGAAAATAGAAAGGGAAGTAGGAGAGGGGAGGTGGTGGGAGAGGAGAAAGAATAAGGGTGGAGAATGGAAAAGATGAATAAAGTAGTGGTGAAGGAGGAGAGGAGGAGAGGGCGTACCGTTCTCCTGGGCGAAGCGGGAGGCCTCCAGGAAGGTGACCTCCCGCTCTGCCCCCAGGTCCTTCTTGTTGCCACACAGGATGATGGCGATGTTCGGGCTGGCCAGGGTACGGGCATCTGCCAGCCAGTTGGTCAGGGCATTGTAGGTCTCCCTGCTACAGGACACACAGGTGTCACACACAAACAAACACACACACTGTACACACACACCTTCTCCTCCCCTTCTCATACCACAACACTGCTGAAGGTTTTCTTTATGCCTCTCTCTTTACTCCCTTGTTCTCTCTCCCCCCTCCTCCCCCCATCTCTTCTCCTGTCTCTCAGCTGGCAGGCTTTCCTCTCCTCCTCCCCCCGTCTCAGCCGACAGGCTCTCTCTCCTCCACTCTCTCTTCCTCCTCCACTCTTCCTCCCTCCCTTCTGTCAGTTGACAGGGTGTAATGGACTGTATCTTTCCAGCCCTCTGCCTCCTGCCAGGAGACGCCTTGATATTACAGCACTGTCACTCTTTATCACTCTCTCTCTCACACACTCTGCTGACAAAACAATGGAGGGAGTGATTCAACAACTGTATCTTCTCTCCCTGTTGTCAGGGACTATGAGATGTTCTAAGCTGCATAATGTGTGTGTCTGTGTGTGTGTGTAGTAACCAGGGCCAGTAAGATTCAAATGAAGTGTTTTATGAGTTAGGCATACATTTCATTATACATGGATGGGACATATAGCAAATCTGTTTCCCACACTGTTTATTAATAAAATATTAAATTTCCGCATCTTTGGTAAAAAAAAAGATGTCCCTCCCACATCTGAAAACCAACCTAAGTTGCTGAACTGCTCTATCCAGGTTTCTACTCCTAATCCCTTCTGTGTGAGAGGGCAGTGAGCACTACACAGAACTTGATACATGCCTGTCATTGGTCCCTTACCTTGTGATGTCATAGACAAGAAGGGCTCCTGCTGCCCCTCGGTAGTAGCTGCGTGTCACAGACCTGGAGACAGACAGCACCGTCAGCCAATCACGACAAAGAACTACCTTACTTAACCAATGGTAGCGCAGAGTCATGTGAGTACCTGAAACGCTCTTGTCCGGCAGTGTCCCAGATCTGCAGTTTGACCGTTTTGCCCCCGACGTTGACCACCCTGGAACCAAACTCTACCCCGATGGTGTGGTTGGAGTCCTGCTTAACTGGAGGAAGGAGGGAGGAAGAAAGAGAGAGGGACAAACAGGGAAAGAAAGTGGGAAATAGAGATAGGGAGAGGAGATGGAAGAAAGGAGAGAAAGATGATAAGGGAGGATGACGGTGGAGGGAAAAGGATAGAGAGCAAATGGGGAGAGAAACAAGGGGGAGAGACAGAAGTAGGGGAAGAGAGGGAAGAGAGGGAATAGAGGACACAGAGCGGGAGGGAAAATGAAGAGAGGTTGAGGGAGGCAGGGGGGGGGGGGAGAGACGAATCGCAGAGGAGAATGTCAACATGGTGGTTTGGAGGAATACCTGATAAAACTGTCAGCAGCTCTACTTACACTTGTTCTCTATGAACTGGTGCAGGAGGCAAGACTTCCCTGTCCCAGCACTACCAATCACCAGGAACTTAAACAGGAAGTCTGAAAACACAAGGATCAGGGGTGCAGAAACACACACAACACAGGTGTCATGGGAGAAACATACTGGTCTTTACAACTGCATCATACCATAGGATGTTTAGGTCTTTAGGTTGTTTACAGTACTAACACAGTCCCACACAGCTGGCAGCACACACACAACTTGGCCTAGTTAGACTAGCTGGCTAATGGCTACAGACTGTGTGTAAAGGCTACAAATAATGAGCTTGCTGACGTGTTCACATTAACCTGTCACAGCCTGGAGAACTTTAAAAGAGTGTGCGTGTGCTGGGCTGTAGAGAGTAGCAGATCATAGAAGTCATTTGCATTATGTGTCTAGTCTCTTCCATGAGTCAGCCTGCTAGGGAACAAACACAACATGGCATTGATGAAGTGTGTGTGGGTGGGGGGGTTTGGCTGATTGTCTATTACATATAAAGACAATTAAAATGGACATGCTAGAGCCAAATGCATTATTCCATTCAAATCACCCTGGAGGAGAAATCAGCAGTGTCTCTGTCTCTTTCAGTGTGTGTGTCTGTGTTTACATAGGCAACATTATCTTGAGGCTTAGTTTGGCCATTAGCTTGAGGCCATGAATTTAGGAAACAAACCTACAGTGTAATTAGGAGAATTACCTTATAAACCTAGTCTACATTTTAGTTAGAAGAGAGCCTAGTAGGGGTCTAGTAGTTTAAATCTAGTAGGGTGGGAATGTTTTGGTACCTCACAATTCATTTCTTGGGGTCACGATTGGATTAAAAATCGATTCATGATTTAGATTGATGTCCATTTTTTATAAAACAAAAACAAATTTCAATTCAATATGCTTACATTTGATTAAAGTTTGCTGTTTAGTGTTAACTGTTTCTATTTGACTGTGAAAGGCAGATAAGTGTTGAAGAAAAAAAATCCCAATGCATCAAAACCTTAAAATGTATACTTTTTTAGCCGTTTAGTAAACTTATTATAAAACAATACGACATGAAACGCTAGAGGACCGAATTGCAATTCAAAGGCAAATCGATTTTTCCCCCACCCCTAAAATATAGTGTACAGTCTGGTTAGGAGAAGAGCCTTTGAAGCAGGGGGCCTACCAGCCACAGTGGTGAGGATTGAGATAAGGCAGAGGGCCAATACTATAAGTCCTAGCTTTGGAATAAACACCCTCGTTTCAGGTGACAGACTGCCTGTATTTCTATGCCTGCCTACCTTACTGCCTATTTGTCTATCTGTCTACCTGCTTGCCTACCTTAATGTCTTTAAGGTAGCACACGTGCTGTGTGCCGGTCTTTCAGCCTGCCTGTCTGTCTATCTATCTACTTGCCCTTCAGTCTACCTGCTCTCCAGATAAATACCTCACAGTTAGCACTGGAGCAGAGCCATTATCATTATCAGCCATTGTGTGGGTGGTTGTGTGTGTGAGAGTGTCTCAGTACAGGGCAGATAGAGAGAGGGAGAGATAGGAAGAGAAAGTGAATGAAAGAGGAGGAGTGGTAGGAGGTAGAGAGAACTCCCAGAGGTCCATACAGGGAGGTAGACAGGATGATGAGAGGACAGGAGGACGAGATCAATGAGAGACTATTACAGCAGCCATTAGAACTGTAGGCTCCACTACTGGCACTGACAAGGTATAGCATTACACATGGACACATGGAAGATAGAAAGAGAGAAAGAGAACTGCAACAGGAGAGGAGAGTATTATGGGTTTCCCAGCCCTATAGCCATGTGTGGCGTTTTAAAAACACCTTCCAGTCCATATTAGTTTGTGTCAAATGTTATAAATATTGACTAAGCATACAGAACACTCATTACCTAATGAGAACCAGGTATGTTTACAAATGATTGGTGTGCTACTTATTGTAATGCTTACTATCATGTAGGCAAAATGGGAAGCTTTCAAACATTTGAATTGAGTTCTTTATAAAGAAGCTGAGGAATTACAACCTTCATATTTAGGATACTGAAGGGGATCTCCTGTATCCCTGTAACCAGGTTAGTGTTTGATACCAATGTCACAGAATAACACGTATTGACACCTGGACCAGGGAGGTCGTGGTTTCCTACAGTTGGAAAACGGAATTTTAAAGAATAGCAGTCAGCGATTCTGTCTGTTGTCAATATAATAATTTATGATAGTTCGAAAAATAATGTAACATTATCATCATCTATACTTTTACATCTTGCTTGCAAGTTGTTCTCTCACCACATCAGACGACATAACCTATGTAGTTGACTAAAGTGAAAGTTGTAGCATGATAATCTTGAAAGTTCCTCCTGTAAGTAGCCTACTATATCCGCAAACAAAATATGCTATGCCAACATATGCTATGCCAACTTTGCGTTGGCAACATTTCAGAATTGATTCCCAATTTTACAATTTTAGGAAACAAAAGTCAGCACATGACTAGACTTTACAGTGGCAAAACAACTTGATTTTTAAGACACATTCTAGAAATGGGTAATCCTCATCACCATCTTGCTATAGTCTAGCTACCCGCTAACATCCTTCCTGACCGGGCGTGATGTTGGCTTATTTGAGACGCAGCTTTAAAGACTAGCTAGCTAGCTAAGTTAGCTAACGTCAGAATGCTAACACCTACCATATGTTTCAGACATGGCGGCCCTCTTTGGAGTGCCCTGTTTTAGATGGCTGACTTCTTGTCGTTCTTAGATGTGTTGACTGTTCCTTTTTTATTCTCTAAAGATGTCTTGCTTAGTAAACCCCGATTGATGTTGTCTTCGACACACCGTTTCCCTATCCTCAACGCAGCCTACACATAGCAAACGTGATGACGTTCACCTGCGGTTACGTTGTAGTTGCAGCAATTGTACACACGATGGCAGGCAAAGACTGGACCAAAGTATAGCGTATCAAAGGAGATTACTTGGAAAGGATAGGAAAGATCACATTGACATTTTGTCTTGACACCTGACGCAAATAAATAGGATATTTTCTCTTTTTTATCGTATTAAATGTAGATGTTTGAGGGTATAGGTACTTGTTATTGGGGGTGGGGAATTTTGGGTGAGGGATTCTACAGACATGCGCTTGTGAGTCTAGTTTTTTCCTTTGGAAACAGTGAAAGAAAGCAGTGTCTTTGAGGTTTCCATGAGGAATGCCTGTATTCCTGCTTTTCCATTCATCACCTTTCAATACTGTCTGACACACACAACCACACACACACGCACACACAGGACCGCCCAAGGGCAACAGGTGATAAATTACAGAGCCCTCCATCTCCATCTCTCTTGGAGTTCCTCTGCCTTTGTTCTGGCAGACTCAGTCTCAACCCCAGCCCCAGCGCCAGCCCCAGCCTCAGCCCCAGCCCCAGCCCAGCCCCAACCTCAGCCTCTCTCCCTCTCCAAGACTCCTCTCCCTCCCAGCCTTCTCCTACCATTCTCTCCTCCTCTCCCTCCCATCCCCCTCTTTCTTCTCTTCACCCCATCTCCTTCCTTCCCCTGTGCCCTCCCCAGTCCCTGTTAACAGGTCTGTGTTCTCAGATCAGAAGCAGGGGGGGGGGGAGCTCTGTGTGGGACCGCGGATGTTTTCTTAAGGTGGGCCAGGAGCAAAGGTGTGTGTGTGTATTGTGTGAATATGTGTGTGTACATTTATTTGTGTGTGGATATGTGTGGGTTCTGTTGTATGTATATGTGTGCACATGTGTGTGTGTGTGGTTTGACCTTGGAGCAGCCTGTCTCAAACAAGAAGGCCACAAGAAGGCACGTCCTGCAAGACTCACAAGCACAAGCACACAGACATGACAGGAAGAAGGGAGTGTGTGTCTGTATGTGTGTGTGTCTATGATTGTATGAATGTATGTGTATGCGTGTATGGACATGTGTGTGCATGTGTGTGTGTACGTATATGAGCGTGTATGTGTGTGCAGGGGAAGTCCCCATCAGCAGACAATCCATGGTGTTTATTGTCAACAATGAGTCAAGAGTTTCCAGAACAATCCTTTCAGTCTCCAAGCACAGGTGTGTTTAGGACACATCACTGTAAACAACAAGGTTTACATTACATGACTAACTCTGCCCAACACAAAGAGATCACAGAGAGCCTGTTGTTTAACTGCAGACAACTGGCTCATTATTCATCAGTAAAACAGCATGTGTCGAGTACGTGTGCAGACATGCACATTTGCATATCGGAATACTGCGGAATACTTTGTCCGAGAGGTGTCATATGGACAGTTGGGATAAGAAGTCATCTTTCGCCTTTAAATTCCAACTGTGAGGCAGGGTGACATCAGCAGGACTGGGAGTGGAAGAGAGAAAAGAGAGATCGAGAAGAAAACAGAAAAAAGAAGGAAGGATGGGTAGTTCTACTGTACTCTACTGTACTCTACTGTACTCAATTCTGCTTCAGCCAGTTCTGTATCTGAGTTGGTGCTCTCTCAGCAGTCTTCCCCCTCCCCCCCAGGCCAGGGAGGAGCAGACAATCCAAGGACAAAGAGAGACAGCATGCTCATTGAAGGAAGAGATTGGAGCGTGGTCTTGAGATAGCTTTAATGGCTCATAGGAGAGAATAGAGGTGGGTGAAGGATGCCTATATCTGGAATATTGTATGATGCCTTGGGGGATTCTTCCAGTGGTTCTATTTCTGTGGAGGAGGAGAGAATGGTGAGGTTGACCTCTACTCTGAGAATCTGACATTCTGAAGAAAAGGTCACATTCTAAAATTGAATTTCTACAGAGACACAACAAGCAGAGAAGCGATCCAGAATAGAATGTTGGCATCAGAACCCACCCAGATATCCTGCCTTCTTTTGTTATTGCAGCACGTTTTTTGGAAGATTGTTAACTTATTGTTCTTTGTTTGCCCAGTTGGCACACTGATAACAGTATAATAAGAAGGGAAGAGAGAAGGGGAGGGGGGGCAAAAGAGGAGAGGAGAGAGGGGTGGAGGTGGGGTAACTCAAGGTGGGAAAATTGAGTGAGGATAGGGGAGAAAAGTAGAGGAGGGAAAAGGAAGAGGAGAGGAGGAAGGGGAACAGGTGGGGTGGGATAGTTAAGAGTGTGGGAAAGGTGAGGGTAAGAGAGGGCAGGGGTTGAGAGAGGTGAGAGGTTAAGAGAGTGCACAGGCCAGGTTGTGTTTAGAGGATAGAATCTCCCTGACCTCTGAGCTGTCAGATCTGTATCTAACCCTCACTAACCTGCTCTGTCTAAAGATAACACCCTCCCTCTCCTCCTCGCCAACTCCCTCTTCTCCAACCCTCCTCTTCTCCACCCCTTCCTCTCATGCTCCTCTCACTCCCTTTCCACCCTTCTCTCTTATTCTCTTCTTCTTTTTCTCTTTTGATACTGTCACCAACTCCTCAACCTATATAAAGAAAGACAGTGAAGGAGATTAAGGAGAAAAGACTGGAGAAATGGAGATAACGAGAGAGAAAGAGAGAGAGAGAGACATAGACAGAGAGAGAGACAGAGAGAGAGACAGAGAGAGAGACAGAGAGAGAAACAGAGAGAAACAGAGAGAGAGAGAGAGAGAGAGAGAGAGAGAGAGAGAGAGAGAGAGAGAGAGAGAGAGAGAGAGAGAGAGAGAGAGAGGAAAAGATGAGTGGAAGAGTTTCAGTAAAGCAGACTTTAGCCTGGAAACTTCTCTCCTCTGACCAGCACCATCACTTCCTGCTTGTGTATACACAACCTGCAAAGAGATCCTCCTCTCACAATCTCACAATAACTTACATTTACATTTATTCATTTAGCAGCTGCTTTTATCCAAAGCGACTTACAAGAGAGCTTTACAAAAAATGCATAGGGCAATGATCAAAAACAACATGATCCTCGAAAGTGCATAGAGTGTACCTGGAGGAAAGCAAACAAAAGTTATATAATTCACAGCGAGTTCAAGCAGTTAAATCAGTTACAATTAACCAACGTAGTGCAACGAGTCCCTCAATAAGTGTCATGGTGGTCCTGGAGGAATTAAACTAACATCTGATCCAACAAATCTTTCATAAGTACTGTTAAGTAACTTTCATTAGTAGCGTCACAGAACTTTCAAGAACGAACTGTGATTTCATCATTACCCCACACCTATTGCTACATGCCAGATCCAGCAGCCAGCCTGGCACCATCGTTCAAAGCCTCGCCAGACAAAAAGCTGAACCATCTTGCAAAACTCACGAGCGAGAAGCCTCACGATCATTTAGAAAGAACTCACCCCGCCTCCCACTGAAAAACATGGCCCTAATTAAAGTCATGAATCATGCTGCAGCGTTCGACAGTGCGGACACATGACGGGGGTAGGGCTGAGCTGCATGGCTCGGTGCTGCTGGATCGGACTTGTCTCAGAGTCTGAGGTGATGTCATACAAAATGAGAAGAACGCAGGCAGAGAAGTGAGAGGGGGGTACGGGCAGGGGGAGAGGGATAGAGAGAGAGAGAGAGAGAGAGAGAGAGAGAGAGAGAGGGATAGAGAGAGAGAGAGAGAGAGATAGAGAGAGAGAGAGAGAGAGAGAGAGAGAGAGAGAGAGAAGACGGGGGAGCGAGGGAGAGTTTCCAGATTTAACAGTAGCTAGGGGATAACAAATCTAAAAGAAATGTTCCCTTCCTCTCGATTTTCCTTCTCTTTCTCTTTCTCTGTTTCGCTGTTTGTCTTTCACACACATTCACCTCCTATGTCTCACCCCCTTTCCTCTCCTGTCTCCCTCTCTTTTAAAATCCACTATTTGCCACTCTCACACGTCTCTCTCTCTCTCTCTCTCTCTCTCTCTCTCTCTCTCTCTCTCTGTTAATCTCTCTCCTCAGGTACAGGGTAGGCCCCTCGGGCACTTCTCCCTGTCAGGGAATCAGTATCCATGCAAAAATTGTCCATCCGTCGTATAATGATCTGGTTAGAGCAGAGAAAGGAGGTAGCATACATAACTCGCCACGGTAAAAGTGTTTAAAAAAAGAAAGAAAGAAATCGACAAATATATCTTCTAGGTGCTTGTCCTGCCTATCTCATCTTGGCCTGGCCTGGGGCACTGTCAGAAACGGAAAACAGTCGTCCCTCAAAAATGATGTCACAGCCTCAAGGGATGACATCACGGACCACAGGTCCACCGGCAGGTCACACATCTGCTCACTCACGCCCAGTCTCCATGACAACACCTTGACAATTCCTCGACAACCTCCCTCATGGCAAAGACTTACAATGAGTAATGTACAGTGTATGTGAACCTGCAGTGCTTGACCAGAGAGAGATTGCTGGGTCTAGATCCATGGTGCCCTGGGGCAGAAAACAATGGGGGAGTGTTGTGAGTGGATTTGGATCCCATATGCCCTGGGGACAAGCTGGGGACCTGGGAGACAAGACACAGTATGGGGTTTATGGAACCTGATGTTTCCTGACCCTGCTGGGACTACAGGTGAAATATGAGAGAAAGAGAGAGACAGACAGACAGACAGAGACTGAGAGAGAGAGATGTATAGAGACAGGTCAGAGATCTATGCTCCACAGGTCAGTCTGAGGTTAGTTTCTGTTCGAATCACTCCAGGTGCACCAAAGTGAAAACACACATACACACGCTCAAACAGCACTCCCAGGTGCACCACACCTGTGCTTTGGTGCACATGCTTGCACAAAGGTAAGTGTGTTCCCCTCCCCCCCTCCCTGTCCTCTGCCCACTCCACTCTTGTCTAAAGCCCCTCTAATTGTGCACTCATCCCACATCCCCTCAAAGACTCTGTTCACTCACTCACTTCCCTCTGTTGCCCCCACTAATCCCTCCCTTTATTCTCCTGCAGATGGGTGACAACAGCGTGCGGGAGTGAATGTGTGTCAGTTAGTGTGTGCGCAAGTGGGTCTGTGTGCATGTGTGTGCACGTGTGCTTGTGTGTGAGAGGTTGCGGCTGTGGCTGCAGGATTTTACTGTTATTAGTAATGATAGCACCTAGAGACGTGTCCTGTTTTCACAATGTTAGTCTAACAAAGGTGTGCGGGCAACTATACAGGTGAGTGTGTGTGTCTGTGTTAGAGTGTGTGTGTGTGTGTGTGTGTAGGAACATGCCTGGGTGGAGCTGTAGACACATCAGCGCAGCTGCCAACAAGGAGAGCCCTTTTAGGACGCATGGAACATCAACACACACACACACACTCATGCACACACTACATAGGTGGAGCAGCATGTTGAGACAGGCAGAGTGTGTGTGAAAGAGACCTGGTCTGTCTCAGTCTCTGCTCTCTGTCATCCAGGTTTCATAAGAAGAACACTCCACATTCTCTTTCTGTCCCCTTTGCCCTCTTCTCCCTCTCTACCTCCCTCCACCTCTCCATCACTCTCTTCCTGCCTCTCTCCCTCCCCTCCCTCCCACTACCTTCCTCCTCTTCTTCCTCCTCTTCCTCCTCTCTCTTTCCTCCCCCACCATCTTCACTGTCCTACTCAAGTGAACACTCAGGGATTGTTTCCATGTGAGGGATCTGACACATTAACCTGAAAGACCCTTCATTAAGGGACCAAAGCCTGGACCAAACACTAGGCCATTAGAAGCCTGGGGTTAGATTAGCAGGGCACACTGGCCCAAGTGGCTTGCCTCCAGGGCTCTGGAAGACAGGTCAGTAGAGGACAATGGAAGCAGAAAATGAGGCATTGTGGAAGTGGTGAGTTTAAGGGCTCAGTAGGGGCTTTTGGAGTTGGCTTGAGATAAGTGACATTTTGTCTGACCCCGTTGTTTATTGTTACCATGGCTACAGTGTGGATTGGGACATACACACACACAGAACTTTTCACAACATGTGCCCGCACCGACTCTGCGAACACACACATACAGAGACACATTCTCAAACACACACACACACAGACACAGCCCGAGGCTAGGACAGAAGAGACCCCTGGTGTTCTCCCTGTAGGGGTCTCCAGTGGGGGGTACACCAGCCTGGTTCCCGCGTCATGACTCCCTCCTGGGCTCCCACGGACCGGAGGGAAGACAGGGGGAGGACCGGGGAGGAGGATGGGGGGAGGACCGGGGGGGAAGGACCGGGGGGGAAGGACCGGGGGGGAAGGACCGGGGGGAGGACCGGGGGGAAGGACCGGGGGGGAAGGACCGGGGGGAGGACCGGGGGGAAGGACGGGGGGAGGACCGGGGGGGAGGACCGGGGGGGGGGAGGACCGGGGGGGAGGACGGGGGGAGGACGGGGGGAGGACCGGGGGGGAGGACCGGGGGGGAGGACCGGGGGGGAGGACGGGGGGGAGGACGGGGGGAGGACGGGGGGAGGACCGGGGGGGAGGACGGGGGGGGGAGGACCGGGGGGGAGGACGGGGGGGGAGGACCGGGGGGGAGGACCGGGCGGAGGACGGGTGGAGGACCGGGGTGAGGACGGGGGCGGAGGACGGGGGGAGGACCGGGGGGGAGGACCGGGGGGGAGGACCGGGGGGAAGACGGGGGGGAGGACGGGGGGGAGGACCGGGGGGGAGGACGGGGGGGGAGGACCGGGGGGAGGATGGGGGGAGGACCGGGGGGGGGGAGGACCGGGGGGGGGAGGACCGGGGGGGAGGATGGGGGGAGGACGGGGGGAGGACCAGGGGGGAGGACGGGGGGGAGGACCGGGGGGGAGGACCGGGGGGAGGACGGGGGGAGGACCGGGGTGAGGACGGGGGGAAGACAGGGGGAAGACAGGGGGAGGACCGGGGGGGAGGACGGGGGGGGAGGACCGGGGGGGAGGACCGGGGGGAGGACGGGGGGAGGACCGGGGTGAGGACGGGGGGAGGACAGGGGGAGGACCGGGGGGGAGGACGGGGGGAGGACGGGGGGAGGACCGGGGGGGAGGACCGGGGGGGAGGACCGGGGGGGAGGACGGGGGGGAGGACGGGGGGGAGGACCGGGGGGGAGGACGGGGGGGGGAGGACCGGGGGGGAGGACGGGGGGGGAGGACCGGGGGGGAGGACCGGGCGGAGGACGGGTGGAGGACCGGGGTGAGGACGGGGGGAGGACCGGGGGGGAGGACGGGGGGGAGGACCGGGGGGGAGGACCGGGGGGGAGGACCGGGGGGGAAGACGGGGGGGAGGACGGGGGGGAGGACCGGGGGGGAGGACGGGGGGGGAGGACCGGGGGGAGGATGGGGGGAGGACCGGGGTGAGGACGGGGGGAGGACAGGGGGAGGACCGGGGGGGAGGACGGGGGGGAAGACGGGGGGTCATGCCAATTGGTTGTCATGCCAACAACAGGCTCAGTCTACAGTTTGGTGTTCTTGGGTAACTGTACCGTTGGGGTCAGTTGTTTGATTGCTTTTCTATTAAAATAGTTAGTTAAATTATATTTTAGTCACACTGCCACACCCGACCGCACCAGAGACTTTGTCGGGCCTGCTGCTGGTAGTCATGCCAACGGCACGTCTACATAGACTTTGTTTACCACTGAAAGTACAGACGTGATAGGTAGTGTTCTGTTTAAAGTCAACCTTTGGTGCTATGCGGATAAAACAGGAAACCAGATCATGGACAGGTCAATATGACGCCTTGTGTGACATTTTACATGTTTTTTCAGTGAATCGAGCTGAACTCTGTTTAAGTAAGGCGATGAACTGTGTTCATTGAAATGAAGCTGTTCTGCAGGCAGGCTGGTGAGAGGCTGCGGTGTGTTGTAGAGTGGAGAACCTGGCTTGACTGGGGTTGGCCCTCCCCACCTGGGAGTCTGACAACAGCTGCTAAGGATTCCTCTATCTAGCATGGGAAATATGACTGCGCTGGACAATCTCCATGAAACTGTGTGTGTGATGGGTGGGATCGGTTTGTGTGGTGTGTGGGTTCACTGTATGTGTTGGAGATTAAAGAAGCTTATTTGAGTTTAGTTTGCCTGTACAGTGTGCTGATTTAGCCAATTCCATTCACTGAACAGAGTCGTTTTTGTGTGTCTGTGAGTATATGTGTGTGTGCGTGTGTGTGGGATTGAAACATTTCATTTCCACAGTAATCTCTTAATCACAGAGACCTCCTGGAGGCTTGTCTCCCCCCTCACTGGCTTTCCATGATGTCACTTCCGTTCAGAGAGCCCCTCTCCCCTACACCAAAGTCCTGTATACATAAACGCTCACGTGCACAAGCACACACACACAGCGGATGCCAACTTCCCACACCTTTTCATTTCACCATGAGATCTGATACTTACCAAACTGGGATCCAACTGCTGTCTCCTGCTCGGTCAGTTTCACCTCTACACCATCACAACACAATAAGAAGGCAGGATCTATGTACATGGATGTCCTCAAAGTGAATGTCAGACTCACAGTCTAAGGTATGTGTTCAGATAGGTTAGCCTAGGTTCACATGGAACCAGGGGCGAATCTAGGTTCCCACTTTTGGGGGGGATAAGCCCCTGGATAAAACCTATTATTTTTCTTGTGACCCAGCAAAACTAGAGCCGTCTAATGGGCATGTTCCCCCAGAAGATTTTTTTTGCAAATATCCTTTTAAATAGTGTCTTCTAGTGGGTTTTAGAAAGAGAAATTAACACATTTAGATTTAAATATGAAAGAAAAATAGGGATAGATACGCCCATGCATGGCAAAGTGATACCTACCATTCACACACTCCCCTCTTCCCTCCTCTGAGATACCGACACCAAGCAAACACCCACACGTGCACACACACGATCACAAGTTCACACACAGGAACATCCGCAACATGCCTAAGCCCTATATGCACATACACACACACAATACATACCACCACCCCGCCCCCCCAACCCCGCACACTCATCCCCAACATGCCCAAACCCAGACTGTGTTTCATAAGTGTGTGTTGAGGGTGTGGTGTGCAGCCAGAGAGGCTCTGTATTGTAACACTGCAGGACTAGGCCCTGGTACAAGCTGGGGGCATGTGTTACACAATACTGAGGAGCTGTGTGTACTTATGATTGTGCGTGTGTCTTTGGACGCATGCACGGACTGGTGTGTGTGCGCGTGCATGGAGCTCCTCACACCGCTGAACCTGTGCCTTGTTTTTCCACAGTCCCGCCCACCTTGCGCGGCCACTCCCCTCTTGTTAAGCCCCTCCCAGACTGCTTAGCTCCTCCCAAGCCCTCATTTCGAAAGCCTGGAGGAATTAACCAGTTAAATAAGCAGTCACCAGCCCCTCTTAAACCCCACTGAGGCCTGCTGATATAACACTGGCTAGACAGCACCAATAAACCTCCTGGAGCAAAAACACAGCATGGGGTCACTGCTACCACACACATACACACATGCACACACGTGCCCACGCACACATGCACACACGTGCCCACGCACACATGCACACACTCTAATATCCTCCTGCAACTGTGGTCTAATCTCTCTCTGGACAAACACCGTCACGTACGGAGGAGTAATGGACCCAATAAATCATAACTGTAACTGACACCAACGGGGAGCCCCTGTCCTTCTGACCCCTCATCACTGTGAGAGAGAGAGAGAGAGAGAGAGAGAGAGAGAGAGAGAGAGAGAGAGAGAGAGAGAGAGAGAGAGAGAGAGAGAGAGAGGAAATCAGGACGCCTGCACCCCTTCCTTCTGACGGTGCTCCACCATTAACGTGCAGGGACGCACGTTTCCCACACACCACTGGGGCTGCCCCCTGACCCCTGACCCAGGACGGGGGGGGGAGGGACCACCCAGCCAGGCACTCAGCCTCGACTCCATTGGGGAAAAAGGGGAGGAGGGGGAATTGGAAGGGAGGGAGAAGAGGAAGGTAGGAAAACACATGACAGTCTCCTGTCTCTATTCACACAAAGAGGGGGAGGAGGAAGAGTCGAGAGAGTTGACAGAGTAGGGAGGGTGTGGGGGAGCAGGGGGTCGGTGTATTAAGAGTGTCCTGGGGTGAGGGTCTGTATACACGCTCAGTAGTTTAGGAGGAGGAGATATGGGGGAGGGGTGGATTATGAAGTGGGTTCAGGGTTGAAGGTAAAGAGGTTTAAGCTCTCTATCCGAGGGAAGGGGAGGGGGGGCAGCAGAAAGGAAGGGGGGGTCACTAAGTACTTCATTAAGGAACAGAGGAAGGTCAGAGATCCTAAACACTGACATCTGTGTAAAGGTTCCTCTCTGTCTCCTGTTTCCTTAGACAGACACACACACACACACGCGCACACATACCCATACAGACACAAACACATCCTCTCTTGTCTCTATTTGGGTAGAACTTCATAAGATTAACGTCTATGCATCCTGACTAGTCTTTAAAACAACGATGCACAAAGAAAAGAAATTGACAGCATTTGGATAGAACGAGGGTTTTAGAGTGGAGAGATGTCATGGAGGTTGAGAGAGTAAGAAGGAGAGAGTGAGAGGTATGGATGGAGTGTGAGAGTTCTGTGTCTCTCTCTGGTTGTAAATCTCTCTTCATCACCTGCTGGATAGTGCTCCAGGGTGTTCTTCCAGCCCGGAGGCAGAATAGGCAGCGTAACAGATAGCGGTCCTTGGTGGGTCTCCCAGGCTGGGTGTTCTCCTGTATCTCCTTTAGAGCCCTTCCCAGAAGCTCATGTCTAACGGACACAGAAAGGAAAATTAACTGAAAACAGGGAAAGCAAGAAAGCAAGAAAGCTAGACAGAAAGAATACACAACGAACTGACAGGAATGTGCCGGCAGGTAGAAAAGAGGCCCAGGAAGTTGCTGAACAATAGCAGTGTGTGTGTGTGTGTGTGTGCGAAGGTGTGTGTGTGTTTGAAGGAGTATATGTGAGTGTGTGTGGCTGTGTGTGGGGCCGTGTGTGGTGTGAGTATGTGTGTATGTCGGTATGTGTGTGTTTTTATTTGAAGATGTGTGTGTTCCTCCATAGTGCTCCATGGTCCATGGGTGTATGTTTGTGTGTGAAGTTGTATGTGTGTATTTGTGTGTGTATTTGTGTGTGTGGTGGAGGGAGTCATATCTTCTTACCAACCACCACTTACCTGTTCAATACCACAGTCACTCAGGGAGCAGGCCTCAAAGGGAGAAGCATCAATGGCTGCCATTCATATCAGCACTGGAATGTGTGTATTTGTGTGTGTGTGTGCATATATGGTTGTATGAATGTGTGTGCATGTGCATCAGTGTGTGGTTGTGTGTGTGTGTGTGTGTGTGTCTAAGCAGCCACAGTTGTTGATGAATTGATGCAGGGATGAGATAGAGAGTAATCTTTCAGACTCGGGTCAATTACAGAGTAAAACAAACAATAGTGTTTGTGAATGACCAGAGGGTGTGCTGCAAGGCAGTGATTAAAACTGTGAGTGTGTGGCTGTGTGTGTGTGTGTGTTTGTGTGTGTCTACTGTATGTATGTGTAGTGCATGCATCCCTCTTCCTAAATGAGCTGTTTTATCAGACATGTAATTAAACACTGAGATAAGACAAGGAGATAATTGTAGAGATCTCTGTTCCACATACACACATTTAGGCACTATCTGCAATTGTACAAAATCCCGGAAGTTTATCTCATCTTACACTGATCCAACAACCCAGACAGACAATCATCAAACAAAACTTTGTTTTGTCAAGATCTGACCACACCTGGCATTGGTTTAGAAGTTGTTACTACGGCGGGTTGCTATGACGGGTTGCTTGAAGGTTAGTAGGCGAACAGTCTCTCTCAGAAAAACACAGAGGCCCACAGCCAGCAGCAGGGGTTAGAGGTGTGTGTGTGTGTGTAACAGCAGCAGATGTTGGAGTGTAACGTGATCTCTGCTCTTCTCCCTGGGGTGAGACAGACATGAGTCTCTGTGGCAACAAAAAGAGTGACACACTGCCCAAAGAAAGCTGAACAACATGGCTTGTGTGTCTGTGTGTGTATCTGTGATCATGTGTGTGCTTGCGGGTATGTGTGTGAGTGTACGTGTGATTGTGTGGTGTGTGTGTGTGCGTGTTGTGAGCAGGACACATGATAGCTGAGTTGGCAGATGCCAGACAGGGGGATTCCCACGATCCTTCAAGGAGGTGCAGAACCTAGGAGGTGCAGAACCCAGGAGGTACAGAACCCAGGAGGTGCAGAACCCAGTTGCACACAGCTCTAACGATGAAGATGATGGTAATGATGATGATGATGATGAAGGCCCCGAAGATGAAGAGGCTATGATGATGATGGTGACAATCATGAGGGTGAAAAGAAGGGTCATCATGAAGGTTAGGATGCTAAAGCTGCGACTGGTGATGACGATGATGAAGAGGTGATACTTCCTGTCACACCACTGGAGTTATGTAAAGGAAGAGTCCCGGGTCACAATCAACACCCTCATTTCATCAGCCAGAACTTTGCTTGTGCATGTGTGTGTGTGAGAGAGAAAGAGTGTGTGCATGTGTATGTGTATGCATGTGTTTACTGAAACACAAACACTAAAGCAGTTTTTCCCGTAAGTGGAGGTCGTGCTGTTGAACAGTGCTGATGGAAAAATACGTTTATTTACTCAACAGTCGTCTGACCAAACACATGATCTAATCTTCATCACTGTTTATTACAGGGGGAGCAAAGAGAGATAGAGCGATATAGAAAACAGAGAGTGAAAAAGAGAGAGGCATAGAGAAAGAGAGTGGGAGAGACAGTGAGAGACAGAAAAAAAGAAAGAGAAATATAGAGACATAGAGAGACTGTGTGTGAGTGTGTGTAAGTGTTTATTTAACAGGTCAGTCTATATTTCTGTCCCTGGAGGCTTCTAGTTTGTTTATCTTGGCATATTTATACATGTGATGTGAGCGTGTGTCGTTTGTTGATCTTGACGTATTTATACATGTGATGTGAGTGGTGAGCTGTGTTCTGCACGTGAGATATGAGACATGACTGGTGGGTATTTCTGCTCTCCACCACTGTCTGTGCAGCGACAGACAGAAATACTCTGAAAACAAAAGCCACTATATTTAACCATTCGTAACCGTGGAAACACCTTGTGCTGAAATAAGTTTTGCCATTGACCATCGCCATTGTTTTTTATTCTTCTTTGGTTTTCCGCTGGCGTGGAGGTGGCAGGTTTGTTCGACATGTCTTCTTCCAGACATTTGAATGCCTCAGACGTTTGTTGCCTCTGGGTTTGCATACTGAGCAGTCAGTCCATCCAGCCAGTCCACTAGTGGGAGTGTCCTTGTTGACGGATTCTATAACTTCTCTCAGAGAGTGAAAGATGGAGGGATGAAGAGACAAGAGTGATAGAGGGATGGGGGGACTTGTCACAGGGAGCAAACCAGCCTCTTGTTTGTCTGCCTACACACACATACACTGTGCTCTTCTGGTCAATGGTGTCCTTTGACACTGACAGAAACACTGTGTTCCCACTCCTGCCTACAGACCCCATCTGCTCTGTCAACCTGCCTTCGACATTGCCTCTCTTCTGCATGTGTCTCTGTGTAAGTGTGTGTGTGTGTGTAGGGGCATGTGTGGGCGCTTGTGACAGCTTGCGTGCAATATCTTATGGGAGGCAGTGTTGTAACTGACTCCACACACACAGTGTACGGTATATTGTTAGATCAGCTGTTTTGGGCATGGAGACTGTCCTGCCAGTTAAGTGAAGGCTGCTATGTTTAGAACACACACACACACACACAACACACACCTGGCACGCTGTCCAGTCAGTTGGATTCTGGCTGCTATGTTTAGTGATGCTGGGATGCCCTGTAGCAGAGTTACACACACAGTCGGAGAGTGGGAGTGAAACCAAATGAAAGGAAGGAGATATGGGGAAAGCGAGTGGGCTTAAATGAAAGGGAGAGAAGGAGAATGCAGAGAGTAGGCAGAAAAGAGAGAGGGAGGACGTGTAGGTAAAGTAGAGAGATGGAGAGAGGGAGTGTGCGTAGGTGGAGAGAAGGAGAGAGAGATGGAGAGGGGGGGAAAAGGACACAGGAGAGGGAGAAGGAGAGTGTTTGGGAAGAGAGAATGGAATTGTGTGTGGAGGGAGTGTGTGTGTGGGTAGAGAGAGGGAGAGAGGGAGTGTGTGTGTGGGAAGAGAGAGGGAGAGAGGGAGTGTGTGTGTGGGTAGAGAGAGGGAGAGAGGGAGATTGTATAGTTCTTCAGACTCTCAGAGCTGATGGTGTGTCACACACACGAAGCATGGAAATAGAAAGTGTGTCAGTGTATCAGATGTACGTCAGATGGGGCACCATGAACCCACTCACACCCACACACTCACGCAATCACACTGCCCCCCATTGTAGAATCACACACTTATACACACACTCTTACCCCTACACTCACACAAGCAATGCCCCCTCACACACATACAAACACACACAGCCTAGTTGTTCAATGTGAGATTGTCTGTAGGTCTGTGTAAAAGGTCAAGGTCACTTTGACCTGTCATGCTACACCAGGAAGTCAGACTCTAATTAGAGCAATTAGAGGACTGGAGCATGGAGGTATTCAATCTGTCTTTCTTTCTCTCTTGTTTTCTCTTTCTCATTTTCTCTCTCTCTCTCTCTTTCTCTCTCTGTCTCTCTCTCTCTCTCTCTCTGTCTCTCTCTCTCTCTCTCTCTCTCTCTCTCTCTCTCTCTCTGTCTCTCTCTCTCTTGCTTCATTACTATTTTCATTATATTTTTCTGAGGGAGTGTCCATCTCTGTCTGCATTTCTCTCTTTCTATCTTTCCTACCTCCTTTCTGTCTCATTCCCTAGTTATCTCTATTATTATCCATCTCTGTCTCCTTATGCTTGCCTCCCTTCATCTTCCTCCCTCAAAGTCTTCCTCATCCTCCCCTCATACACCCCTACACACATAAACACCAACCTTTACACACATATACCCCTATACACATACTGACCTCTACATACACACACACTCACACACAAACATTGACCCCTACACACACACACACTGACCCCTTAAACACACACAAACACACACACACAAACTGACCCCTCCCCAGGCTAAAGCCACAGGTCGCAGGGTCATTCTTTACATAAGCCAGAGCAGAGATTATCCTGGTCCTTAGTAATGGACTAGACTGGACTGGCTTGACTAGGACCTGAATCCAACCAGACACTGAGCTCATTACCCATCTGCAGAAAAACACTCTTACAGTCATTTATTCCCACACACACACCAACACCAACAGACCAAGCCTGGGCACACAATGAAGGAAACCTTGAAGTCCACGTCTCAATAACAGAGGCTTTGCTTTTGACACGCATTCCTGTCACCACCTCCATTGCCCAGAGCTCCAACCTGCCCGGTAACAGTCAACAGCAGTCAACAGCAGTCAACAGCAGTCAAACTTTTTTATTGTTTTGTTTTTGGGACAATGGGAGGAGATTAAAGAAAAGGGGAAAGAAGAATGACATCCGAATGAAAGGATGAAGAGGGGAAGGACAAAACACCTCTGTCGTAGACTTCAAACCCTTCCGCTTGTGAATAGAGAGAGAGGGAGGAAGAAAGAGAGAGAGAGAGAGCAAGGGAATTGAGAGAGAGGGTGGAGAGAAATCCAGTTGTCTTTCAATAGGACTTTCTGGGAAAAGCCTTGACCAAACAAAAGAGAGAGAATGAGAGGGAAAGGGAGAGGGGGGGAGAGAAAGAGAGCGAGAGAGAGTGAAAGAGAGAGAGAGAAATAGAGAGAGAGAGAGAGAGAGAGAGAGAGAGAGAGAGAGAGAGAGAGAGAGAGAGAGAGAGAGAGAGAGAGAGAGAGAGAGAGAGAGACTGAAAGCAAATGGATGTCATGGATTGACCAGTGGCAATATGACAAAGACTGTTTGTTCCTCTGAACTTTACTGCCAATGACTGAACGCTTTCAACAGAAGAGGGTGGTGGGGGGTTGCTGGGGTGGCGAGGGCGGGGTTGGATGGGAGAAAGAGAGTGAAGACAGGGAGTGAATACATGAGAATAAGAAAATTGGAATGAAAAGAAGAATAGAAGAGAATGTGTGTTTGTGTGTGTGTCCTCCAAGGGGCTCCTGGGTTCAGAGCCCAGTAAAGATGATGATCTTCTCAGACGTCAGGATGTATGAGGTCTAATCTTGACCCCAGGGTCACAGTCTGTCCACTAAAGGGGGTCTGTGTTATACACAGAGAAAGCTAAAAGTTTAGTTAGCTAAACTGCAGTGACACCATCAAACCTCCTGTATCCAGTCCCCTTCTCTCCTGTCTCCTTTATCCTCCTCTCATCTGTCTTTTCCTCTATTCTCTAGTCCCCCCCTCTCTCCTGTCTCCTCTTCTCATCCACCTGATGTTGTGTACCCTCCCTGTCTCCCTCTCTCTCCCCCATCTCTCCATCCAGTCTGTCTCAAGGTGGGTGACAAGGTCTGGACAGTGTCTGAGGTCACAGCCCTTCTACAGAAAGCCCCTGCCCTCCCCCTCTCTTCTCCTCTCTCCTTCTCTCCTCCTCTTACTCCCTCTCTCCCTCTCTCTCCTCTTCTCTCCCTCTCTCTCAGGTAGCTGCGGTCAGACGGCTGGTCTGGACAGTGTCTGAGGTCACAGCCCTTCTACAGAGAGCCCCTGCCCTCCCCCTCTCTTCTCCTCTCTCTTTCTCTGCTCCTCTTTCTCCCTCTCTCCCTCTCTCTCCTCTTCTCTCCCCCTCTCTCAGGTAGCTGCGGTCAGACGGCTGGTCTGGACAGTGTCTGGGGTCAAAGCCCTCCCACAGAGCTGTCTCTCCTCTCTGGTCACATCCTGTGGCTGGGGTGGGGGGGAGGGGAGTGGGGTAGCCCCAGCGTGGGAGGTGGGGAGGTAAAGGGTAGGAGGTCAGGGCTGCTCTCTCAGGTTTCAAAGCGTGTCAGGGGGCTGGGGTGAGGGGTCAGAGGTCAGGGAGGGAGAGGGCCAGGGGGCCAGCTCTGGTCAGGGCTGCTGTGTCTTTGTGGATGGAGAGACAGTAATGGCTTCCACAATGAAAAACCAAGGGAGGAAGCCATTACCTCTGGTTAAAGAGGGGGAACAATCATTGTGACGACTGTCTGCAGGGAGCAACCCTGCCTGGAGCCAATTAGAGCTCATTACCAAATGATGTTGGGCAATTTATAAATATTGTCAGATTTGGGCATGTTTCCACTGAGTGCAGTGGAACCAACTGAACAGATACAACACAGACACTGTCATCCTGGAGCAGAGCTGTAGCTCAGGGATGGAGGTGGGAGTCCCCCAGAGGAATATCCCATCCCCTCCTCCCCCTCCTTCCCCTTCCTCCCCCCTCTTCACCCCTCTTCACCCCCAGTCCTCACCCCAATAGACAAACACAATGACTGTGTGAGCTCAGACACTGTCAGAGAGCAATGAAGTGCTTGGGTTGGGGGGAGGACATGAAGGGGGGTCATCTTAGCTTAAAGAGGCATGGGAAGGGATGAGGGTTGAGAGAACGAGAGAGGTCAATGAAGTGAGAGGGCAGGGCCGGGGGTTTGGAGAAAAAGCTAAAGAGAGAGAGAGAGAGAGAGAGAGAGAGAGAGAGAGAGAGAGAGAGAGAGAGAGAGAGAGAGAAAGTGAAATTGAGAGAGAGAAAGAGAATAAGCTGTGGCTTAGAGGTGCCCCTGAAAGCCAGCTCTGAAAGAATAAGCTATTGTTTCTCTGTAAAAGAAGTGGGATAAAGGGCAATAGAGAGACAGATGAAGAAAATGTGATAGAGAGAAAAATGGGACAGAGCAAGAAAGAGAGACATAATGTGTGTGAGAGAGAGAGAGAAAGATAGAGAGAGTGCATGCTTCTGAAATGAGAGAGCACAGAGTGGTACTACATGTTCAGTCCTGTATTTCAGTCCAGGGGTGAGACTGCTGTACAGAGATCACTGGAGCGTTTCCACAGGTGGTGTCTGCTTTACAGAGAGATTATGGAGAGAGGAGACGAGAGGAGATGGAAAGACTGGACAGGAGAAAATAGGAGAGGAGAAGAGATGGGAGAGGAGATGAGAAGAGAAGAGAAGGGAGGAGAAAGGAGGAGAAGGGAGGAGAAGACAGGAAGGAGAGGAGACGAGAAGAGAAGAGAAGAGAGGAAGGAGATGGAAAGGAGTTATCTTTGAAAGAGATAACAACCTTTAGACATAGCATGGCGTGAGGAGAGGTGAGGCGAAGTGGGGAGTTAGGGCTTGACACTTATATAACTGTCCTCATAACTTTGAACAGCTAGTCCAATCTTGAGCTTGTCCAGCTCTTCCTGGTCCACAGCCAGTCCTGTGTCCATCTTTGAGTGCATTCAACTGGAGTGAGGAACACAGCAGCCCTGGCCCTGGCCTTGTTCCTGTTCCTGGCCCTTAAAAAGGGGGTTAGGGGAGAGGAAGACAGGAGAGTGGATAGAAGGAGAGAATAGAATTCTTTCCTATGTCGTTAGAAAAAGGTTCCAATGTGATTCTGGAACACTGAGTGATGACTTCCTTCTGACTACAAACTACAAAGAGATGAAGGTCATGGGATCAGATCTCCTCAGGAAACACAACCTCAAAACCATCCCTCATCAGTCCACGGCCATCATATACTTCCTGTTCTCCACTGAAGTCGTACGGAAGAGATCGGTCACTGACCCCATAAGTCACAAGATAAATAACTCTCTTCCAATGATGTCATTATCACTGACAGGTAGCTCGTCTGTTGATTTCATCAGTCATTGTTTGATTTGTGAATAAAAGGGCTGCTCAGGCACACCCGCTCCTCAGCGCGGGGCTAGGAGGAGATAAGCTGATTGGTTGAGTAAATGTTTGTCTGACTTCCCTCCCAACATACCATGCTGAGATCAATACTGGACCATGTGACACATCTCATGAACAGAGATGTTTTTTCCAACATCTGCACACACACACACACGTTCTCAGTCATACACACACAAACACACATGCACATGCGCACACACGCACACACACACACACGCACACACACACACACACGCACACGCACACACACACACACAGCTCTTATCTGTTCCATGTGAGATAAAAGAGAAGAAAGGTGACAGATATCAAACAAAGCAGGAAAACGCCCACAACACAAGTGGAGAGAGGGAGGAGAGGAAGGATAGGGGGACGGAGGGAGGAGTGGAGAGCAGAGAGGGGAGAAGAGATACAAAGAGAAAAAGGAGAGACAGACAGAGAAGGAGAGCGTAGGCAGCAAGATAGAAAGAAAGTAAACAAACAGAGTGAAAGGAGAATAATAGTTGCATTAAGAATGACACAGACACACACACACATGCACATGCCAGAGCCCAAAGTACATCCCAGGCAGCCAGTCAGACAACCACATCCAAGTGGGCCACATCAAACTGTAAGCCAATCAGAGGCTCTGATAATGACATCAGCGCTCCGATCGGATCCAGAACATGATCTCTCCTGGAGAGAACAATCACCCTGATACGTTCCTCTGCGACATCCAAACCTTGCAGAGTAACATACCATTACCCCAGCCTCCTCTCTGCCTGCCCTCCACCCCTCGTGCTCAGTTTCACTGAAACCTTCCTGACCAGGATGGAGGCGACAGAGAGCACGACTAAGACAGGGTTTGGCAACACAGACCGAAACTAACTTCAGATCAGGCAACCTGAGAAGCCTCTTCAGTCACTCTCAGAGATGGGCTCTCTGTGAAAACATATGTACATGCTTGGATCCATGTGCTCAATACAATACAAATACACAATACTAAAAATACAAATGTGTAGATATACATAAACTGATACAGTAACCTCCAGCACCGTCAGTTACACTGCAGAGCAGGGTGGGCTTCAACTCAGGCACCGACTGGGGCACAGCTCCCATCAACAGTCCTGATACTGACTAGCCTTTTCATTTCTGCAGTTGAGCTTTGTCTAACCAGGTCATTTTCAACATTCTTGGCTCATTGTTGGAAAATACATATTTTTTTCTTTTTAAAAACTTGACAGGTCACAGGTCAATCGTTTTCCACCCTTTAAAAACTACTTTTCTTGTCCGTTTTTAACATTAATGCAATGAACACAACTTTTCCTGCCTCTAAGCAAAAACCCATGCATGCATGCACATTCTACATATGGACACACACACACACACATACACACACATACACACACCCCCACAGGGAGTCTAGGGCGTCACGCGTTATGTAGAAACCAGAGATCAGCCCATCTAATCTGAGCCTGACCGTTTTATGAGAGGCACCAGTTCAGCAGTTTAAAGGAGAGGTGATCTAGAAGCTTCAGTCCCCTCCTGTCTGTGTGACTTCAGTCTCCTCCTGTCTGTGTGACTTCAGTCTCCTCCTGTCTCTGTGTGGCTTCATCCAGAGAGCGACACGTGTACTCAGCGCCATGTGAAGACCGTGACAGAACAGAGTTACCCCATGAAGAAATGTATTCCCTGATCTTTATATTAAACGCTTGTCAGGTTTGTGTTACTTTATCATGTTGTCTCAGCTTCATGTCCCAGTTTGTGTTGGCGGTGAACTCCAGATTGATGTGTTTTTCTATTGGTTTTACGTCACCGAAGTAGGTTTATGTCAGATTTACAACAGTGTGTCACACGATGGGGTTCAATCCCAGCTGTAGCAGTGGGAACTGCTGGGATAATGGAGGCCGTCATAAAGAGAGACAGCACACACAGACATATACACACACCCTTTAACGCAACGTGAGAGAGACATTCTAGCAATTTCCAAATGGCACTTAATTAGTCTGTATGCTTCACACCTTCACACTCTCTGAAACCACTTAGACCTCCAAAGACAACCGTACACACACACACACACATACACACACACACACACACACACTCATGCACCTCTTCGCACAGACATTTACATCGACACACACACGCACACACACACACACACCTCCAAACACACACACACACACACACTTGCACACAGACACACACACCGACATGCTGAGTTGGCCTCTTCCCCAGGCTCCATCCTGCACGCCCTGACAGAGGTGAGAACCAGACAGGGGTCAAACACATGGATCCCATTTCTGGCAGTGCCTAAGGTGTGTTTGATTTATATCCCAGTTTGAACTCCTGGGACCATGGCACTGGCTTGGTACTGATGGCTGAGGTCAATCAAGTGCATGACTGTATTTGATCTCAGTGCTGTGGCTCTGCCGAGAGGCCCCTCACATCTAAAGAATATGAAGGCTTTGTAGAGTAGTGGAGACCTGGAGGACTTTGGGGTTTAGACATGCAGTTCTTTGAGGGCAGATTTGTGTCAGGAAAGATGTTTTGTGACCTCATCTCTGATTAAGCCCAGGGTGATCGGCTTCTTAGGGGCCCAGACTCATTGCATCACCTTACAACGGCTTGGGAAACAGTAATCCCTAAAACAACTGACACAGTGGACCACAGAAGAAGAGGATCATGACCATAGCCCCAGCCCCGGCCCCGGCCCCAGCCCCAGCCCCAGCCCCAGCCCCAGCCCCAGCCCCAGCCCCAGCCCCAGCCCCAGCCCCAGCCCCAGCCCCAGCCCCAGCCATAACCCAAGACTTGGCTCTAACTCTAGCTCCAGTTCCTACCCCAGGTCACAGCATGCAACCCCATGTCACCTCTCCTGTGACCCAGCCGTTCTCCCACATGCTTCTACATGTCTAACCCAGTGTTTCTAGGTAATCCTGGTCCCGTCTCAGCTCAGCCCTAATCACCATGGAGGTCCTTACCCAGCTGGATTTGAATCCATCCAAACTGGTTATGGGATTGCACACATCCAGTCAGAGTTCAGCTGTTACCTAAATCTTACATAAAACATGAACTGGGACCAGGGAGGGGTCGGGGGAAACAGCAGAATGGGCCTCCTGCTTTGTATACCCTTGGAGCTGCCATGTCATAAAGTCACCTTTTCTGCTGCAGCTTGTTTTCCTTATCGGGACAGGACAGGGTTTCACCACTTGCTCACTGGAAATAGCTGGATGTGGAACTGTGTTCTAGGTCCACAATAGCACAATAGACAAGACTGAGGGCATCTTGAAGGGTAGCTAGACAGGCAGCCAGTATGTCATTCAGTCACCCACCAGTCAACCAGCCAGTCAGACAGCCAGTTCTGTAGTCAGACAGACTCCTGCTGACTTCCTGCTGATTCTGCAAAGCTGGAGAAAGATGAGAGGGATGGTTCATCTTGTAGTCCATCTTTGTTTATGTTATGTCTGTCCCTTCAGGACTCCAGATTGGTCCAGATAGTGGTTATTTTCTATAGAAAGGTAGACATTACAGTTAAATATAACTGCAGCCTCCTAATCACACGTCTCCTCCCGCTCACAGACAAAGGCTGGACTTGAACACCACACAATGGCCGCCTCTTAAAATGGCCGCCACGTCTTCTTCTTCTTCTTCAGTGGGGTTTTACCACTGGCGGCAAACCCGAGTAGTGCCTGCGCCAAATCCAAAACAAAACAACTAGACATCCTGTTAAATATCAGTTCAACTGCCAGGACACATCCTAACTATTATAATCACTTCGCTGGCCCAAAGCCTGCTGTACTTTCAGCCACAAGGAGGCTAGACTGAACATAAACACCAAGCCAGACAGGCAACACAATTCTCTTTTAGAACACTTTCGCCTACTGTATCATTACTGTGCAGAGAGAGACACAGACTTCACTCTTACTGTCTGTCACTGACTGACTCTTACTAACTGTCTCCTATCTGACACTGGCTGGACTGTGTGTCTCTTGGGGGAGTGAATGGATAGTTACAGTTCAACCACATCCTCTCTTCAGAAGTCTCCATGCTTCAAGGAGGTTAAGGACAGGCTGTTCCACTACAGTACCAGGTGTGCATGTGGAGATGTGTCAAACTTTCAAACATGTTGTAATTGTCTTTCTTGGATGATCATATCTTGTTGAGTTGAGAGTCCTGTTTGACTTCAGCACAACTTGAAAGCAGGAAAAAAAAAAAAAAGTCCAATAAATGCCTTGTTTGGTTAATGATTGACCACAGTTTAATAGATCAGCATTTTCAGACCGAAGGGCCAGTTGGGCCCCATCCATCTTATCCTTTGAACTTACAAGGTATGAATATAACACTGGAGCTTTGAACACCATGGTACTGGAGCCTTGACCCATGTGCTTAAAACACTACAGAGTAGGAGCACTGATCTGGGACCAGTCACACATTTTCAATTAGATTAAATTAGGCCAGCTTTGAGGTGATCTTGGATCTAATGTTTGATAACTACCCATGACTTTACAGAATTTAACCAATATTTTACATCTCTTAATTCCAACATTAAAAAAATTACTGTACCAGTATTCTTGGTTTGTATGTACCCTGACGTACTTGTGTTTACTCGAGCTGTTCAGTTGTTACAATCATATAGAGAACATATAGACAACAGGTCTGGGTTAACATTTCACATTTATTGAGTATCTCTGTTACAACAACAGTTCTCAACAGTCTCAAGTCAGGCCTCTCCAGACCCAAACACAGCCTCCTCTCACGCACCATTCTGAGGGCTGGCGAGTCACAAACACAGCTACAGGCGCGTACACATACCCTGATTCACTAGGACATAGAGAAGATCATAAACATGTTGTTTTATAAAATAATGTCATCATCATCTCTTTGTATATATAAAGCACAGAGTTGGGTCGTTAGTTAGCACTGCAGTCAATCAGAGGCGTTGCAGTTCATGGCTGATTAGCATAGTAGAGAGAGAGAAAAAGAGAGAGAGAGAGAAAGAGAGAGAGAGAGAGAGAGAGAGAGAGAGAGAGAGAGAGAGAGAGAGAGAGAGAGAGAGAGAGAGAGAGAGAGAGAGAGAGAGAGAGGGAGCTCAGTCAAGCTTCTGAAAAATGAGAAGCAAATATAATCCGTCTCTTTGGTGTTCAACCCAATGACCATGCTCTGGAGACCAAAGGGCAATGTGTTATTCATAAAGTATTGCATTTGTTCTAACAACACCAGACCACACCCAGCACTCTTGCTATGGGAGTAACTATGGTGATGGGTTTGGACTAGGTGGAATAAGTGCCAACAACAGTGGCACCACTCAGTGACCTTGTATTCCTCAACCAAGCTTGCTCATCACTTGTATTCCTCAACCAGGCATGCTTATTCTGCATCTGGCAGGTAGACTATGTTCTCTCTCCACAACTAGACTGTCTACCCTCAGCTTAGCCAAGTCAGACCTGTGTGTATGGAACGGTGTGGTGAACCAATTCATACCATGGGTTCTGCAGTCAAACTGTTCTACAGCTGACATAGGTTAAGCCGAGATCTTTTGTGTGTATGTTTTTCTTTGTATGTTTGATACTCAGAACTCTCTTAAAGGAGGACTTTGGAACTGTCCAGAGTTATGTATTGATGAGGAGCTCGTCTGTCTGGCATAGGGGGGTTGAGGTTGGGGTGGGGGGTGGGGGGAGTGGCAGTCTCTGGCTGTGTAGCTAACAGGGACAGCTGTATCCACAGACACTCAGATGTGACACACAGACGCATGCTGGCCCAGAGAGACGTCCTGTGGTCACTCACTCACTCCCTCACACACACATATGACTAAGGTTGACCCCTCCCCCTCCCCAAGCCTCCCTGGGGTCAACTTCTAGACCAAAGGGCTGCTTCTCCCTGACAGGCTGGAGATAAGCAGGACCAGATGGACACTGACTGCAGCGTTGCCCAGTTACACAGTCCTGATCCTGTCAACGCTAGACGCTACCACAAAGTAAGCATTTGGATTGATTGTGATTGGAAGGTATTGAATAATCATACTGTGTATATCCCGGAGGCCGCTCCCCCTGTGGCCCTCACAGTGACATACACACTCTGTGTTCAGTTCATCTGTTGGGTCCAGAGCAGGAAAGAAGAGCAGAAAATGCACTTACACAAGAGGCAGACAAATCAACATACAGTTTGCAGCACATAATAGGATATTTGGATAAATAAGGAGATAAAGGGGTTTCATATTTGGCAAATTCATATTGAGGGCGAGGAGAGGGAGGGGGCGGGGTTTACTATGAATACACTAGCATACAGAACTAGTATTACTAGTATTGAGTGAGAGGCGGACCCCAAGACAGGCTCTCCACTTCCACATCAGTTCGTATCAACACCAGCCCAGCTTCTGGAGGCTTCTGAGGTCCTCTCAGTTTCATTAGCTGCTTGACACAGTTCAGGTCCTTTCCATGTGTCCCTCAGGACATCACAGGTCACGTGCAGCCATTTTGTCCTTACCGTGTAACCATGGTTACTCGGGCTCAGAGTACCTCAAGGTGACCAGGAAGGTCAAACCGTGTGGTCTTGACTCATGGAGTCCTAAATAACTACTAGTTTAGGACTATGTCTCACAGAATGTCATGATCTGGTTTCAATAGTCTGTTTCCATCTCTGTTTCACAGAGTCAGTGGTCTTCCTCCTCTTCCTCCCTGGGACCCTGACATGACCCAGTCCAGCGCTGATAAACCGGAGCACAGTTTGTATTTCAGTCCATCTTCCTCCTCCTCCTCCTCCTCCTCCCTTCTCCCTCCTCCTCCTCCTCTCTATTGGACGCAGACGTACTTCTTCCACCAGGACTTGGAGAGCATCTTCATCTTGTCGGCCGTGCTCCTCACCTTCCTCTCCCTCCTCGCCCTGCGCTCAGTGTTCCGCAGGCCCACGGCAATGGCGGCGTCAAACACCTCCTTCAGGTTCTTCTGGGTCAGTGCCGAGCACTCCACGTAGGTCACCGCGCCGACCTTGTCCGCCAGAGCACGGGCGTCTGCCTCCGCCACGGGCTGCTCTCTCCGCCTCGCCAGGTCGATCAGAACCTGATTGGACAACAGGATCACAAAGGTTGAAACTGGACCGCTGGTGTCAACAAAGCAATCCACCAATCAACTAATCAACCAATTAACCAATAGGGGTCATGGGTGTTACCAATTAACGGGTAAACAAATGGGTTGTTAGCGAACCTTGACATCCTGGCGCAGGTCGCACTGCGTGCCCACGAGGAGGACAGGCGTGAGCGGGCAGCGCCGGCGGATCTCAGGGACCCACTTCTCCCAGACGTTCTGGAAGGAGGCGGGACTTACCACGCTGAAGCACAGCAGCAACGCGTCCGTCCGAGAGTAGCAGAAGTGACGGAGCTTGTCAAACTCATCCTGAGAGAGAGAGAGAGAGAGAGAGAGAGAGAGAGAGAGAGAGAGAGAGAGAGAGGGGAAGGGAGGTTACTATGTGGAATGTAGTTGGATAGAGTGACAGAAAGAAAGAGTGAGGTGGAGAAAAAAAGAGTGCGTGGAAGAGAAGAGAAGAAAGAGAAGTAACATTTGCGAGCTGCAGGCCGTGTTCTGTGTTTATGTGAGATTAAAGCAGACTGTTAAACAGAAGGAGAACACAAACACATGAAAACCACTCCAGATAAGGCCACACAAATTAATCCTTTTTTGCTAGTTTTGCAAGTCTGTACAAAATCTACTGAGGGATTTAAACATAAAAAGGGTCTTAATCCTTGTTACGGTGCATTTGGACCACCTCAGCAGTGATGTATTGCACCCCAGGCTTCATACACACACACACACACACACACACACATACACACACAGTGTAGTTTGTGCTCAAGGGAACAAGCTGAAGACAAGTTAACGTGAGATAAATAGTTCTTTACTGATGACGATCCTTCCTCTGCAGTGTGAGAAAGAGAATGTGTTTGTGTATGTGTGTGTGTGTGAGAGAGAGAGAGGGAGAGAGAGAGAGATAGTGTGTCCATTTGCATGTTTACACTACACTTTAGATATGAGCTCTGCTGAGTTCCCTTTTCCCCATAAGAAGCTTGCAGAATGAACACAGCGCTCCACTGTCAGGTACACACTCGAACACTGACGCACAACCAACGTCTTTCCTCTCCTCTCCTCTCCAGACCCCCCCCCCCTCCAGACACAGCAGTCCTCAGGACTGTGTTCGTCCATGGCATTGAAACACTCCCATCACTAATTTGTTTTTACACAAGGACTCAGGCAGCAACATGAATCTGGCTTTTCTACTATGTTATTATCATGATGCAACCAAAGCTTATAGCCCAGCACATACCTCCACTGTGTGTGTGTGTGTGTGCGTGTGTGCATGTGTGTGTGTGTGTTTGTGTGTGCGTGTGTGTAGTATAGTGACGCAGGTCCCTGAGCAGGAGGTCACTTTGTTTATCAGTCAAACTAGCAGCTGTTGTCGCTCATCACCCTGGCCTCTCTCTCTGTCTGTCTGTCTCTCTCTCTTTTTCTCTCTGTCTCTCTCTCTCTATGGTGTGTCTCTCTCGCTGAGGCCTCTCCTTCTTTCTCCCCCTCTCTTTCTGTCTGTCTCCTATGTATCTCTTTTACTCTTTCTCCCTCTCTGCTTACTTATAGGGCAGGCTGGGGATATGGATGAAGTGTGTGGGAGGTGATACAGTAAGAGACGTGGGAGGTGTTACAGTAAGAGATGTGGGAGGTGTTACAGTAATAGATGTGGGAGGTGTTACAGTAAGATGTGGGAGGTGTTACAGTAAAAGATGTGGGAGGTGTTACAGTAAGAGATGTGGGAGGTGTTACAGTAAGATGTGGGAGGTGTTACAGTAAGAGATGTGGGAGGTGTTACAGTAAGATGTGGGAGGTGTTACAGTAAGAGATGTGGGAGGTGTTACAGTAACAGATGTGGGAGGTGTTACAGTAAGATGTGGGAGGTGTTACAGTAAGAGATGTGGGAGGTGTTAC
>NC_140375.1:7822500-7937500 GCF_054491055.1 Hypomesus nipponensis
ATGGAGAAAGAGATAGAGATAGAGAGAGAGAAAGGTAGAGAAAGATGGATCAAAGTTGGGTCTCTGACCAAAGCTGTTGTCTATGAAGGTAATACATTTACACTGACCTGAAAGACCAGGTTAAGGGTGCATGGTATGGGTGTGATATTGCCAACAGACAATTATGTGGTAATTATATAGTAATTGTCCCTTCAGTCTGAGGTGAAGTCTTGAGGGAGTATTCCTGAGATTTCTGTTAAGTGCAAAACTTCAAAGGAAGTTTCAGAACACAGGGACGCTAAGCAATAATGAGCAGATAACACCGATCCTGCGGGCGATTTAATCTCATGCCAACTCTGGTTAGTTTCAACAAGTACCCTTAAAGGTATTTCTCTCCCTTTCTCCCTTTCTCTCTCTCTCACTCTGTTTCTGTCTACCTTTTTCACTCCCTCTCGCTCTCTTCCCTCTGTTTTGTAAAAGCCAATTAAACAGGCTAGTTTGTGGTAATATTTCTACAAATGTAATTCTGCCAGGCAGTTGGAAGCTTCACTGAGGAAGCAAACGGACAGTTTGATTTAAAATCTCTGCTAGACAGTGAAAGAAAGGTGGGTGCGCCGAGTGAAGCGTTGCTCAGCGAGCGGGGAGCGGGACCTCGTTACTCTGATACAATGTTACTGTTAAGATTGATTATCGACGGGCTGTTAGGCTACTACAATAAAAACACCATGGCATTTGTTACTTGGCTATTACGCGGGTATGAGGTTGTGACATTATCAATAGCCTAGTCACATAGCCTAACATGCATGCATTATCGCAGAGTTCAGTAAAAGTTTTTTTTTTAAGTTTGAGTCTAAGATGATGTAGGTATAACTCATTACGATGTAGGCTATCAAAGCCACAATCTTGCAGAAGCAAATTATGTTATGGTGAGAGCAGAGAGGGCTGTTCACATGATTAATGCAAGCTATAGATTCCGCCAAAGTGCACAAAAAAGATTTATAAGACAAGTAGGCTACGTAGGAAACTGATGGGGAAAGGTCTAAAGAAAAGCAGATTTAGGGGGTTGATACGTTTGTTTTACCTGAAAAGTTGTCAAAGGCGGTCGGGACGTATTTTGTCGGATATCCGTTAGTTGTGTAGCTGACAACCAAGCTGGTTTTGCCCACCGCTCCATCGCCGAGCAGTACGCACTTCAGCACCCGCTCCTGACCCTGTCCTGGACGGGTACTCTTGGTGTTGTGCGGAGGCACTGGCGGAGCCATGGTCTTGCTGTATTCCATCGGACTGAAGGTGACAGTCAACAAGCTAAAATCCGATGTCTGCTCACTCCGCGAGGAGCATATAAAGAGACCACCATGAGAAAAGTAAATATAAAAGTTGTCAGTAAAACAAAATCAAGCAAAGCTAAAGTCTGGCCACCGCATGTAGCCTGTACTATATGTTGCCCTGTTCCCACGGCTGCTATTCCTTTTGTGTGGTACCGAAATGTAGGCTACTTTTGGACCATTTGCATCCACTCGTTACACAGAGGAGTGACGGGTTACTATATAAACTCAATCTATTTGCATATCTCCTCCCTTAACTCCCATCAGAGTTCAGAAATGAAGCGCGCGTGAATTTGAAGAGGGTACGCAACTCTATGTGGGCGGTAGCCTCAGCCTGTCATTTCATTATTCATGTTGTTTATTGGAAGTATAGTATAGGCTTGATTTTGCATAGGCCTATCGTTTGTTTATAACCTATGATTATAAACACATTCATCCGTTATCCAAGCTGTCTACTTAGAAGGTTGCCTACAGGACACACGAGGAAACTTTCATACAATCTGTATCAACATACATTATAAGCTAACAAAAAATACTGTAGGCCCTAGCCAGTGAAACATTGCTAGTGAATTATGGTTTAACAGACCCTAGTCGACAAATTATGTTTCCGGAGTTTAGGATCGCCGCAGGACAGCAGTCATGTTGAGACTTGTCCTCGTGTTGCCATTTTAAAAACGGTGTTATCTCATTTTGTCACTCTGACCTTTCAACAGCGCAGCGGGCGAGCCTTCTAGTTAGGCCTAGGTAAGGACTGTGTGTTGTATACAGTCTAGCAACGATAATGTAAGTAAAGCTGGCATGCTTTTTTAGTCTGTTCTGTCACTTTTGGTCTATTTTACAGTCGTGATTCCCTTGAACGTCTAAAGATCCCAGTGTCTCTAGTGTTGACTACAATAAATCCTGCGGAGTCACTGTCAAAACATCACCCCCAAAATGTCCCCCCCAATATATTGATATAAAAAGATAGATGCAATAAAAACGTGCTACGCTACGACAGGCAACCACGCACGCTGTCCGAAATTATCATAAAAAATGTAATTATATTCATAACTAAACGTAAAAGGTTTGCAGACTCCCCAGCAGATTTCGTCCCCCCGAATGTTGACTTAATGGTTAAGGCCTTGTTTTATACATGGTCTAGAAAGGGGGAGAGACACAGGGGTGCGCTGCTGTTAAGTTGACCCATGTTGCCTCCTTGTGGCTAAAGAAGGATCCATATTGCATCGTGGATGCAAGATTCTCTCTCGTTTAGAAGAATAACAAAAGGATATCACCAAACAAAAAATTCATGTCAAAATCTTTATTCATTTTTCTTTCATTTAAGACTTTCTTTAATGTATTATTGCATGGTTAAAAGTTGGGCTGCACTCTCGATTGGTCTGAATACAAAAGAAACCTTGAGTGTGGGATAAAACGACGGCAAATGTTTACAGTCAGACTAAAGACTAACATCTCATATCCTGGACTCATACACTGTGACATCTTCAGCCTTCAAACGCAGAAAGCTTGCCGAAATGTCAAAGAGAAATGCAGTGTGTATAGCTCTAAACACTCTGAGAGTAAGAGTTTGTTAGTAAGAGTAAGTGTTCATTGTGAAAGTGCTATTGTAATACACAGGGGCCCAGCTAGGGTTTCTGGGTCCCTTGCTAATTTGTACTCCAGGCCCCAACATCGAGATCCTACAGGAAGTATGGGGTTCTGCTGGGCCCACTGTCTGACCAGGACATTTAAAGTTGTCCTTATCTTCCATCCCGTTACAGCACCCCTGGTACTACATGTCAGGGGGGGGGGGGGGAGGTTGGACGACTAATCACGATTTACCGTGAATTTCAACCGCTCTATCTGAACTCCAGTGGGCGCTGTTTGTGAGTTCTCGGTCACTGAAACTTCCCGTTGAAAATCCCAACATACCTTGACATGCAACATAAACAGTTGAAACAACTCCAACCAATGACCAACCATACAAGAGGACTCCAGAAGGAGAGACATGTTTTGTTCTGCAATCTGAGCCCAGAAATCGTGTTAATGAAGTTTACTAGAGTCTGAACATCACTCAAGCAGCGCTCTCTTACAATGCTGCTTCTGGACAGCCACCCTGCTGTAGGTTTTCATTCCAGTTTTCATTCCACATTCCCCAATCTGACAAACACATCATTATATGACTTTGTACATCATTAATTATAATATTAAACCCCATTATCATACTTGACAGTTTGCTGGCTGATATGCAGATGCAGAATAAGTATAATTACGGTTGAAGTACACATTTTAAAAACCTACAGGAGGGTAGCACTACAGGAAGTGCATTTCTAACACAGTCCTGTATCCAACGTGGGACCACAGTCCAAACACACAGTCCTGAGGCAGAGAGGAGTGCGGGAGCCTAACAGAGATGAGCATAGACCTCAGATGCTGCTTTCCTTGGAAATGGGACATCACAAATGGGAGATCATCTTTTAACACGCGATGATACGCACATCGTTGTGAATGACATAATTGAGATGTCATGTTATCATTCTACATTGAACAGGCTGTTTTGAGTTTCTGGGGAGGTGATAGCTGAGATGAAGCAGTGTAGATAGAATGAAACGAGAGATGTTTCTGGATGCTGTGAGGTCTAACTGGTGGATGGGTCGCTGCCATGCACTACTGGTGGGCTAGGCTTAAATCTGGAGTTAGAAAGGCACCTACTGTTAGTGAGCACTATGGATGTCTTTTGGAGAGATAGGAGAGGAGGTGGAGATAAAGAGAGAGGAGAAGAGGAGATGGAGATGAAAGTAAAGACTGGATCAACAATTAAATAGAATTGAAATAGAACTGATTCTCTTTCTGTTTTGTTCACAAGCTCTTTGGTGTCAAGCTTAGATACTTCTGATATCACCTGGGACACAGGAGGCAAACTGTATCCATGCCATATAGTAGGCTACCAATGGGAACATAGGGATCAATATTATCATGAATCCACTGGTTACTTTTGCTACTCCTACATCAGACAACATCATGTACTTCCAGACCATTTGAAGTTCTTATGGAGGGTGGCGAACTCTGAAGGATGTGCTACACGAGGAACAACAGAACACATGATAGAAATCAGGAGTTCATGGTCACTTGAATGTGTGGTGACAGAAATAAGAAAAAGGCAAATGACGTTTCTGAAAAGAAAAAGAACAGATGTCATTTTAATAGGCTCTTAGGTGACACAGGTTCAGTTCAGCAAGCTGTAGGTCAACTTACCTACTGTACACATTGGCACACACACACACACACACACACACATACATCCTGATTCCAAGTTTTGGGGATTCCGTGAAAAACACTAAACCCCGGCTGGGTGACCTCTGACCTGTAACATTGGATTAACCAGCTGTGACCTAGTGACCTCTAACCCTGCAGACTCATCACCTTCACAGGTTCAAGCACCACAACTCTAGAGTCCGACACCTACACCCCCCCCCCCACCTCTCTTCTTCTCTTCATGCTGTGGCAGGTGCCTTCAGACGATGATGGATCACACGTCCCTGGTGTTGTAACCTCATCGAAACACTGTTGTGGCTCACTGAAGCCATCCCATAATGGTCGGGACACCAGGTGACTGTTGACAACGAAGACGAGGAGCTGACCTTGGTCATGTCTCTTCATGAAAACAGTAAACTCTCATCTGGGAATCACATGCTTTGACTGACCTAGTCCTCTTTTAGTACTGCCCACCCCCACCCAGACCCCCCAACCCCAACAACCACCCCTCCATCCCTCCCTCTAAACTCAGGAGCCCAGCCGGCCGGACACAGACTGCTGGGTAAGACATCTAAGTGACACCTCCTCCTCTCCTCCTTCCTTTTCTCCTCTCGTCCTACTCTCATCGCCCCCTCTCATCCTCCTCTCTTTCCTGTCGTTTCACTGGTCTTTGGGTTTGGCACCACCAGGGGTGGGGTCTGGAAGGGGGCCACCGCCCTGGGCAATTCTCTGGAGACTGATGGAGAGAAAGAGAGAGATCGAGAGATTGTTACCCCTGCTATGTATGTCACATTTGATAGTCTGTCACAGAGATTAATGAACAGATCCTCTTTTCTCCTAAAGGTCTAACATGGCTGGGATGCATGCAGAAATCAATATATGATTCACTGAAAGTGTGTGCAGTGGAAAAATACCAGCAAGCACACTGTCAGTCTTCTATTTGGCCACTAGGTGGCACCCATACTCACATGTCCTTGATGTTGTCAATGTTAGCCTGGATTCTTGCTATGACACTGTCCACTTGTTCCTGAGACAAACAATTACAGGTGAGTACAACACACCCCTATAAATGACATGCGTCTTGGTATCGAAGCACATAATATGGCAACATGTTTCTTTTTGTTTCTGTTTCTGTCATTTTGTATGACCTTCACACACGCACACACTCCTGAATAGACTGTACATGCAGCATAGATACACAGACTTTACCTGGCGTTGTTTGTAGAATAGTGGGAGAGAAAAGACAGCAATCACACCTGGAGAAGAAGAAGAAAGGAGAGAAGAGAAGGGATTAATGTGTATGAGTGTGTGTGTGTGTGTGTGTGTGTGTGCGTGTGTGTGTGCATGTGCAGGTGTGTGTGTGTGTCTTACCAATGATCAGCAGAGTAAGGCCATTACACAGATCTCCCAGGTATGTCACCAGATACACCAGGGCCAGGAACTGACATCATCAACCACATCAAACACATACAGGAAATCGAAGGCAAAGACAGAAAACCCCCAGTTAGCTTCATGGGAAACACATTTCTTAGATATCTTACAGACCAACATTAACTTAATTTTGAGCAGTGTGTGTGTGTCAGCGCTGTGTGTGTACGTGTGTCAGCACTGTGTGTGAGCGTGCTGTGTGTGTGTGCGATGATAGGCGGTAGGTTTTAGTATATCCAAGATCCCTGAAACAAGACACCTCTCACTCTCAAAGAAAACGAGACCACCCTTACCCCTCTCTCCCTTTCCCTCTCTCCTTCTCCTTCCCTTTACCTCTCTCCCTCTCTTTCCCTCTACCTCTCTCCCTCTTTCCCTCTCCCTTTCTCTCTGTCCCTCTCTCCCTCTCATTTCCTCTCCCTCTCTCCCTCTCTTTCCTCTCCCTCTCTCTCTTTCCCTTTACCTCTCTCCCTCTCTCCCTCTCTTTCCTGTACCTCTCTCTTTCCCTCTACCTCTTTCTCTCTTTCCCTCTCCCTCTCTCCCTCTCTTTCCTCTACCTCTCTCTTTCCCTCTACCTCTCTCTTTCCCTCTACTTCTCTCTTTCCCTCTACCTCTCTCCCTCTGTTTCCATCTACCTCTTTCTCTCTTTCCCTCTACCTCTCTCCCTCTCTTTCCCCTACCTCTCTCTTTCCCTCTACCTCTCTCTCTCTTTCCCTTTACCTCTCTCCCTCTCTTTTCCCCTACCTCTCTCTTTCCCTCTACCTCTCTCCCTCTCTTTCCCTCTGTCACCCCCCCCCTCCACCCAGTATGTCACATACTGGCCAGGTCAGAGTTGAACAGAGGCAAACTGGGGGGTGGGGGGTGGGGGGGGGTCAGGACCAGGGCCAGGGGGGCCCAACCTCACAACCCCCCAGGGCTACCATCCTGACTGTGCTGAGGGGCTTGTGTATCAGTGTCTGTTATACTGAAAACAAGTAGGCCACCCCAGTCTATTTAGATTCTTAACACGTTCCCTAAAGGTTTAAACTAAGCTCCTGAAGCCTTGTCATGTGAGTTGTTTGACTGTGGGAGTGGATGATATCTAGATTAATTTCACAGATTAATCACATTCCGGCTCTGTTAAATTCTAAAACTTACAGACCTCCTACTCTGTCTCTACTACCGTCTTGTGAATAATCATCTTTCCAACTTCCTGGATACAAATCCAGTATAAAGTATTATAAGTTACAGTTATCAGCATTGCAGCTTTAGGTGTAACTTTTCTGGAGAGAGGGGGGCATGGGGTTTGTCAGGATCAGTCAGAAGGTCTAAACTGTGCAGAACATCTAGTATTACCGTGGCAACGTGCTTCTGTGGTATGTCAGAAGGGACATGGGCTCTGAGGACAGAAATACACGAGGACATCGGGTCCTCACGCTCACAGCAAACCCACAGCAGCAAAAAGCCAGGATAGAACCCAGGACAGAACCAAGGGGAGAACCAAGGGGAGAACCCACAAGCCAAGGGATCATCCAGAACAGAACGTATGTCAGATAGAACCCAAGATAGAAGGCAACGAGAACCAGGGGGAAAACCCTCTCCACAATACAGAGCAGAACAGAAAGCAGGACACAGAGGAGAACCTAGAAAATAATAGGAGCCTAAAGTATGGATGCTACTAATATGATAGATACGAGCTGCACAATGCACATCTAAAGAGAGATCTCATTTGAGGACACACACAGAATAACATGGTTGTTATGGTAATGAGTTATGCTGAAGTGGATTGTGGGTATAACAACAGGGGGCGGTGTCCTGGCCTTTCTCATCAGAGAGAAAGAGAGGTGGACAGAGGAGGAGAGGAGAAGAGAAGAGAGGAAGAGGGATGTCTGCACTGCAAAGATAGAGAGAGAAAGGGAGAGAGGGGAGTTGGAGAAGCATAAAATAACAGGGAGCAATGGAGAAGAAGAGGGAGAGTGAGGGAGTGAGGGAGATACAAAAGAGAGATAGAGAGAAAGGGAGGGATAGAAAGAGCAGAAGAGAGAGATAATCAAGGGGTGGAATGCCCCCGGCATAGCCTTTCTCCTCTCTGAGCTGGCAGGCATACTGTGGCTCAGTGAACTAGGGAGGGAAAGGAGGAGAGGGATGTCTACGCTAATGAAAGAGTGGGGGCGAGGGAGAGGGCAGAGCGAGGAGTGTTTAAAGGTGATGCTGATGGTTTGTGACAAGACAAGCTCCTGTAAACACAGAGGTTGAAGAAGGTTCCAGAGACCGAAATAACAGAGGGGACAGAAAAAAATAATGAATGGGAGACAACAGAGAGAGATGCAGAGGAAGAGAGAGGAAGAGAGAGAGAAAGAGAGAAAGACAGAGAGAGAGAAAGAGACATAAGGAGACAAGGGACCCCCAGGAATGTCTCTCTCCCAGACAGAAGACACTTTCATGTCGGCCAATCAAACCCCTCGATGGAGGGGCCCAGAGGAGGGCCAATCCCCAGGTGGGTGTCTCACCTTGAGGGAGTCGAAGAAGCTGCCGACACAGATGAGCCCCTTGAGGGTGTTGACGGCAGAGACCGCCAGCACGATGGCTCTCTGCATGTACTGGTCAGCCTGCTCCCCTGACAGAGATATGTCCATGTCCAGGTAGGCTCTTGGGGGCACAGATAAGGGGGTGGGGGGTAGGAAGAGAGAGAGAGAAGAGAGAGAAGGTGAAAAGAAAGGAGAGAGGGGAGGGCAGAGAAAGAGGGGATGAGTGGAGAAAGAGAGAGGAGAGGAGGAGGCATGAAAAGAGGGAAGGGAATTATGAGGAGAGGAAGAGATAGAACAGAAAGAAAAAGCAGTAGCTGTCAATCTGTCCACTTCTGGGTGCACTTGATTTACATCACAAAGTACTTGAGAGGTGCAACTCATCTATTCCAAAGCAACATGGCCACCTGTGGGTGAGGTCAGAGCCTTACTTGAAGGGGTGCTTGCCGTCGCCAACGTTGATGAGACTCAGCAGTTTGTAGTAGAGTCGTACGGAGATGGTGAAACACATGGCGGCCAGGGACAGGGAAGACACCACGGTGATCAGGCTGAGCTGGAACAGGGACAGCAGGCCCACCACCAGACCTGTAAACACCATGCCTGTGCGCTCCGTGTCCTTCCAGTAGATCAGGTCCATCACTGGGGAGAAGAGGATGACAGGAGGAGGAGAGATGTTCAAGAAGGGGAGAGGAGAAGGCAAGGATGAAAAGGCCGAAAGGATACAGGTGTGAGAAGGACAGAGGTTGACAGAGATGGATGAGAAACAAGGACAAAAGAGCCAGTTAGGGATGTGGATTGTGACTGTGTGGAACACATGGGATGGCCGGAGCTGCTGCAGCAGAGGAGGAGAGGAGCTGGGTTATTTTTGTACGGTGCTGAAGATAGCAGAACAGAGGTGGAGCCTGTCTTTACTTTCAAGACATCAACCACCCACGCCATGTTCAGCCCCTGGCAACCTCTTCCCCTTCTGCCTCTGGCCCTGTCTGCCTCTGCTTTGGTCTCAGCTTCCCCGTATTCAAGTTCTCTATCCCTGCCTCTATCTCTGCCTGTGTCTACTGTTCTGCCTCTGCCTCTCCTTCTGATTTTCCCTGTACGTAACTCTCCGTCTCCGCCACTCTGTATCAGGTACAGAAAAGGCTAGCAGGATCCCCAGCAAGAGAAAGGACAGGGCTGGAGCTGCGTTTAGCCCATGGAGGAAAGCAGAGAAGAGAAAAGGAACTGGCAGCACCTGCTGACAGTCTTCAAGCTGGCCCAGCCCCCTATCCACACCCTATCACCCGGCAACAGGAGCCGTGGCTACCAGCCCCCCCCCTCCCCCCCCCCCCCCCCCGAAACTTGCCTCAATAGAAACAGCAGAATAGGACCAGAACCTTCTATTCTGGCTTGGACCTCAACGTTCCTTGTCTTGCTCCTTCTCTACACAACATTTATTAAAAGTAGTCTAGGCTTTACTCTACATGGTATCCTACCTTAGCACAAACTCACAGCTGTAGTCTGTATATCAAAACACAATTCAGGAATAGCAAGGCATGAAAGGCATTTATCAACAAAGGCTACAGTAATACAAGGCCTCACACTACACTTAGCACTGGTATCGCTATGCTAGCCTGGAGATCAGTCTACCATATCTGTCTGTCAGTGTGCCAGGCCCAGCCTGAGAACAGGCCAAACTGACACACTTACAAACAGGTGGTCTATATTTGAACATGACCACACACTAAGAATACCCACAATGCTCCTGGAGAACACCTGTCCCTTGTCAGGACAGGTGCAGCTACTGTAACAGACAGCAACAGGCTGTAACATACTGACTGGCTGGCTGGTTTGGTGTTGTTGTCACTCATACTGGCAAGCTGTGTGTGTGTGTGTTTGTTTTAGACAAATTGTAAATTCCTGGCTGTTTAAAGCTACTGACATATACATGAGGTGCACTTGATTTAAGTACTGCATGTTTAAGTACTGCATGTTGCCCCAACAAACCCCAGGGAAGTACTTCAAAAGTGCCAAAGGAAAGATGAATCACAGCACCCTGGAAACTTTACTGTCTGGGAAAGACCAGGCAGACTATTCAAGATTAAAATAATGGTAAAGCTACAGTTGTGGCTGTTGTATTCACAGCTCAAAGTATATGGCTGGATATTCTGTTGAGGATAATGAATCCTAATGAAAAGACAACACTCTGAGAATAGTACAGACACTGTGAAATAGGCGAGACCAGTCAAGTCTAAAATAGACCCTTTAAATGCACTCCAACTCCTAAATGGCAAAGACACACACACAAATATATACATACATACATACATACAATGGACTGCATGAATGAATGAATGACATACAAATAAACTAACCATTGGCATGAACCATCGGCACTAAAGACATTTAACATCCCAAGCTCACAGAACTCACAGAACACACACACAAACAAACCCTTCCTGTTAGCAGTCTTCTCAGTGACCACACACACACCTCTATTTGTTCGATCGTTGCAGTGATCTCAAACTTCCCAGTGAATCAACCGGTCAAACAGGATCTTTGAAATTTCCTCTCGGCACGGTTCACGCACGCTGTCCCCTCCTGGTCAGCCACTCTATGGGGGCGGTCAGCCTCTAACCCCTCCTCAAGACCTCAGCTGAATGTCCACACACACAGTTCCTAAATGTAGCTACGCCTCTTCATAGTCTAGCGATCTCAGTAACTATACCCAGCCTGTGTGTGTGCCTGTATGTCTACCTGCCTGCCTGCCTTTTTGTCTGTCTCTCTCCCTGACCGCCTGTCCGTCTTTCTGCCTGTCTGTCTGACTGCCCGTCTGCCTGCCTGCCTGCCTGCGTGCCTCTGTAACTCAACCGTATCTTACTGTAATCAATGAGCAGACACCTCTACACTTCACCCCCTGGCTGCTACGTGTCGTGTCTCTCTGTAATCTCATACGGACATTCCTCTCCTCACGTCAAAGCCCCTCTCTCAAACGATCCCCTTTTATCTTTAACCCCGATGCCTCACCTTTGCTGGCCATTTTGGTTGTTCCACCGTCGACTCGCCTCTCTCTTCCCCTCTATCTCTCTTGCTCCCTCAGCTCTGTCCTCCAAGCTGTTTTTGGACTCACCCTGCCTCCCCAACACCCCCCTGCCTCCCCCAGACCCGCTCCGTCAGCAATCCTCGTTGGGACTCTGCTGGCCAAAAATACCCTGGTAGAGCCCGGCCCCCTCAAGACTCTTATTAATTTACTGACATAGACACAGACAGACACAGACAGATAGACACAGACAGACAGACATAATATTAATGAGTTAAATATGAATGTCATTGAACATTCTACTGCATTAACTGGATGGTTCGTTTTACAGGGGATACATAGAACCAGGACGACATGTCAACAGAGTGGTCACCAATGAATCATGTTCCAGGGAGGGGCTGGGGGGGGGTAGAGGGGGAGAGATAGATGTGTGTGTGGAGAGGGGGAGTAGAAAAGAGAGAGAGAGAGAGAGAGAGAGAGAGAGAGAGAGAGAGAGAGAGAGGGAAAGAGAGTGGAGAGAGAAAGAAAAAGACCCGAGAGACTGGGGGGGAGAGAGAAAGAGATAAAGGAAAAGAGAGAATACTAAGAGAGCAGAGAAAGTGGTGAGAGATAGCAGAGAGAGATATCAGAGAGAGAGTTAGCAGAGAGAGAGTTAGCAGAGAGAGATAGCAGAGAGAGATAGCAGAGAGAGATAGCAGAGCGAGACAGCAGAGAGAGAGAGATATCAGAGAGAGAGATAGCAGAGAGAGATAGCAGAGAGAGACAGCAGAGAGAGAGATAGCAGAGAGAGATAGCAGAGAGAGAGATAGTAAAGAGAGAGAATGTAGACCCTCACCCTCTATAATAAAACTACAGAGTTTAGTTGGATTGCATTGAACAGGGTTGATGAAATCTATCTCTTTCTCGACCCTTCGTCTGTCTTCCTTTCCCACATCCTTCCTCACTCTCTCTTTCTGCATCAGACAGACAGACAGGAATTACTTCCTTGTAATTATCATCCATGGTCTCTGAAATCCTAAGAGGGAAGGTTGTCATGGAGATGAAACGGAACACTCAGGCTGGTCTTCCAAAGGAATATTCTATTCCGGGACGCAGGGGAACCTGATCCAGCCTTTATTCTCTGACGAATCAATCGATTGAAGGATTGATTAGAGCGCTTTGCACCATTAGAAACATGCAGAGGACATGAGGAACTTAGGGGGACATAGGACTGGAGGTCACACTGTAGACAGGGGCCAGAACAGGGGAACACAACTTCTTTCACTGGTCTGCGTTAAAACACAGGCTCCGAAGAGCCCTTGTCTCAGAACAGATTAGCATATTAGAGGACAATCACGTCACAATGTAAAAATGATCAATTTGTGAACCTGGCACTTCCATACCTGCTACATGGGCGCATACCGTGGGGCCCTCTGATAGGCTAAGAGCCGAGAACCACTGTTCGCTGACCAGCAGTTCCTGAGTGTTTTGACCAATAGGGGCAGAGGATGTGGATGAAACAATGCTGCTGGCCCCGCCTCCTGGACAGATGGGTGTTAGTAGCATGACAGTGGCATCCACGGTGACGAGGGTCTCCAGTAACTCAGGGGGCTGTGTTGCTGGTGGGGGATGGGACAGGAGGAAGTGACATCATTGTGACAAGATCATAGAGTAAAGTACAGTTCTAATTTGAGTTGAATCTGTGTCCAATAAACTGAACGATAGTTTCATTGTACCTCTCGGACAATGAAATTAGGCTTATTTATCAGAATTTATCTGATCTGATTAAGCAACGGGTTGTCAGTTTTACAGTGCTAATACACACACACACACAGATGCCCAGACAGTATTAACTCATATTTATGTGTCTGGATCCTATCGAGGACATGGAGTCATGAACTAAATATTTTCCACTTCTCTAGAGACCTCATACTGTACATCCAACCTTCTCTCTTTGCTCTCATCATCCCGTCTCCCTCCTCTCCCCTCCTCCTCCTCTCCCACTGGATGTCCAACCTTCTCCTCTTCACCCTTCCCCTGCCTAGCCCCTTTCTTTCTCCTTCCCTTTCCCCCTCGCCCCTCCATCCTCTCCTCCTCCCCTCTTCCCTCTCACCATGGTGATGCTGGGGAGACTCCCTCCTCCCCCCCTCTCGTCCCAGTGTGACGTTTCTCTCCAGAGCCTCCAGATCTCCATCCAGGAGAGACGACTGCCTCGGCCCTTCTTCTGACTCCGCCAGTCTCTCCCTCCTCTCTCTCTCCTCCTGCTCCTCCTCCCTCCTCCTCCTCGCCCCCTCCTCTGCCTCCTCGCGGGTAAGGAAGGCGTGGGGGTCCCACTCCACATCGGGGGAGTCCAGTGGCAGGAGGGTCTCCAAGGTATCCGTGCGCACGAGGGGGGTGCGGCCTAGCCTAGCCCCGCCCCTGCGGCGTCCCGAGCCTTCGCGGTGGTGTCGCGTGGCGCCCACGGCCTCGGCCTCAGCGATAGCGATGTAGGAGAAGGTGAGCTCAAAGGAGTGCTGGTGAGGCGTCCCCCAGATCGATGGGGAAGACGCCAGATCACCGTCGTCATCATAATCTTCATCCTCCCCTCCTCTGTTGCGTTCCTCTTCCTCAGACCAGTCGTGGGCCGTCTGCAGCTCATACAGCTCAGACTCCTCATTCCCGCCTGCGGAACACACGCACGACCTTTCACCTTTCACCTGGACGCACGTTCCACAACTCCAGCAAACAACAGCACCTTTCAAACACAATCTGGAAATGTGTCACTAATCATTTGCAAAACATTCCTAATTCATGAAAAGAGAATGTGCTACTCATGTTAAAAACATTTCCTGTTGTGTCGTGTTTGACATCAGCGCCCTGCTCATTTGCATACTCCTGTGATGTCACAGAGCTGAAGATAAAGGGAAAGAGGTAACCAGCCTCTGAACGAAAGAGCAACAGACAAAGACAGGGCTCCCTTTGTCAGGCTGTGTACGTCACCGCAATAAACACAAAGTTGGCTTGAGAATAGGGGAACACACACACACACCTGTGGACCGACTCCACGTGGATCTGGCAGTGGAAGTTTAAGTGGTTCTGTGTCTGAGCAAGTCTATTTCCGATTACATGAATCTTTTATTTACAACAGTATGCTGAATGAGATGGGGTGAATTTGATGTGCAGTGTGGTGCGCTCCTACCGTCTGTGCAGGGAGGGGTGGAGTCGGGGGTGGAGTTGACCGAACCTATTTCCTCTGTGTGACAAAAAGAGAGTAAGACATAGGAAAGGAGCATGTTGCAAGAAGAACATTGTCACATTGACAGTTTTCTATTGTTGAACTTGAAACTGCAGACAGTGTCCTGTGTATCTCTGTCCTTTCTAGAAGTTTACAGCCAATGTCTATTTGCAAATGAGCCCAAAGAGATAACATTATCATTATGTCCAAAGCCACCCTCTCAGTATGAAATACATCTAAGTTTGGTGAGGAAACATTACTAATTGAAAGAAGGATAGAATACATCATGCATGCAAGTACAAGGGAATCTACAAAGACAAATGTTGCTCTCCCATTTTCCCATGGGACATTATGTTTAATAAAATGATGTCCAATCTTATGTTTGAGGGTACAGACACAATGCTGTCTTAATGCTAACAGCTAGCTACTAACTGGTGTATGCTGCCTGTAGGCCGACAGCTAGCAAGCTAATTAATAGCTTAGATATTTGATCTCCAAGCTAACAGCTAGCTAACTAATGTAAAGCTAATGCTGTCTTAATGCTAACAACTAGCTAGCATGCAGCCCTGGACTACAGTACAGAACTGTGTGGTGCTGGCAGAGGGGATGGGGGGATGGAGGCATTAACAACATTAGCTGGCTTGAAATCAGACTATAAATCAACCACTTTAAATTAGAGGAGCAAACCCGCATCAACACACACAAACACACATACACACAATAAACAAACTATAGGTCTACAGCCTGTATGGATCAAGGGTTCTAGGTAGACTATGTTGTCAGTGGGGTGAATGATGAAAGCACATAGTCACAACCAATACAAACCTTTAACATCCTCTTTATCCTTCTCTCTATCTATCCCTTTCTTTCTATTTTGTCTCTATCTTTGATATACATACACACACACACACACACACACACACACACACACACACACAAACACTGGTGTTACCTCCATGCTTAAGAAAACACACACACAAACAAACACACACACACATCTGCAGTATGACTCCACAGCAGTACAGACAATAACAAGGTGGGTCTCTCTATAACCACGGGTTTATCACCGGAAGAGACAGAAAAGAGATGGAGGGAGGGAAGGTGAGAAATAGATGGAGGGAGAGAAGGACAGATGGAGAGAAATGCAGCACATGTATAGACAAATGTGCAGAGGGAAAGCAGACAGACTCACTGCAGTTGGAGAATCCTAGAACCTGGCCCATGCTCCATCCAGGCACCTCTGGGCCTGTCCAGTCTGGAAGACCCCTTCTCCTACCGACACAGTCCTCCTCTGGATCTCTCTCCTGCTCTCGCACTCTCTCCCTCTCTCTCTCTCTCTCTCTGGCTCCCTTGTGTGCTCTCCCTCCCTCCCTCGTTCTTCACGCAGATGCTGTTTCTCTCTTCCTCTGCCTTTTTGCTCCCTCCCCTTTCCTCTCCCTGGTTCAAAGGCCCCTCCCTCTCTCCCTCTCCAGTTCTCCATCCCTCCTCGGCTCTTTCTCGCTCTCTGATCACAGTGGCTGCAGGAGAGCCTCATAGCGCCGAGCCAGAAGCGTATGTGTGGGTACATGTACACGTGTGTGTGTGCGTGTGTAAATATGGGTGTTTATGGGTGTGTGCTGTATGTATTAGTCCATGTGTATGTGCAAGTGTGTTTGTGTGTGTGTGTGTGCATGCATACTAATGCAGCCCTTCATGAGTGATGTTGCTATTTTGTGCATCCATCTGTGAGGAGCCTGCCTCTGTCTGTCATATGCACTTTCCTGTCAGTCTCTGCCAAGGACTCTCCATCCCCTCCGCTCCCCTCCTCTCCTCTCCTCTCCTCTCCTCTCCTCTCCTCTCCTCTCCGCTCCCCTCCCCTCCTCTCCTCTCCTCTCCTCTCCGCTCCCCTCCCCTCCGCTCCCCTCCCCTCCCCTCCTCTCCTCTCCTCTCCTCTCCTCTCCTCACCATTCCAGTCTGAACAAAGACTGCTGTACAGCAGCACTGCTAGTGGAGCTCATTAAAAATACATGTTCTCTCTCTCTTTCCTTCCCTTCCCTCTCTCCTCATTCCTCTTTGTCTCTCTCCCTTTCCTCTCTCTCACACACAAGCATCTTGGTGAGTGGGTGGGAATAGCTGTTGCACTTACAAATTGTCTGGCTGGAGTACTACTCTGACAAGCCCTGCCTCTGTACATCCTCAGCCAATCCATGCAGTGGGTCTATGCAACCCTGCTCAGTGTGATGCAATATCATTGGTTACTTTGGTACATCCATAACCCCATCACACACACACACACATACACACATAGGCGTATCCCATTTCTGTAGTCCTACAAAGATTTTGATAGTCCCATTTCTATACCCAGACCTAGACCTCACCCTAGCCCTCGCTCTAGTCTGAGTCCAAGCTCCAGTTCTAGCCCCAAACCCAACTCTAATCCTAGTCCCAGTAGGAGTATTTCGTAACTTGTGTTCTGTGGTCTTGTTTGACCCTTCACTAATATGGTCAAATATCCTATTAGAGGTGGCTGCGCTTGTAGAGAGGGAGTTGTGTTTATCCTGTCACTCACACGCAGACAGGATTACAACATGATTGACGAGGTAATGACGGAGGACAGTAATACATGCACACAGAGTCAGCAGGATGAAAACATGGGCTAAACCTAAAGATACAGACAGTATACACACACACACATGTAGACACACACACACGTAGACACACAAGCACGCCTACACTCATATACATATACACACACATACAACTGACATTACTGTAATCCCATCTACACAGTAATCATGTATATACACAATTTGCAGTGTGGGTTTGCATGTACAGACAGTTCCAAACAACTGATCTGTTCACGCATTTCGAAACCCAGACTGATGTGTGAGAGTTGCTGATCTCCTATATAGCCATGTCCTGTTCAGAAAGGCTGACAAGTTTATAATCCACACAGGTGTGGGCACAGCTAATCCCAGCCCATCTCGAAGGTTACAGATTAACCGGTACCATAATAAAGGAACTGTCAGAGTAAGAAATGACTGGATAGGTGGATAGAGGGCGAGAGGAGAGAGATGGGAGAAAGAGAAAGTGGGAGGGAGGGAAAGAGAGAGCGAGGTGGTAGGGCTGGAGTGATCAAGCAGGGGATCAGTCAACAGAAATAGACGGGCTAATTGAAATGTAAGGTAAGGACAGGGACAGGAGAGGGGGAGGGAAAGAAGAGGAGACAGAAACAGATAGAGGAAGAGATAGAAAGGAAAAGAGAAAGATAGACAAGAGATGAGGAGGACAGACAGCACAAACTAACCAACACAAAAAGGAATTTCAAGGAATCCATGAACTGGAAAAGGCTTTACACAAGGCTCAACATGGCCACCTCTATTTTGACCAGTGTGAAGTGACCCTGACCAAGGACCTTTTACCTACAACAGACTTGTATCCATTTTAACCGACTTCCAGCTGCACAGTGTCCCATCTCTCAGTCTGTCCTGGACCTGCTGAAGACTAGGCAAGGCCGGAGAAGGAGGTACAGGTGAGTTTACTCTTTCTAGTTGTAATTGGTATTGTCTCTTTGTTGGTATTAGAGCTTTGCTTCATATCGTAGAAAGTATTTTCCTCTCCTTGTTAAATGTAATCAATCTTCATTCTGGTCTGAAAGGAGTAGTTTGCTTTGTCTGAGAGTTACTGTCTCAAGCAAAAAACGTTCAAACATACTTGTTGTCAGTAAGTATGTAAATATACAAAATGTATAAGTACATTTCCAATTGCGTAGAATGTGTTGATTTCAGACGGCCTTTGCCTGCTTGGGATCTTGTCGATAAAGTTTCATTTTTAACAGGTTCTCTAGGAGGCGAAGGACCCCCCGGCCGAGCAGGAAGCTCCAGCGTCGTCTCTGCATCGCCATGAGGACAGCCAGGCGTGCCAGCGCGGTGGAGGTACCCTCCTTCCTCCGCCAGCTGGCCAAGGAAACTGAAAAGATGGTCACCTTCTTCTTCAAAGGAGGGCAGCGTGACAACCAGGGCGGCGAGGATGGCGAGTTCGAGGACGACGATTGTTACCCCAGCCCTTACCTGGACCGGCCCATCCTGGAGAAGCACATCTCGGAGGGGGGGTCACAGTGGGGGGTGAACTACGCCCTGGCCAGCATGCAGGGCTGGAGGGTGCAGATGGAGGATGCCCACACCTGCATGCCTCATCTGGAGGGGGAACTGGCAGAGTGGGGGTACTTTGCCGTGTTTGACGGACACGCCGGCAGCACCGTAGCACAGTACTGCGCCAGGAACCTGCTGGAACACATCCTCCAAACAGGTAACCGTTCAGATGGACTTGGTAAATGATAAGTTGATTTGATTGGTTGTTTGGTTCATTGTTTTTTTTTTTTTTTGGGGGGGGGGGGGGGGATTTCTGGCTTTATTATTTTTATAGTGAAAGTGTAGTCTATAAGGAGAGGCAGTAGAGATGATATGGACCAAACCTACTTGCACTTATGTGGTGAACCAGCAGGAAGCCCAGACTTGAACATGTCTGAGGGAGCTGTATGTCTCACAGGAGAACACTTGTCCTGGGACGGCATGCCCTGCAGTAACTTATTAAGGACAGATTAAATCTGTAAAGCAGATAGCAGCTTAAGCTGCTTCAACCAACACGTTCAGCTTCAAAGTGAAGGGTCTGGCACTTTAATAATGAAACTTGCGACACAACTCGCTGGCAGATACACTGAGATTTTTCAAATGTTTAAAATTTGACCAAATTCTAAGTAAGAAGCCGTCATAAGATGATTTAGATGAAAGACAAACGTTTTGAGGACGTGTCCATACAATAAGGAGCCAAGCCTCTTAATTTGCCACTGAAGGATTTGACCTCAAAGTGAGGAAAACAAGTTTGTGTGTTTGTCTGGACAGACAACTATAGCACTACAATCCACAACTGTGTCAGAGCCTGTCAAATCCCTTATACCCTTGAATATGCTGAACCAGATTTCAGAAAGGTCCAACTCCATCTTGATGAGACTGCCTCACTTTGTTTGACTGCCACAGTCTTTAAGTGTGTGTGCTCATCAACAGCCCTTGGCTGTACACATACAGTTGTCATTTTAGCTGTCATGTTTCCTCCTATCCTCCAGGGGGAGTAAAGCTTGAGAACGACCCAGACGAGGTGAAGGAGGGGATCAGGGAGGGCTTTCTGGCGATAGACAGGCACATGCAGAAGCTCTCTCGCCAGGACAACTGGGAACGCAGTGGCTCCACTGCGGCGGCTATCCTGCTGTCCCCGCACCACGTCTACTTTATCAACTGTGGCGACTCACGCACGCTCCTCTGCCGTGACGGACAGGTGGGCTGGCTAACATCATCACGCCATCACGCCATCACGCCATCACGCCATCACGCCATCACGCCATCACATCATCACACCATCACATCATCACACCATCACATCATCACACCATAATACCATCACATCATTACACTATCACACCATAATACCATGACACCATCACGCCATCACGCCATCACGCCATCACACCATCACATCATCACACCATCACATCATCACACCATCACATCATCACACCATCACACCATCACATCATCACACCATCACACCATCACACCATCACAACATCACACCATCACACCATCACATCATCACACCATCACACCATAATACCATGACACCATCACACCATAACGCCATCACGCCATCACACCATCACATCATCACATCATCACACCACCATCTTTGCTAGGGATTGAACAAAGTATCTATCTGTCTATCACTCACATTACAAAAGATACCTTCACTCTCAAAGGGAATGAGGGTACTCATACACTTTAAGGATCCTTGTGGTTCCAGGTTGAACTTATTTCATTGCAAAAGGCTTATTTTTTTCCCTTTGCCACACCCCCCAGTAAAAATAACCAAAGTTCTCCTGGCTCCATTTTTTGTGTAATTTACAATTCATCTACAATTTCACACCACGTGAACAACGCAGTACACCCAACCATGGTGCAGAGAGAGAGAGAGAGAGAGAGAGAGAGAGAGAGAGAGAGAGAGAGAGAGAGAGAGAGAGAGAGAGAGAGAGAGAGAGAGAGAGAGAGAGAGAGAGAGAGAGAGAGAGAGAGAGAGAGAGAGAGAGAGAGAGAGAGAGAGAGAGAGAGAGAGAGAGAGAGAGAGAGAGAGAGAGAGAGAGAGAGAGAGAGAGAGAGAGAGAGAGAGAGATGTGTGCCTGCTTCTTCCTCTCAGGTGATCTTCTACACAGAGGACCACAAGCCCTTCAACCCCAGGGAGAAGGAGCGGATCCAGAATGCCGGTGGGTCAGTCACCCTGCAACGGGTCAACGGTTCCCTTGCCGTCTCCCGTGCGCTGGGGGACTTTGACTTCAAGGAGGTAAGAACCACCGGGTCTCTCTGGGCCACGGCCACGTTTGTAGGCGTCACTGCATCGCTAAACAAGGAAACAGGAAGTGGGAGGTATTAGCGACACGTGACACCCGGACTTGTTTCACGCCCAGGTGGAGTGGCGTCCGCAGACGGAGCAGCTGGTGTCTCCGGAGCCCGAGATGTACGAGCTGGAGCGCTCGCCGAAGGACGAGTTCCTGATCCTGGCGTGCGACGGCGTGTGGGACGTCATCGGGAATGAAGAGCTATGTGCCTTCGTCAGGAGCAGGATGCAGGTCTGTGACGACCTGAGGGAGATCTGCTCACAGGTCATCGACCTCTGCCTCTACAAGGTGAGGGTCCGTCCTGCTCCAAACAGACTGGTAATGCTGAATGAGCGGGGGAATGGCTTCCAGTTATACTATGAATGAATTGATGATAGTTCTTTGAATGGGTTTCTGCACTACAAACTGTACCCACATAACACAGACCTCCTATTGACACACACACACTCAGAAGTTCTCCACCTCCACACCAGTCCTGACCTTCTGGTCCATGCTGGTATGTGCCTGATGACGGGGGGGGTGTTGTTATGTAGTTGGTGTTATGCAACCAGATCTATTTCCTCCTGGTCGTCTTAACAAGGGAGCTCCAATACAGGCACACCCTGTACCTGGATCCTCCCTCTAAATAGCTGGATTAGGACCCGAAGGGCGGGAGGAGGAGGGGCAGGAGGTGGGGAGAATGCAGACCGTGGAGGGGAAAGCCAACAAAGGCCTTGGATTAGTGTGTGCCTGCATGCATGTGTATGTGTGTGTGTGCTTACACTTTCTGAGTGTATTGTCTTGACCAGGAAGGACTTGAAATCATCAATGGAAACCAAGCAGGCTTAACCCCCTGGAAGGTAGAGATTTACCAGGTCTTTTAGGTCCTATAAGACATGACAGGTGGTCAACCTGGCACACACTAGCCCTGCTTACACAGCCTGTTCAAGGCGTGTACTGTACCATGTTCTTCCTTTATGTCGCCTCACACTTAATGTTTTGATGCAGTAAAACTACATCATACAATATCCTCTGACAATCAACACTACAAGTATTACAATCCTACCAAACTAAAGAAGCCTTTCTCACTGGAAACAAACTTCAATATCATTCCATCCAGCTGTACCTAAACCTGACAAACAGCGGTGCCTTTGTGACGCTCTCATCATGAGATGAGAAACAGACCTCATATTACTGTAATCACCCAGAGCTCCGACAGCCAATAGTGATGGAGCCTCGGCTCTTTGTCTCCCCCTACAGGGCAGCTTGGACAACATGAGCATCATCATCGTGTGCTTCCCTGGAGCCCCCCAAGTCTCCCAGGAAGCCCTGAAGAAGGAAGCCGAGCTGGAGCAGCTCATAGAACTCAAAGTAGAAGGTAAGAACATGTTGGGCATGCACCAGCTGCAGTGTTCAGTAGGAACATGCTGGGCATGCATCAGATGCTGTGTTCAGTAGGAACATGCTGGGCATGCACCAGCTGCAGTGTTCAGTAGGAACATGCTGGGCATGCACCAGCTGCAGTGTTCAGTAGGAACATGCTGGGCATGCACCAGATGCTGTGTTCAGTAGGACCATGCTGGGCATGCACCAGCTGCAGTGTTCAGTAGGAACATGCTGGGCATGCACCTGCTGCAGTGTTCAGTAGGAACATGCTGGGCATGCACCAGATGCTGTGTTCGCGCCACAGGCACAGCTAGACACAGAGGTGAAGGTTTGTTCGGTTTTCAAGCTGATCCCGACCATGCTTAAGATGACCTCTCTCTCTATCTCACTCCTCTATCCTCCTCTCTCTTTCTCCCCCTTTTCACTCTTCCTTTATCGCTACATTTTTGTCCCACTCCTCTCTCATTCTTTCTCTGTCTCTCCTTTTTTTCTCTGCTCTCTCTCTCTCTCCTCTTTTCTTCTCCCTGCAGAGATTATTCAGATACTGAAGGGTAGGGATGAAGATCCTGACTTTCTGTATGTGATGAAGTTCCTGGCCTCTGAAAATATCCCTGGTCTACCACCAGGAGGCGGCATCACGAGCAAGTAAGACAGGAGGGAGGGAGAGGGGTGGGAGGTGAAGGGAGAATATCGAGAGGAAAGAAGGGATGATGGACTGTAGGAGATCGGATGGAGGTGGAAGGACAGAAGATCTGTGTTGTTGTTTAACCCTAATCTTACAAGGTATTTTCTATGTTGTCTTTCCTGCAGGAGAGATTGCATTATCTCAGCCTACCAGAGACTTACCATGTCCCTCGGACCCCAGGAACCAATGGTAGGAGACACGGGAATTATATTTTAACCAATCGCTGCCTCCTCTGTGAAAGCAGTATTAATGCCAACGTGCATATAACCTGCAGAGTCGCTTCAATGAAAAAAATACTGTATTTTGTAGTTTTATGTAAACCAAGTTTCACCACAGTTACGTCATTCTACAACCTTCTGTGTAAAAACTCAGAAGTAGATGTTCTAACAGTAGCGTCATTACCTTGTGAAATTCTAGGATATTGAAGGATCTGAGGACTCCAACTAACTGTTACCAGATAAACGGAACCTTCAAGCCATGCCCATGCATCCCCACGGTAAAGAGCGCCCGCAAGAATCGTCCAGCAAACTTAACATGGACATGTGGTGGGCGGGAGTTTGACAAGAAAATGACCTCAGTTAGCCAATCATCTTCATATTCAAATCAACTCTCTGCGCCAATACATTCTACAGCTGCCTGCATGCTTTAAATAGTACAGTACTTTTCCTACAATTGCTATCACACATACAGACAGATAAAAAGTGTTTTCTGAAGAGCTTGTCTGCTCTCCTGGTGCCTGTGTAGAGTATTTAGTCTCTTTTTCTGTAGTTAGTAAGCCTGGCATTGTCAGTCCAATTCACAAATTATTTGGTCACTGACCAAATGTTCCTGGATGCAATTGGATTCAATTGGATAGATAAGACCAATCAGACGAATGAAACGTCACCTTGGTTGTTTACGATAATGCCTCCACGGCACTCATCGTACTAATTATGGAAGTCAGATGGCTGAGCGGTGAGGGAGTTGGGCTAGCAATTAGAAGGTTGCCGGATCAATTTCCCGCCGTGCAAAATGATGTTGTGTCCTTGGGCAAGACACTTCACCCTACTTGCCCCGGGGGGAATGTCCCTGTACTTACTGTAAGTCGCTCTGGATAAGAGCGTCTGCTAAATGTAAATTAAACCCGACCCATATCAGATAAAGGATTGTGATTGGCCCAACCAGATTCTGGCCAGAAGGAAATCTATTTGAATGAGAGGGTGTCCAGACCCATCTGTCAGAGCAAATAAAACGGGAGCTCACCGGTTCATCTGGTTCCCAGATGAGTAGTTCCTATCTGGACATGGACATTTATGGTTTACAGTTGTTTTTTTTAAGAGAACAGAAAAAAAGCAATATTTCACTTTCTTTGGAAATATTTTATTACTACAAAATAAATGAATACAAGTATAAAAAGCTCTGCACGTGCACCAGTACCACGTTTATTAGTACCAAGAGGCACGTGCATTTGCACCAGGGTCACATGCACGAGTGCCATGCTCACGTGCACAACGAAGGGGACTCACGTGCACGAGTGCCAGAGGGGGTCTTGTGATGGCCCTGGCGTACTGGAAGATGGTTTGCAGGATCATGCGAGGGGGGTGGAGGTGTCATAAATGCTGTAGCAGGACCATGTTATGGCCATTATGCAGCCCCAAATGCAGAACACGCTAATAAAGAAGGATGTGGGGCAGAGAGAATGGAGGGGAGGCGACCAAGAGAGAGAGTGAGAGAGAGAGAGAGAGAGAGAGAGAGAGAGAGAGAGAGAGAGAGAGAGAGAGAGAGAGAGAGAGAGAGAGAGAGAGAGAGAGAGAGAGAAAGGAGGGGGAGAGGGTTAGGATCGTGGTTGGGAAGTTTAACGACTTGAAACCCATTCAGTTCCTCATGCACCCTGACCTTAGCACACTCAACATATAGCATGTGAAAGCTACCCTATCACTAGTTATTCATCCTGTCAGTGAATGTGATATTACTTTATATGGTATTACCTTACACATTATGTGGAAACTGACCTGATTTGTCAGGTTTAATGACTCTTTGTTGTACAAAATTGTCTCATGTTGTTTGTTGTACTACTCGCCCGTAGCTTCATATGGGGCAATAAAAGACATCACACAACATGAAGATCATGTGTCGCTTTTCTGTTCAATGCTAAACAAGGGAGTGTACTCAGTTCTACCTAGTTCAGAACTGGCCTGCCAAGGTTGACACAATTCCAAAACTCGCTGCTGTTGTTTACAGAGGTAAAGTATACAATGAGCAATGGCAGGAAAAGGTCCAAGAGGCCCACACTTAGCTCAAGTGTTAGTCTGAGATGCAACACTCTTTAGGGGGGTGGGAACACCTGGGGGGCTTCCTGACCTCTCTAATCAAAGCATGCCTCAATGCCAGGTTAGAAGCTGTCACACCCAACCACGGATTCTCTACAATGTGTTGCCTGGGTGAGGCGAGATCCGACACTAACTTGCTAATTACCACACGGGGCGATTCCATTGGCCAGCCTACCTCTATCACCCTTCACCCCTGACCAGTCAGAAGGCAGAAGAAACAGCCTGCAGCGCCACAAGTCCACCACAAGCACATCCACGCTGAAGACGAGGAAGACACGGAGGGGGAGACTGATGAAGACAAAAAAAAGCAGAGGGAGTTAACAACAGATACAGAGAGTGAGAGAGTTAAAGGCCTGTAGGTCACCAGGTGAGTGTTGGTGGATTGAGGGTCTTTGGTTTGATGGATGATAATACTTCTTGAACTTAGCTATGCAGTCAGATCCCAGTACCATGCAGAGTTAATAGGTTCAATCAACACACCTGGCTAATATCGTAACGGGCCTGTTTAGGGTGGGTGCTTTCTGTCAGTCCACCTCACCTGTTCACTGACGAGGCCTGGGCTGTTGCTTTACCGGACCGTTCCCTTTTCCTTTGCAAATCCAAACTAATGACTTAATAGACATTAAAGACGTTAAATAAACATTAATAGTGAACATGTGACATTGCCTTAATCGGAGGTTTTGTGTGAAGTGATACCGCTGAAGATAAAACTGTAACCGTTTTTACAAACTCGCTTGTGTTGTCTCTGTCACGCGCCAGCAACCCAGTCAACAATTGAGAATGCCGTCGAACGTGGATGGTGACCTGGGGTACGGTAGCGTGGCGGCTGGTCAGGGTCCCGGTCTGGCAGGCAGCCTGGTCGTGTCGGAGACAGTGCCGCTCTTGATCCCGGAGTCTGAACCGGAACCGCGGAAATGGGCACCATTGACCAAGGAGCAGTTGGAGCGAGAAGCAGGAGGACCGAGATGGAGGAAGATTCGTTCTCGGCTGGTCTGGTTCTTCTGGATATGTTGGCTGGCAATACTCGGTGCTTCTATTGCCATCATCGTTCAGAGCCCCCGGCCGGTTGCCCCGGCACTGTTGTGGTGGCAAAAGGCGTTGTTTTATCGCCTGCAGCCCGCACTGTTCATGGACGCCGAAATGCAAGGAGCCGGTGTCATCGGTGAGTCAAGTTTTCTTGCTTGCTTTTGGGTCACCTTTTATGTTGCCCACTTGTCTTTCTCACTAACTAACTCTTAAAACTTAAAATATGTCATAGCAGAACTGAACATGTTTGAAGACTGGCGGAATGACTGACTTTCTCTCACTCATACCAACCCAGCTGTTAGTGAGCGCCTCCCCTACCTACAGTCCCTGGGGGTGGGGGCTGTGGTGCTGGAAGGACTGTTCAGCAATGCTGTGTCCGCCATAGACCTCTCTTTGGTGGACCCCAGCGTGGGAACAACACCCCAGATCCAGCATCTTCTCATGGAGAGCCACAAGGCTGGTAAGAACTGGATCATTGTGTAGACTTGTCACTTGTGGAGACTGAGGAAGAAACTCAATATTAGTGGTTGTGGGTATGTTTACACTGTCCTACATTGATACCTAAAATTAATATTGTCCAAAGAGAGGAGACATCGATGGCTGTGAATGATAACTATCAACATACATTCCCATTTATTTTATTTTATTCATAATCCTATTGATCCATAAGCCCTGTACCTCGTCATTCTGAGCAGCAAACTACGCACACAAAAGAAAAAGAAAATATGCACACACATACCCCCCCCCCCTTTCCTGCAGGTCTGAAGGTAGTTCTGGACTGGTGTGATCTGGATCTGGCTGCACCTGAGGCCCTGGTGAACAACAGCAATGTCCAGGTACAGCAGTGATGGTCTCTCTGGGTCGGTATCGGATCGAGGATTTAACCTGGACCTCTCTTATTACTTGATTTCCCAGAAGGCCATTCGTTACTGGTTGGACCAGGGTGTGGCCGGATTTGGAATCTGTGACACTGACACAGCCTACTCGCAGAAGGTACTGATGAAAATATGTCATCTGAGGAGCTAAGATTGTATATGTATTTTTAGAAAATTATATGAAATGAAAATAACTGTGTTTCAGACCCTGGTGGAGTTGAGAGTTTTGCTCGAGGAGTTCAGCACTCAAGATGATGAGAGGTAGTCTGGTCATCTTAACACACTGCAAAACCAGTGTATAGAATGGCTTGTTCAATGCTGACGTGTGTGTGTGTGTGTGTGTGTGTGTGTGTGTGTGTGTGTGTGTGTGTGTGTGTGTGTGTGTGTGTGTGTGTGTGTGTGTGTGTGTGTGTGTGTGTGTGTGTGTGTGTGTGTGTGTGTGTGTGTGTGTGTGTGTGTGTGTGTGTGTGTGTGTGTGTGTGTGTGTGTGTGTGTGTGTGTGTGTGTGTGTGTGTGTGTGTGTGTGTGTGTGTGTGTGTGTGTGTGTGTGTGTGTGTGTGTGTGTGTGTGTGTGTGTGTGTGTGTGTGTGTGTGTGTGTGTGTGTGTGTGTGGTGCAGGATAGTGATGGTAACACAGAAAGGAGACGTTCCGAACACCTCCAGCTCCTCCCTCAACACCTCAATGGTTGAGCTGGTCACAAGGTCACTCCTGCCACAAGCGCATCACCTCCTGTCTACACAGGAAGTGGCAATTGCCGTGGAAACGCTCCTGGATACGCCAATGGGAGATGCATGGCCGAGCTGGACAGTAGGAAGCAGGAAATACTAGCCCAGCTTTTTTCCAAGTGATGTGTGGTTACACCTCATCTCTGAGCATTATTCTTACTGAGTGTGTGTATTCTTACTGTGTGTTTGTGTGTCAGTTGGGAGAGGAGTTGGCGTGGCGGCTGCAGAGAGTGCTCATGGTTCTGATGATGACGCTTCCTGGATCACCTGTTGTGAAATACGGAGAAGAGATCAACCCCACTCAGGTAGCTACTGTAGTGAGAGATCACCCCCACTCAGGTAGCTACTGTAGTGAGAGATCACCCCCACTCAGGTAGCTACTGTAGTGAGAGATCACCCCCACTCAGGTAGCTACTGTAGTGAGAGATCACCCCCACTCAGGTAGCTACTGTAGTGAGAGATCACCCCCACTCAGGTAGCTACTGTAGTGAGAGATCACCCCCACTCAGGTAGCTACTGTAGTGAGAGATCACCCCCACTCAGGTAGCTACTGTAGTGAGAGATCACCCCCACTCAGGTAGCTACTGTAGTGAGAGATCACCCCCACTCAGGTAGCTACTGTAGTGAGAGATCACCCCCACTCAGGTAGCTACTGTAGTGAAAGATCACCCCCACTCAGGTAGCTACTGTAGTGAGAGATCACCCCCACTCAGGTAGCTACTGTAGTGAGAGATCACCCCCACTCAGGTAGCTACTGTAGTGAGAGATCACCCCCACTCAGGTAGCTACTGTAGTGAGAGATCACCCCCACTCAGGTAGCTACTGTAGTGAGAGATCACCCCCACTCAGGTAGCTACTGTAGTGAGAGATCACCCCCACTCAGGTAGCTACTGTAGTGAGAGATCACCCCCACTCAGGTAGCTACTGTAGTGAGAGATCACCCCCACTCAGGTAGCTACTGTAGTGAGAGATCACCCCCACTCAGGTAGCTACTGTAGTGAGAGATCACCCCCACTCAGGTAGCTACTGTAGTGAGAGATCACCCCCACTCAGGTAGCTACTGTAGTGAGAGATCACCCCCACTCAGGTAGCTACTGTAGTGAGAGATCACCCCCACTCAGGTAGCTACTGTAGTGAGAGATCACCCCCACTCAGGTAGCTACTGTAGTGAGAGATCACCCCCACTCAGGTAGCTACTGTAGTGAGAGATCACCCCCACTCAGGCAGCTACTGTAGTGAGAGATCACCCCCACTCAGGCAGCTACTGTAGTGAGAGATCACCCCCACTCAGGTAGCTACTGTAGTGAGAGATCACCCCCACTCAGGTAGCTACTGTAGTGAGAGATCACCCCCACTCAGGTAGCTACTGTAGTGAGAGATCACCCCCACTCAGGTAGCTACTGTAGTGAGAGATCACCCCCACTCAGGTAGCTACTGTAGTGAGAGATCACCCCCACTCAGGTAGCTACTGTAGTGAGAGATCACCCCCACTCAGGTAGCTACTGTAGTGAGAGATCACCCCCACTCAGGCAGCTACTGTAGTGAGAGATCCCCCCCACTCAGGTAGCTACTGTAGTGAGAGATCACCCCCACTCAGGTAGCTACTGTAGTGAGAGATCACCCCCACTCAGGTAGCTACTGTAGTGAGAGATCACCCCCACTCAGGTAGCTACTGTAGTGAGAGATCACCCCCACTCAGGTAGCTACTTTACATGGAATAGATCAGTCACACAGTGTTCTATCCCCCCAGGTAGTCTCTCTTGCAGTTTATTGTTTGACACAGTTCACTGTGACTGAGTAATCATGTGGTGTAGGTGAGTGATCCTCTTGTCTCTTACAGAATGTTTCTCTGGGCTTGGTGCAAGGTCAACACGCGGACGTACAGATGGTGAGGAGAACACAGTTGACGCCGTTCTTTACTCCTCTGTTATTTATCCTCCGCTTTTTTACATTTCTTCCTTTCCAGCATTTTCCCTTCCCTCTCCCCCCACCCGTGTACTCTCTTCTCCCTCTCCATCTGCCCTTCCTCTTAACTCTGTCACCTGTCCTTCGTCCTTTCCTCCTCTCATCTCCCTTGTTCCCTCCCCCCATCAGGATGAGGGGAGGCGTCAGCGTTCGGAGGTGTCTCTCTTCAGCTCTCTCAGCCACTACAGAGGACGAGAAGAGGCCCTGCTCTTCGGGAGCCTCTCCTTCCTCTCCTTCAACAGCACCTCCCTCTCCTCCTCGTCCAGCAACTCGTCCTCCCTCCCCTCCTCCTTCTCTCCTCCCATCCTGGCGTTTCTGCGTTCCTGGGGTTGCGTCCATGTCCTGGTGGTGGTGAACTTGGGATCAGAAACCCACGCTCTGGACCCCGCTTGGGCCCCTAGCTTGCCCAGCGCCGGAGTGTTCATGACCAGCACAGGGATGAACCGTTTAGGAGCCATCTCCCTCGACGCCCTGAAGCTCGGACCACAGGAAGGCATCGTCATTAAGCTGTTCCAGACAGGAAGTTACAGCCCTTAGTCCTCACTGGGGGGGAGGGGGGAGGTGACTTAGTGACACGGAGAACCAGAGGACTAGGTTTGTAATAGTAAAAAAGGTATTTTGCTGTAAAAAAAAGTTTTTTTAAAGGTGACGTTCAAGATGGCAAAATAGTCACAATAAAATGTAAAGTAACCAACATTGTATTTATTGTACACCTCAGCTGCCAATAGGGGGAGCCACACAACAACAGCACAGTACATGATTCAATCTAACATTACTTTATTACTCTCTTCATTTCGTATGACAACATTATCTGCTGTGACTGTATGGAGGATTATAAGGGCCAAAACTAAATAAATATTATAACACAAAGCTTAAATAAATGACTAATTATATAATGTAATGCCTAATTGACAGACAAAATATATAAATTACAAATTAAATGAGACACTAAATATATAAATGTTACATGTATTTGTGTGTATATAAATATATATTTGTTTTAATGTGTTCACATTTATTTATTTATCCTTACATTTATTTAAGCTGCAACTTTGCAAAAGTATCGGTATTGGCAATACTGGCCCTGTATTTACTCCTTGGTATTGTATCTATACCACATCGTGCAGTGTCGCACACCCCTTGCAGCTGTAGAGTGAGGCGATAGAGGATCCCTCTAGATTGAAGAAAGCTTGATCGACTGGTGGAGTCTGCCTGGTGTGTAATACTGTTCAGAGGCTTTAACCCGCCCCCTAACTTGGTGACGGGGGACGACAGATTTATTTTGCTGCAGAAAGTTACACCGTGGATAAATGTAAGTATAAATAAATAAATATAAATAAATGTGAACACATTAAAATGTAAATCTATATATACACACACAAATACATGTAACATTTATATATTTAGTATCTTATTTAATTTGTAATTGATATATTTTGTCTGTCAATTAGGCATTACATTATGTAATTAGTCATTTATTTAAGCTTTGTGTTATAATATTTATTTATTTTGTTTTGGCCCCTATAATCCTCCACATGACTGTAGGTCCCATTAGGATTGTCTGTGGACAGCATAACTATTGTTTTGTCTAACACGACTGCAATATAAAAAGGTTAAAGTATTGAAAACATATTTTCTCACTCCCTCATATGATTAGATACAACAATATTTACAGGAATTTTCTCCATCTGTGGATCCATCAAATTCACTTTGTGGTTTATTCCCCCACGTTTGTGGTTTCTCAGCATGAGCGGTTTAAATAAATCTCTAGTTCTCTAAGTTGATAATGCAGAACATGTGAGCTCCTTTGGGTTGTTGGTGTGCAGTTTACTGTAGATCAGGCCAAACAAAGGTGAAGCGGTCACGCATCACACATACCAGGTGCAGAGTGTCGCACTGGGCATGGAAGGTCTCCAACACCACACACACACCGGATACAGAGGGTCACACCCTCTGGTCACACACTGGTCACATATACTGTACACACTGGGCAGCGGAATTTGTGCATATGGTTGAGGTTACTCAACTCTTGTTTCTTATTCATCTGTGGTCCTGCTGATTTAGTGACATGCTGGGTTTGAAATACATCCCACACCAACACACATTTCTTCACATTCACTCGACACCCTGAGTCCAATTATTATAGTTGGGTGCTTACTCACACACCACACGCACACACACGCAAAGTACTAATTCCTAACTGCATCCAGTCCAGCCCTTGTATGGATGACCGGTCCGTCTTGTGTGTGAAAGGGTGAGTGCAGAAAAGTGTGTGTGTGTGAGTGTGTGCCTGTGGGTGTTAATGTATGTGTGCCAGAGGAATGCATGCTGATTACAATTTCCTCCAGGGTTTGAATTCTACAGTCCTGCCATAACTTGACTTTACAATGACCTCAGAATTACCACGTTCAAGAACACACACTTCTAACATGCAGGTGGAGATCCTGACAAGTTCATTGTTCTTCCAGTTAAATGGACTGAGTTGTAAGTACAACGCACTTAATCAGATACGCTTAGATAAACTAGGCTGCTATGATGTATCTATCCAATCTCTCCCTGTCTCTTTCTGCTTGTATAACGGAGGGAGTCCCTGAACCTGGCATACAGAGCTTCCTGAGAGGGACCAGCCTAGAGAGGGTGCAGCACCTCTATACAGAACAGTGACACGGGTAATCCGTGTGGTCATGCTGCTGACTTGCTGAAATGACACTTCAGCCAAACTAGATATTTAATACGTTGATCAGAAACATTCCATTTCATCACGACCTCTGGCCTCAAAATGTCAACAATCATTGATCATGAAGAAAAAAATGTTCTCCTTTTTCTGAGGATGACATACGCCATGTCTGCAAAGGTCTGCGAATTCCACTTGAATCACTCAGCAGACTTCCCAGATCACCCCTCTTCCAACAAAACCACCTTCTCCAGATCCGCACAGAGGCGATGTTCACTGATGGTCTCTGCACTCTCTACTGTAGCTGTACTCTCTCTACATGATGTGTACGTTATGTAGGGGTATGTCTGAGTCATAGAGTATTTAACATGTACTTCAGAGGTTTTTGGAAACCCTAAAAAAATAAAGAAAATAATGAGTAGAAGATGCTTCCTGTGCATTGACCAATGAACTGAGGTCTTCAAGTCTGTGACCTTCATCACACACCAACTAGGGTCTGTTTCAAATCATCTTTACATACTCTCTCCAGCTATTCCAAAAGTGTGTGTGTGTGTGAGAGAGAGAGAAAGAGAGAGAGAGAGAGAGAGAGAGAGAGAGAGAGCGAGCACCAAACAGTTAGCTTTCCCCCAGGTATTGATGTGATTATGACAGAGGCCATGTTGTTCTGAAAACTGGGCCTGTTTATAAACCATCATTAGGATGCATTCACAAATCGCATTATGGTACCCATAGTTTATAATCCAGTTAGGCAGGTACACCAACTGGGTCTAGCCTTGCTGAAACATACCAGAGTTGACTGTTCAACAGATGAATGTGTTTGTGGTAGAGTGTGTGTTTGTGTGAGTCAGGTTGGTGATCTCAACTGGGATTGGGTGTGTTTGATATGCCTACATAATAGCAGACATGCACACAGCCACAAGACAACAAGCAGCCAGTACACGCATCCACAAATGTAATAAGTGCTTCAAATCTTTCCATGACAGAACAACTAGATTGTTATCGACTCATTAGAATTGGCCAAGAAAAACAAACTGGGTCTAAGAGAGAAAGAAAGAGAATAACATGTAAAAAAGGGAAGAAGAATGAGAATTCCATGAGAAATACTAAATTAAGAAACCTGTATGTATTCCACATCAACATATTTTGCCACAGAAAGGAGGCCGATTTGGATCACAGTTGTTTTCATGCGTCTTTACTTCAGAACTCTTCAAAAAGTTGGTCGTTTTCCCGTAATTTAGGTTCTTCTCAGGAACTACATCCCATGTTGACACTGAGGTTCCAAAACCAAAAACGTTTAAGAGAAACTTGATCAGATTTAGTATTATTTTTCCCCACAAGCAGAGATCTGTTTCCTATTAGATAAAAAACATGAAATAAGAGTCACATTCCCTCTGCGCCGCATCTCGTTTCCCACGTAAGAGCCTTTGACGTCTAGTCCATTCTCATACCCAAATGACTCTGGAATAGTGTTTACCCATTGGGGATGACCTTCAAGCCCAGAGCTGATAGAGCACACCAGAAATGCCAAGGATCCAGAGTTCTCTTCAAGCTTTTATGATTAACATTACAAACCTGTAAACATGACAACATTACCAAGCTGAGTCACACTCCAGTGTCATCACACACCTCGTACCACTGCACACGAGAGAGAGAGAGAGAGAGAGAGAGAGAGAGAGAGAGAGAGAGAGAGAGAGAGAGAGAGAGAGAGAGAGAGTGAGAGAGAGAGAGAGAGAGTTACTGTAGGATCGGGGTTGAGAAGTTTAACAACTTGAAACCCATGTTTGTTGTACACAATTGTCTCATGTTGTTTGTTGTACTACTCGCCCATAGCTTCATATGGGGCAATAAAATACATCACACAGACATCATCATGAAGATCATGTGTTGCTTTTCTGTTCAGTACTAAACAAGGGAGCGTACTCAGGTCTACCTAGTTTGGAACTGGCCTGCTTCTGCTTCCATTATCCTGGGGGCTCAGGTTACAGAGGTCAGGGTGTTCTGGGAGGCCTAGCAGCCAGGATCCTGGGGGCTAGGGTTACAGAGGTCAGGGTGTACTGGGAGGATCTGCCTCATTCCTTCGACAGGCACACATTGAGCTTCACTGGTCATGAGATGGTGGTTGTCTGTAGACAGCATTCCTCGCATGTGGCTTGAGGAAAACAATGCAGAGTCTCGTCGAGTGCCACCTCCATCTTGACCCAACTTGAAGGATTGTTTTGATTCTTGTCCATAGCCGGAAGGGAACCATGTTTACCAGACAGAGGTGGCCATCTTGGGCCCAGCTCAGGCGTTAGACAGAACAAATAGATTTCAGGAGGTAAAGCTCTGGGAATCAGTCTCTGATTCGAACGGGTCCAGAACGTTTTCTTTGATTCTACAGTAGGGCCAGGATGTCAGATGGATGACGGCTGGATGGATGACATCATCTCAGAGTGAGCTGCCAGAATAGTCATGAGGTCGGAGAGAAAGCGAAAGGGAAAACTGTTCGATTCCCAGTTTAGGGGTCTATGACCTGGGAATTAGAGCCATGCGAACATTGTCAGATGAGAGCAACATAAATCAACTGACACCAGACCTTATGTGCATCACCATGGAAAATTAAACCAAGCTGAATGAGGTGCATCACAAGGTCTGCGTGGGTTTAATATTTTAAATTTTTTCCATAGAACTTCATCATCCATTTCACAAGAATATTGCCAACATAATGCAATTGTTAATTCCACTGGAGTAACGGTATTCTGTATACCCTGTAATTATATTCTGATATAGATCTATTTGCCCCTTTCTTATCTGACCTTTAATTCCTTTTGATGATCTTCTGATCCCTGTGGGGAGATTGCTGAACACATAATGAGTGGATGTGTGGATACGCAGGACTTTGACTTCATTACTGTTGGAGAAGAACATACTTGACTGTGAAATGGATCGTGATGGGTTTGGAAGCCCCACCCCATGGGTTTGGTCGTGGACGTTTTTGAGAGAATCAATCGTAAAGCTGAAGTCGGGTGAAGTACAGAGTTAATGTTTGTTTGACATATGACGTCAACATAATAACGTTACCAACATAACATCATTGACACACTAACATAAGACAATAACACAAAGACAATTCCATTAAGCTCCATCTAGCATTCTAGAATGGAACCAGAAGAATCCAGCCCACCAGCACTATGCAGCTGATTGCCCTGAACCCCCAAGAACATTCTTCAACAGACCTTTTTACCAAATCTCTTCTGTCATTGGTTAACTCCTTACACAGTACAACGGTACTCAGGAATGGTTTGCTGAACCCAATGCTAGTTTACTCAAGGATCACAATGACTCTTGCTTAGAGACTTGTTGCTCTTGTTGGTTAGTGGTAACTGATTTAAATTGTTGTATTCGCTGTGAAATATTCTATTTGAGTTCATCTTATTTTTATTTGTTACAGTTGCTTGCTTTTCTACAGGTACACTTGCACTTAGAGATTCATGTTGTTTAATTGTAACTTGCTTAATTACATGCTCTTATGGTTCTTCCCTTTGGCACTAATTTTTTGGTTGTTCACAATGTGTGCATTTTGTTTTGGCTACCCGCAATGCTTTGGGGCTATCTTGTTGTTATTATCAGTGACCTATGCACTTTGTAAAGCCCTCTCTTGGAAGTTGCTTTGGATAAAAGCGTCTGCTAAATGAATAAATGTAAATGTACAACAATACAGTTGAATTCACAGTGTCTTCAGACTAACTGCTTCTTCCCCCCAGGTGACAAGAACTCTTCCAGGTCCCCAGACTTCCCGTCTCTAGACTTCACGTCTCCTAGTTAGGACTCATACAACTACAAGTGGCATCGCTACCAAATGGAGAATCAACATTCATTGTGTCAGGCTTGACGCAAATCCCTTCTACCAACTGTAAACCACTTTTAAACAACTAAGTACATTCATTGTACATTAGCCCAAAATGTCATTCACAGTACAGTATGCTATGTGGGCATCTGTCATCCAGACCAGAAGCTATGTAATATGTGAGTGTGTGTCTATGAGTGTGTGTCATGCTGTTGGCAGTTCCTGTTGTTCACATGTGCCTTGCACAATGAAGGAAGAGGCTCAAACCGAGGAACATGCATAAAAGCAGACAGGTAACATTGTTCTGACTGTGATCTTGGTGTTTTCCCAGGCCAATTCAAGCCAGGAAAATAACATATTTCCATTTATTTAGACCTACAGTAGAGAGCACCATTTTCTGTAGAATGTGTTGGGTGAGGGTGTGAGTTTACCATGCTTTGGAGAGAGAAAAAGAGAGAGAAGAGAAATATATAGAAATAACGAAATTTTTGTTGTGGTTAGTGGTTTTTAACAGTTTTCATGGTCTATTTTTTTACTAGAAGGAAACCGTTGCTACCATAGTGTGTATGCACATCCAAGACATTAAGTACTTCTCTATGGCTTTAGAATGGTTCTGTATGGCTGGTCACCAGGCGGGGGCAACCATGCAGCAGATTTAAGACCATCAGACTCATCCCACGCCATGTGACTGTGATCTCTCATCCACACCTCATCCGCTCATCATCCATCCCTTGTCTAGTCCTTGTTCACTGCTCATCCACACCCAACCTATTTTAAACAGGGACTAATCAAGTTCTAATGACCTCTGACCAGAGCAATACTGTGCATGCTCCCTCAGTTCAACTACTCCTAAATCCATATATGGGTGAACAAAGCCAAACACCCACAGTAAAGGTCTGCACAGTGAATCAAGTAAGACAGACGCCAGTACCTCCAACCAGCCTATTCATCTCAATATGGACTAATGTAAATAACAGAGACTTATGAGCACAGAGGAAATGTTTTCTGGTATATTTATGTTGGTCTCCCTGGTTGTGCTTGTATTAATCTATGATGAACCCTGGTGTGTGTGTGTGTGTGTGTGTTTACGCCTCTATTACTGCTTGTCTGGGTGTGCGTGTGTCTGCGTGCCTGCCTGCCTGCCTGTGTGTGTCAGTGTGTGTGTGTGTGTGTGTGTGTTGTGTTTATTGAAAGATGCCACAGTGTTGTGTTTTACAGTCTGCTCCGGGGTAAACCATGCTATGACAATGCCCATGGTCATCTGTTAGCTTATTTTCCCCTCTCCTCCTGCCAGCCAATCAGAACAAGGAACAGGAGGAGGGGGGCAGAAGTGTTTCATCCTTCGAACAACCAAGAGAGACAGAGAGATGGACAGAGAAGCCCAAGAGATCAGGACAGTTTTATCATTGGCAGAGCGGTAGACAGATCAGGAATAGAGAGATGTGTTCAGGCTTGGCTGAACAGATTGTATGTTAAATAGTTCCGTGTCTGCTATGTTGGTGATCCAGGAACAGACCTAAGAATCCTCACGTGATCACAGCCAACCAACACCACTGACCCCAGATCAACGTCACTCACAATGTATCATCAAACATTAATGCTCCAAACAGCAATACGATTTTGAGTACTTTTAATGTGTGTAAATGGGAAAACATCATTTCAAAGTGTCTCAATGTAACAGTGCTGTCAACAGGCTTTTTCTACCCCCTCTGAAGCACAAAAAATATCTACATTTCTGTCATCTCAGAAATGTGGGCAGGCATGCAATTTCCTCCTGCCATTCTCTTTGTTACAAGACAATCACCTCAGGAGAAACAAATGGTCAGAATTGAGTGGAGAAAGGTGTCAGGGTACAAAGTTCGTAAAGAAATTGAATTGCCTACCAAGCAAGATTTCAAACAGCACAACACACAATCAGGTAGAGCGGCTCCAGGAGAGGTGGGGACATAAACAGTCACATGCAGAAAGAAAGCAGAGCTGCTGAACCTGTCATTACTCGTTTGGCAGTCTCTTCTCATTCACTCAGCTTGTTTATTTGGACTGGCTGTGTCAGGGTGAGAGAGGGCTCCAGCTTCTCGGAGACGGAAAAGAACCCAGTATGGAAATTAGCGAGACAGACAGGTGATTTTAATGTCTGAATACGCTGATGCCAATGGTTGATAGTTAATATAGCAAATACAGTTTCCGTGGAATCTCCAAGGGCACATCAGCGGGTGCTCCCGTTTCTTTCCTTTTAAGGGAAACATGACAATATCGTAAGTCATCAGGACCTGCTAGGCCCTACTGTCTCCTTGCCTTCCTTAACTGGAGGCTTCATGTCATGGAGCTGTGCAAAGTTCACCAAGTGACCTATGACATTGGAAAGACACATGTCAAGTCTCGCTAAAAACGAATCCGATCCCACGTTTAGAATGAACGTCCATCTGTAGCCAAGAAGACAAAGAAAAAACCATTTCTCGTTTAAAGGTGTAGAGGTGTCATCCACAGTTATGGATGCAAACTATCAACAAACATTCAGTTAACATTACTTTAACTCTATCCATTGATCCATACCACTACTCAACTCTGGCCCTGTAACTATATACTGATTGTGATCACATGCAAACAAATCACGAACACACACAAATACTTACAAAGACACGCAAGAACAAACAGAGACACCCTAAAAGACACTGAAATGGTTTCAGTTAATTTATAGTACTGTTCCCATTTCCAAGAACTCGCCTAGGGGGGACCCATGATGGTAGTTACATTTATTTAAACGATTTCCAGATAAATGTTCACTAACTTACAACATTTTCATTAAAATTATGTTATGGAGCAAGAGGAAAAACATGTTCTTTCTCTCCTTTCTTCTGACTTTGTCTTTTCCATACCCCTGTTTTTCATGTGACTTTCTACCCGCTTTATTACTGCCTCCCTCTCTCTCTCCCTCCCTCCCTCCCTCTCTCTCTGTCTGATACTCATACTCGACAACAGTTCAATTTCATCACACTCTGGTCCAGATGGAAACAGATTCCCATGACACAGAGCAGCGCTCACGATCCCCATCTCCTCCCCCGAGCCCTGCATGGGCCATGTGCTGGACAGGCTCTGGAACACCTGGTGCAGCACATCCATCGCCACACACGCGCATTCAGTACACACACATACACAAAACACGGACATATTGTAAAAGCAGGTAAGCACACACACACACAGTTTACCTGACTCCATCTCCATTATATTTCTGTATTTCATGTGAGAGAACAGGTGTCTTCCATGCCTCAATGCCGCCTGAACGTTTTTATTCCCAAATTGCACCTAACACACACACGCACACACCCACACGCACTCACACAAATTCCTGGAACTTTATTGACATGCTTTGTGTTAAACCAGGATAAGTGACAAATGAATACTGTTGGTTTTCCCCAACCCAACAGACATGTTTAACCAGCCAGCCCAGACAACCAGCCAACTGGAGAGGATGATATCTGGCTTTCATACACCCTGGTGTGTGTGAGTCTTTATTACAATGTGTTGGTATGATAATAAGCATACGCTGTCCTCTGTACTGGAGCTACAGGTTCTGTAATAGCACAGTATTATGGCAAATGTACAAGTGTTGGGTCCCGCCTTAACACAGTTATGGTTTGTTCCGTTAACCTTGCTAGGCCAAGGCATCCCCAATGTGTTTTCTGGTCTCTCAGGCCTTATACATGCAGAAACGATACCTTAATATTGTTGGCTGTGGGTGACATTCAGTAGCAATAGTAAAAACTTACTTGAGAGGATTTATGTGAACTTTCTGCCTAGGTAACTTAACATCTATTTCATCCTAAATAAATAGTGTCCAAGTACATACAGATAATCTATAGCCAGAAGTGCACGTATGGTGTTTAAGTGGTTTGTGCCAAGAAACGTTCAGTATGTTTCACTAGAAACAGTGCAACAGTAAGATCACCTCAATGTCAATAACACATCAATAAAAACTGTATTTACTGACAATTGATCTTACTGTCAACAACTGCAAGACAACGGGCTGTAATTGCCAATCGTGAGTGGGGAAGAACTGGCCAGATCAATTCCAAAGTGGCTCCCATGTAATACCACAGAGAGAGTGGCTTCCATGTAATTCAACAGAGAGAGAGAGAGAGAGAGAGAGAGAGAGAGAGAGAGAGAGAGAGAGAGAGAGAGAGAGAGAGAGAGAGAGAGAGAGAGAGAGAGAGAGAGAGAGAGAGAGAGAGAGAGAGAGAGAGAGAGAGAGAGAGAGAGAGAGAGAGAGAGAGAGAGAGAAGAGAAGAGAAGAGAAGAGAAGAGAAGAGAAGAGAAGAGAAGAGAAGAGAGAAGAAAAGAGAAGAAAAGAAAAGAAAAAAGAAGAGAAGAGAGAGAAGAGAGAGAAGACAGAGAAGAGAGAGAGGAGAGAAGAGAGAGGGCGTGGGCGTGGGCGTGTGCGAGGGATCGAGACAGCTCTCAGGATACCCGAACTTTACGAGTGATCACGGCAAGCAGCGAAACGCGTGCGCCAGTTTAAAAGTGAAAGATTGAAGAGCGAAGACATCCTCTACCTCCGATTCTGTCCATCGTTATTCTGCGGACAAGGACTATTACGGACTATACTTGCAGAAAATAATATCATCATCAATGCCAGTTGGTGAACATTTCTCGCAGAGGAGAGAGTTCCATATTTAGGGTAAGCCGTCGTTCCAGTAGTTGTTACTCACTGTTATTCACTTCGTTTTTAAGGTTTAAAGACGGAGACTGTTGTGTTAAAAAACGGGAAAAAATGGGACCCCGAATAAACAGTTTCAAATGACAACTTTTTGGGAGTATTTTTTTAATTGATTTTTCTACCGTTTGAGATTGCTGTAACTGTAGGGATTGAAACAACGTAAATTAAGACGGTTAAAAGGGAAAATCCACTGAATCACGCTCTGAGTCAGTGTCTGTGGACCATGGGTCTCAACAAGTTGGCTTTCCTCTGGTGCTGCTGCAGTTGTGTGATATCCACTGACCGGTTGACAGGTCCCTATCTTGCGCATCTTCACGCAGTAATGCGAGTCGCTTTAATGGAGGACATCCAAGAACTTCCTCACTGAGAGTTCTTTATCTTTCACATCCTTCCAGACACACACACACACACACACACACACACACTACACACACAGTCGATCTCACTCATTTACTTACTCACACACTGTCTGTCACTCACACAAAACCGCTCTCTAAAGCTTTGTCTCTTACACACAGACACACACACACACTAGGCACCATGTTCCCTAACGAGTCTTGTGAAAACAGCACCAGGATCCACGTGGACGGCAACCCAGTGGTCAGCACCTTCATGTTCGTGGCCGGCGTGGTGGGCAACCTCATGGCCCTCGCCATCCTGGGCGTTCACCAGAAAGAGCGTCGCACCAAATCCTCCGTGTTCTGCATCCTGGTGACGGGGCTGGCTCTCACAGACCTGCTGGGCACCTGTCTGCTGAGTCCGCCCGTGTTTGTCTGCTACGCCCGCCGCTCCACCCTGCTGGGGCTGACGGGCGACCATCGCCTCTGCAACCTCTTCGCCTTCGCCGTGTCCTTCTTCGGCCTGGCTTCAATGCTGATCCTGTGCGCCATGGCGGTGGAGCGTTGCCTGGCGATCAGCCACCCGTACTTCTACTCCAAGGTGGCCCGGCGGAGCTTCGCCAAGGCGGCGCTCCTCCTCATCTACCTGTTCACCGGGGGCTTCTGCTCGCTGCCCTTCATGGGGTACGGGCGCCACAAGCAGTACTGCCCGGGCACCTGGTGTTTCATCAAGATGGAGACGTCGGGGGACGGGGAGGAGGGGAGCGTCCTGGCGTTCTCGCTGTCGTACGCCTCCCTGATGGCTCTGCTAATCGCCGTGGTGTTCCTGTGCAACGGCTCGGTGATAGTCAGCCTGTGCCGCATGCACCGGAGCCTGGTGACGCGGCGGGGGTCGGTGGTGACGGCGGGGAGGAAGAGGAAGATGAGCCTGTCGTGGTTCGGCCAGGGCGAGGAGGAGATGGATCACCTGGTGCTGCTGGCGTCCATGACCGTCATCTTTGTGGTCTGCTCCCTGCCGCTCACTGTGAGTGTTCCCTTTGACCTCTTGTCTGTGCTCTGTGTGTGTGTGTGTGTGTGTGTGTGAGAGGGGGGGTGGATGGGAGGGGGGAGTAGAGAAAGAGAGAGAAAGCTCAATTCATTATATTCCCTGTAACTTCCCTCTTCTCTCTCGGGATTATGTGACTCTGCTGAATCAAATCAATGTTTTTTAAAGCCTCATTTAATATCCTTTGTAAATGACTCTTTCATTGAGCCAGACTGAATGATCAGAAGAATCGTTAATGGATTATTGCTGAATCCCTATGGAATCCACACTTATGCTGTATGCTGCCCTCCTGTATGCTAATCTCCCAGCTTCTCTCTGTTACATGACTATGGTTGTTTACACAGTAAGACAAACTCATGGTGGTTATGACAGTGATGTTGTCGTGCCTTTCACCTTCCTAACGGATGACAGGTGTGGTCCAAACCTGCATGCCCAGGTGGACAGGCTCTAGCCCCGCCCCTTTCCCAGAGCCTCTCCCTGAACCTAAGGGCATAGCTTAATGGTACCTGTGTGGAATTCTCATAAGTGATGCTTTATAATGAAGACACCAGTCGAATAAGAAGTGTGCTTTCTTTGTTTGTTGTATATTGAATCTTACAGAGAACCTCACATCCGTCTAACTACATATTAATCATCTAATCTATTTTTATGAAGACTGCCTGTGGTTATTGTTTCGGTGTGTATTTGAAACGTAATCACGTTTCTGCCTGTGGTTTTCCATGTCACACTGGCCACATGTCATGTCTGAAGATGATGATGGCAACTGTGGCCTGTTTTTTTGTTGTCAGACACCGTAGGTGGAGTAGAGAAGGTTAAAGTGAGACATGCTGGTTCTTGGTCATCACGGAACACCAGACAGGAACCTATTCTAGCAGTGCTGTGAATCAGTGAAGGCTCTAGAACAGAGAGCAGACGCTGAGCAATGTTCTGACTAAGCAGTTCTCGTACAGCCTCGTAAACTGTTGGATAAAAATGCAGATAATTACATACCTGACTCAACAACACTGCACTTGAGGTGCGTGTGTGTGGGCCTCACGTGTGAGGATGAGCACCAGGGCCAGGCCCACAGCAGCCATGAGGAGCACAGCTGCAGCACACATCACCACCAACCCCCAGCTGCACCAGGTAGCACACAGACGTGTCACACACACTCCAAACAAACCCTGGCCTTTGTGTTAGGATGCGTTTGTCTTAGCGTGTGTGGGTGTTAGTTTGTGTGTCTAAGTGTGTGTGTCACGGTGTGTGTTTGAGTGTGTGTGTTAGTGTGTTAGTGTGTATGAGTGGTGGTGTTGTGATGGTCTTGCTTCTTGCCTTGCTGCCCCAGGCTAGTAGCAGTGTGATGAGAGGCCTCGAGGGAAATGGAGGCTGTTTAGACATGCTGGAAACCTGAACTCCAAACTTGTGAAAGAAAGAAACAGGATTTTAGGAAACTCTAGATCTTTGAACACACAGGCACACACATACATGTTTCTCACTAAGTATACATGCTGCATTGACCATGCATACTCCATTCAAATACTCCTCTAATAAACACACCTTTATTTACAATTCCCTCACACACAGCCTCACACACATTACCACGTCCAATTGATCAGTCCCACACCCAGCCTCTAGGCCTTATTAATGACCTCCATGATTGGTGGTGTAACAAAATACGCAGTAGAACAATATTGAGGCCAGAACACAGATGGCACTCCTCCCTTCCTCTCTCTCTCTCTCTCTCTCTCTCTCTCTCTCTCTCTCTCTCTCTCTCTCTCTCTCTCTCTCTCTCTCTCTCTCTCTCCTCTCTCTCTCTCGCTCTCTCTCTCTCTCTCTCTCTCTCTCTCTCTCTCTCTCTCTCTCTCTCTCTCTCTCTCTCTCTCTCAAGGTTTCAAGTCGTTAAACTTCCCAACCCCGATCCTAACCCTCTCCCCTCCTTTGTCTCTCTCCCTCTCTCTCTCTCTCTCTCTCTCTCTCTCTCTCTCTCTCTCTCTCTCTCTCTCTCTCTCTCTCTCTCTCTCTCTCTCTCTCTCTCTCTCTCTCTCTCCCCCTCTGTCTTGCTCTCTCTGTATCTGTGTCTCACTCTTTCTCTCTGTCTTTCTGTCTATGTCTCCCTCTCTTTTTTGTGTTGGGGCCTCTACTCTCAGACAGCTTGTGTAGTAGAGTTGAAAGAGAGAATGGAGAGATTAACATTGTGCATTCAGCTGATTACAAAATGGTTTCGTTTCAGTCTGACTATGATAGAGGGAGTGAGGATGGAGGTGGGTAGGGAGGAGGAGAGGGGAGGAGGTGGGTGGGGAAGGAGGAGTAGAAGCATAATGACAGAGGGAGGGAAGGAGTGAGGGAGCATCAGTTCCTGTTATTGTACACCGGTTGATGAAGCTGTTCAATCTTTTTGTTCTTTTTTTACTTGCCCTCTAGTAAGGTTGTGTTGAAAGTGAGTCCCCTGACTTGGTCTAATCTATGACTCAAAATGTTTGTGGAGATTGTGAGGCTGTTTGCTCAATTTCTTCCGAAGGACTCAGGGTTTCAGAGAAGGGCTGTGGGTAGACGAGTAGACAGGGATGGTGTTTGCTTTGTGGATTTTGAAAAGGGACTTTCAACTCAAAGTGAAAACACTCCCAACCTACACAAGGTGAAAGGTAACCAGCCCACAAAAATTCTGTAAGATACTGCTTAACTTATCTGTCAATTTCAGAGTATGTCTGTCAATTGCAGTGTCTGTCTGTCTCTCTTACTCACTGGTCATCCTTCACTCTGTTTATCTGTCTCTGTCTGTCTATTTCTGTCTCTCTCTTTCTCTATATCTATATATTTTTTCTCTCTATCTCTCTCTGACTTGATGTGCTGTGTTAGTTCTGGTCACTTACAGCATAAATCTACTCCCCCAATCTACTTACCGTATTGTAACTTTGAACCCAAATGTTACCCAAAGGAATTTAGGAGTGTTATCAATCAATGCTACATTCCTTTGACCATGAATCTGAAATCATGAAAGCACTACCTGTAATGTCTGCTTTACCCTGACCTATCCTGCCCTACCTGTAATGTCTGCTTTACCCCGACCTATCCTGCCCTACCTGTAATGTCTGCTCTACCCTGACCTATCCTGCCCTACCTGTAATGTCTGCTTTACCCTGACCTATCCTGCACTACCTGTAATGTCTGCTTTACCCTGACCTATCCTGCCCTACCTGTAATGTCTGCTTTACCCTGACCTATCCTGCCCTACCTGTAATGTCTGCTTTACCCCGACCTATCCTGCCCTACCTGTAATGTCTGCTTTACCCCAACCTATCCTGCCCTACCTGTAATGTCTGCTTTACCCTGACCTATCCTGCACTACCTGTAATGTCTGCTTTACCCTGACCTATCCTGCCCTACCTGTAATGTCTGCTTTACCCTGACCTATCCTGCCCTACCTGTAATGTCTGCTCTACCCTGACCTATCCTGCCCTACCTGTAATGTCTGCTCTACCCTGACCTATCCTGCCCTACCTGTAATGTCTGCTTTACCCTGACCTATCCTGCCCTACCTGTAATGTCTGCTCTACCCTGAACTATCCTGCCCTACCTGTAATGTCTGCTTTACCCTGACCTATCCTGCCCTACCTGTAATGTCTGTTTTACCCTGACCTATCCTGCCCTACCTGTAATGTCTGCTCTACCCTGACCTATCCTGCCCTACCTGTAATGTCTGCTCTACCCTGAACTATCCTGCCCTACCTGTAATGTCTGCTTTACCGTGACCTATCCTGCCCTACCTGTAATGTCTGCTTTACCCTGACCTATCCTGCCCTACCTGTAATGTCTGCTCTACCCTGAACTATCCTGCCCTACCTGTAATGTCTGCTTTACCCTGACCTATCCTGCCCTACCTGTAATGTCTGCTCTACCCTGACCTATCCTGCCCTACCTGTAATGTCTGCTCTACCCTGACCTATCCTGCCCTACCTGTAATGTCTGCTTTACCCTGACCTATCCTGCCCTACCTGTAATGTCTGCTTTACCCTGACCTATCCTGCCCTACCTGTAATGTCTGCTCTACCCTGAACTATCCTGCCCTACCTGTAATGTCTGCTTTACCCTGACCTATCCTGCCCTACCTGTAATGTCTGCTTTACCCTGACCTATCCTGCCCTACCTGTAATGTCTGCTTTACCCTGACCTATCCTGCCCTACCTGTAATGTCTGCTTTACCCTGACCTATCCTGCCCTACCTGTAATGTCTGCTTTACCCTGACCTATCCTGCCCTACCTGTGCGGTCTGCTCTCTGCCAAGGCCCCTTCTCTAATGGGCTATGTCTCTGTTCTCTGTCTGCCTGGACACACACACACTCACTCATCTACATGATGGCTTGTTTGGGTGTTTGTGTGTGTTATGTGTGTGTGTGTGTGTGTGGGGGGGGGGGGGGGGCTACAGTATTTACAGTCAGATGGCTGAGGCTAAGGCAGGCGTGCTGTGGTGGTTGGACCTCTTTGTTCACCAGAGGCTGAGGTGAGGGTAATATGAGGCTGAGATGAGGCTGAGGTGAGGCTGAGGTGAGGCTGAGATGAGGCTGAGGTGAGGCTGAGGTGAGGCTGAGATGAGGCTGAGGTGAAGCTGGGATGTGACTGGTTTCCAGCAAATGAATATATTTACAGGTATTGATCTCAGATGCCTGCAGGGAAATAAAGGAGTGGCCTGAATCTGAAACAGGACATCTAAGGCCATTAGTTCTCCGCCCCTCACTCCTTCCTAACCATCCTCCTACTTTCCTGCCTCCCTCATTCCGTGCAGAAAGGGGATGGAAGGATGGTGGAGATCTGTAGAAGTGAAATACACATGACCCTTGGCTGTTAACTGCCCCCATTCTCAATAACAACAATGGTGTGTGTGTGGGTGGAGGGCTATGACATTGTCCATCTCCAGGGGACTGTGATATAGGTGAGGATCTAACAACCTGTGACTCTTATTCCTGCCGACTGCTACAACTTCTCTTCTCCAGCTTTATCTCATATACCCCTCTTGTCCCCCCAGGCCAGGTTAGATAAGCCCTGTGTCGTTGTCCTCCCCGGCTCCAGCTGGAACACACACTCTGTCTGATCTCCACCAGAGCGGAATCTGGAATGAGGGTCCTCCTGTGTTTATCTTTCGCACACTAACATAACCCACAACACAACCCACACACGAGCACACTGGAATGGATTGGGATGTCCAATAAGCTCATCTACTGTAAGTGTGATGGCCAGGTGTCCATATATGTTTTGTGTATGTATTGTATATATTACATGCAATACACACACACATAAACAAGTATGTGCACAAAAACACAACCACACACACACTTGCAGAACGTGTGCACACACGCTTATCCCAGGAAGTGATGCTTCAAGCGGGACAGGAAGGAGATCGCAGCAAAACACAAGCGTCACTAGAGGTTGTGTGACAATATCTGTGCGTGTTTTAGTGAAGTTAGGACGAGGGGTTCGCTGATTACTCAGCAGGAGGCAATGAGAATGGCATGGTACAGAGTGAGAGACTAATATAGAGACAGGGAGAAAGAGAGGGAGAGAGATTCACCTTTGGGGTCAAAGAGTGAATGTTTGAGGGTGGGGGGAGGGACTTGTGACATGTCTGTACAATCTCCTGTCTCTCTCATCTCTTGTGCAGTCAGTTGAATGACAAAGGACTCCATGGGGGGTTAGCCAATCATGATGGCCACACTTAAGGTCACCACACAACCCCAGTGATAGATAATGATCAGACTAGGGAATAGGGTTAGTTACCTTGTTTTCAAAAGGATTTCAAACAAACCTGAGATTCTTCTATCTGCTTGTATAACTGTGAGTCTCCAGAGCTGCTCAGTCCTGCATCTGCACAGCACACTTGTGAGAAGCCAATGGAAGGGTTCATTTGAGATGAAGTGTGATAGATTTAGCTTCTCGTTGTTTTAAAGATAGCTTCAGTGACATGGTGGCAGATAAAGCAGATGATGAAGGATCAAAACACTGTTTGGAAAGACGATGATAAGCGTGATGTGATCAGAACTTATCTATAATCAATTGTGTCATCCATTAAATTATTGATTGTTGTTTTACGGTAGTATGATGGGTTCACTGGAACAGATTGAGTACACACTTTGTCATCTGCAAAAAGAAAAGATCTAACACATCACCATACAACAGTGCACACACCCTGACACAGTGTGCGCTTTCACACAGACCCTCACACATACAAGCGCTCTGCCACCCCTCCACCAGCCCCCCTCCACCAGCCCCCCTCCACCAGCCCCCCTCCACCAGCCCCCCTCCACCAGCCCCCCTCCACCAGCCCCCTCTCCACCAGCCCCCCTCCACCCCCCCCACCAGCCCCCCCTCCACCAGCCCCCCCTCCACCCCCCCCCCTCCACCAGCCCCCCCTCCACCAGCCCCCCTCCACCAGCCCCCCCTCCACCAACCCCCCTCCACCCCCCCCCCCTCCACCAGCCCCCCCTCCACCAGCCCCCCTCCACCAGCCCCCCCTCCACCAGCCCCCCTCCACCAGCCCCCCCTCCACAAACCCCCCTCCACCAGCCCCCCTCCACCAGCCCCCCTCCACCCCCCCCCCTCCACCAGCCCCCCCTCCACCAGCCCCCCTCCACCAGCCCCCCCTCCACCAACCCCCCTCCACCCCCCCCCCTCCACCAGCCCCCCCTCCACCAGCCCCCCTCCACCAGCCCCCCCTCCACCAACCCCCCTCCACCAGCCCCCCCTCCACCAACCCCCCTCCACCAGCCCCCCTCCACCAGCCCCCCTCCACCAACCCCCCCCCATATTTGTTGCATCATAGTAGAAGTTTCCATGCTTAAGCCAGGATCGTCCACTACTAGCGGGCTACGTTCACTTTACGGTGGTTGTTGGTTATTGATCATTCCAATCAGGAACAATGTGGTGTTCAGGTCTGGTTTTAACCATTGACCCCCTGACCTGTGGCAGTGTTTAGTGGGGGACGTTCCCTTTTTGGGAGAGTCGGTAATGGGGATGAATGATGTGTGGATGATGAGTGGATGACCTCTGGCTGACCTGGACTGCTGCTTAGAGTGGTAGTTCTGAATGGGGGAGAGAGGGAGTGGGGGAAGAGATAACGAAATGGAGGGAAAGGAGAGAGAAAAGGGGAGGGAGAGAGAGGATTAAAGAAAGTAGACAGTGGGTGAGCGAGAATGACAAGAATGAAAAACAAAGAATTAGTGTAGGAGGAAGACATGCAGTGGAGGGTGGTCATCAGCCTAAGGACCCTATTGGTTTCCAGGTAGCCCTTTACTAAATAATAGATCAATCAGCAATGTTCTGACTGACTAACATAATCAATACTACAGCATTAAATCCATTTTAATAGTAATTGGAATAATCCTTTGGTTTGTTGATTGAATGACTGATTGGTTAATCTATCAACCAGGGATTTGTTGACTATAATCAGGCTTGATGTCAGATGTCTAACATACAATACCTTCTAAACTCACATCTTGTTCTGTTTGCATTGCACTCTCATAATCAATTTAAAAATCAATTCACTTCTTTACTAAGCATTTTAAATGTGAAATTCCATTATTCCGGTGCTACTGGTATAGACCATTAGCTACCGTTATGTATTACATAAAAAAATTATAAAAATATTTCCTTTTAAGTCCTTTAAGTCCTTTGGCCCATCAACTCACCATATAGAATGTTAAAAATGGCACTGGCAAAAAAAGCTATACATATCTGTATGCAAGTACAAAGCCAGTTGGGGTGAATTGCAGTGCAGTGCCTATTCTCATGAGAGCTATGGTTCCATCGCTTAGTGCATCTCAACATGGTGGCAAACATGTTTATATTTATTAATCTCAAACCGCATATCCAAACACCTTCACACACAACACTGCACGACCTTGGGTCCTGAGCGCAGTTGTTTTTGGTCAAAAATTAAAAACGAAAAAACGAACAAAAAACGAACTACCACAACCTTAACTCGATGCACAAACAAGGTTTCTCACAGTGCACAGCTAGAGTATTAGCCTACACCTTTTACAGACTTCAAAGAGTAGAACTATATGTATATGAGTTACTCTTTCAGTAAGACCCCTAGTTAATAAGGCTAAGCACTTTACCAGCCCAAACATCCTTTCAAACATGGCCATTAGGACACCAGGTCAATATAAACATGGTTGTTCTTACATGGTCAAGATCTGATGTGGTCTGCACTCCCACAAAATCTACTTTAGAGCTATGCACAAAACTTCAACAGGAGTGGAAGTCCCTTAAACAAGAGTGTCTTTTGAAGTCCTGTGCATAGCCTACAAACAATGTTTTATTGTATGATATACGATCATAAAGACAGCACGTCTCTCTTGTGGTAGAGATCTGTATCTCAGAAAGATTAAGAGTCAATTCAATGAGACTAAAGAGAGATCCTTATCTGGCTACGTCCATGTTTGATGATCCTAATCAAAAGTACTTTTTCAACCCCCTTTCGGTGTGCATGTGCTCTGGTCTAATTAGCAGAAGATAGATTGAGAGATGTAAAAGATATATTGAAGATAGTAGAAGATATATTGAGAGATGCCTGGTTTAAAGAGTCATTACTTATTTGTTAGACAAACAGTCTGGTAATGTCCTTTAATCCTTTACCAGCTACCAGTCTAGGCTGATGATTTGAGAGTGAGTCTATTTTCATTATTTGTTTTTGCACTCACCCCCACCCTGTCTGTGTTCCACGTAGTACTTCTCTGAAATGAGAATGATCTTTATGAGCCTGTATATCTTTAAAGGCTGTAAATCTGGAGAGAGACGGACGATAAGTACTCAAACATTGGCTAAATGTATTCAAGCCCCACAACCAGAATTTCCAGTCTGCTTGATTTGTGCATTCGGCCTAAAAAAGGAGTGGGTGGCAGAATGTGAGAGAAAAGAAAAGAAAAACACTGTATAAAAAGAATAGGATCATATTCTGGTATGCTCAGTTAACTGGTAGTTTTTGTTATATATGTCAGTGTTTGAGACCCTTATACATGGAAACCTGAAACTGGAGAGGAAGCAGTCAAACTCACTCTATTGTCTGAAGGGTCATTTGTAAAGCGAACACAAATAGTGTAAACTATACTCCTCAATGAGCTACTTTAGTTACGGAACTCACTGACACACTAAGTTGTGGATTGGGAGGAGGTCAGAGGAGATGACAGGATAGTTGGTGGGGTTTGGGGTGGTCAGATGGGATTTCCAGCTCTTTGTTATGTCTTAATAATGTTTACATTTACATTACATTTACATTACATTTAGTCATTCAGCAGACACCCTTATCCAGAGCGACTTACAGTAAGTACAGGGACATTCCCCCCGGGGCAAGTAGGGTGAAGTTCCTTGCCCAAGGACACAACGTCATTTGGCACAGCAGGGAATCGATCCAGCAACCTTCAGATTACTAGCCCGACTCCGTCACCGCTCAGCCATCTGACTCCATGTTTGTGACTCAGAAGAACTGGAAATGATTAGGAATGTATTAGTAACTATGTATGGGAGTACACCCAAGCACACACAAATGTCTACCACAGCACGCATATCATGAGAAAGAGCCATGCATCAATCAGACGGTCATCAATAAAACCTGCTTGAATTATGTTTTCTCACATGATCAGTTTGACACCAGGCATGCATATGTTTGGCAACTTACTCCAGGTCTCTGATGTTGCTACAGACTCCCAATTCATAGGGTTTGTTAGATTTCTCTGCCTGGCTTCCCTTCTTCCTTTCCCTCTCACCCCCACATGTCCTCTAAGTCATGTCTTGAATTAGTTGAGGTTGTGGGAAAGTGCACTGTCAAAGGTGGAAGGAACGACAAGCCACAACATATTCATCATGGCACGGTCTCGCACTACGCTTCACATCCATCATCGTAGCACTCAAGGTGAATGGATGAATAGCCCAAATGTTAGTGGTGAATGATTGAATTCAACATGAAGGTAGGCAGGAGGCAGGTGATCTCCTTCAAATATTGACTGAGGTGTTCAATGTGACAGTTGTTGTCAAAGGTAGATTTTTTTGTTACGTGTCAGTTAGAGTTCCAGACTCAGGCTCAGGAGAACAATTGGCCCTGTTCTCTTTGCATCTAATCTCTCCCTCCCTCCATTTCTCCCCTTTTCCTTCTCTCCCCTCCCTTTCCCATGCTACAAACCAACAGTTTATTGGGATGTTCTAATATAACTCTTCCAGCAGACATGCAGAAGAGAAATACTGCACCCCCTCAATAACTAAGGAGGCAGGGGGAGATAGAGGAGGAGGCAGGGGGAGATACAGGAGGAGGCAGGGGGAGATACAGGAGGAGGCAGGGGGAGATACAGGAGGAGGCAGGGGGAGATACAGGAGGAGGCAGGGGGAGATAGAGGAGGAGGCAGGGGGAGATAGAGGAGGAGGCAGGGGGAGATACAGGAGAAGGCAGGGGGAGATACAGGAGGAGGCAGGGGGAGATACAGGAGGAGGCAGGGGGAGATAGAGGAGGAGGCAGGGGGAGATACAGGAGGAGGCAGGGGGAGATAGAGGAGGGGGCAGGGGGAGATACAGGAGGAGGCATGGGGAGATAGAGGAGGAGGCAGGGGGAGATACAGGAGGAGGCAGGGGGAGATACAGGAGGAGGCAGGGGGAGATACAGGAGGAGGCAGGGGGAGATAGAGGAGGAGGCAGGGGGAGATAGAGGAGGAGGCAGGGGGAGATAGAGGAGGAGGCAGGGGGAGATACAGGAGGAGGCAGGGGGAGATACAGGAGGAGGCAGGGGAAGATACAGGAGGAGGCAGGGGGAGATACAGGAGGAGGCAGGGGGAGATAGAGGAGCAGGTAATAGGGGCAGGATAGAGAGGGCAGGATAGTGAGGGCCCTATTGAACTTTGTCTGGAGAGGGCCATCTGTGTAGTTCTCACCGTATAAATTTCTCTCTTTCTTCCTCTATTTCTGTGATGAAGGTTTTACTGTGGAGGAGGTGTTAGTGTTCCCAACCACAGATTTTTATTTCCACATGTGTCAGATTGGGAAGAGGGACCTTGAAGGTAAATAGATTTGTTATGAGCTGTGGCATTGTTCTGTTGTAAACCTGCCATAAGTTACAGTCAGATAATGTTCTTACCCCAATCAATATTGTATTTCAAGATATTGTGGCTCAAGTAAACCAGCCTTCTATCAGCGTAGGACTGAAGCAGCTCAGAGAAGCTGGGAACCAGCAGATATCGGCCCCCCTCCTAGGGTTTCAAATCACGACTGCTCACTTCCCTGTTTTGGGTTATTTAGCGAACACACATGAGGAACCCTCCAGATCCTTCAAGAACCCTGCTGAGCGGAAAGCGCAGGGCTCCAGGAGGATAATTGAATCCAGATGATAAGGAACCCGTTGAGATTCTGGCTTGGCTGGGACTTCAGAGACCTTGGGTCCCTTATATAGGGATTACCACCATGGTCCAGCTCAAAGATAGATGGGAATTATCTCCCCATTCCCCCCCCCCCGTCTCTAGCCTCCACTTTGCTTTTTCCTGTCCATCCCAGCATCCTACCACTGACCCCAATTCCATGGTTTTTCGTCACGCACCCTGAAGATGACGTTCCTGAGCAGAGTACAAAGCCATGTCTGTCCCTCACAACTATCCGATGCATCCGCAACAGAATTTCGACAGCATAGTGACTTGCCTCATTTCCAGACAGTTTTCCATTTCTGATGATATCAGTTGAGGTCTGCACTCAGGGAGCTAAGTGAGCGTGTTACATGGAAGTACTTATCTCTGGGCCCTGAGGAACCACACTGCCTCTGCTGAGTCTGTCTGAACAGCAAGAATCCAACCGTGAACCACAGTGGGTGGAAGGTTACTCATTGGTCACTGAGCGTGACAGGTCACAGGGGAAAAATGGAGTGAGAAGGAAAGAGGAGACAGTGAGATGTAGAAGGGTGAAGGGACAGGCAGGGAAAATGAGATGAAAGTAGAAGTTAGGGGGGAGAGAAGAATAAGACAGTTTGACAAAACAAAAGACATTAAAGGAAGAGAACGAGGGGAAAGAGTTAAAAATGGACAGATGAAGAGAAAAGATAGTACACTGTTATTCATCATAGCAGTCAACAGGTGGTCACTGGTACTTTTTTTAACAGCCTGGGGTTTTATGATGGTCTGTGCACCAGCTGGTGTGTGTGTGTGTGTGTGTGTGTGTGTGTTTGTGTTCATGCGTGCATTTGTGTGTGTAAAAATCATTCATGTTATACCCTGATCAATCACCTCAGGTGGTGGGTGTTCAGGACAGACAATTAAGTAGACTGGCTATTTCGTAGCCGGGGGCTGCATCTGTATTTGTGTCTCCCTCTCTCTCCCTCTCTCTCCCTCTCTCTCCCTCTCTCTCCCTCTCTCTCCCTCTCTCTCCTCATGAATGTATCAAGTGTGTGTCAGTTCAGCTAAATACTCAAGGCTTATGTATGTGTTTTATTGCCTGTCGGTGCATGAACTCACTGACCCCTAGGGCCAGAAGTGTATCATTCCAGAGATGGAAGGCTTGTTTTTACAACTAGTCCATGTTTGGACACCACATCACAGTTGGAGGTGTTGGACATAGCCCAGCAATGCATCTGTTATCTCCAACATACCTATTAAACTTTTTACCACAACCAGCTTATGGACCATGCACAGCCTCTGCTGTAATAACTCTGTGTGCATTGTCACAACTGAGTGAGTGACTTGTTATGAGAGCCTACTAATGTCATACTGACAACCAGGACTGATGGGAGTAATTTAGGAAGTGTTCACTTTCTAATCACACTGCAAATTTACCATGTTCCCAGACAGCAGAGAGATGGCCAAGCTTTACCCAGAAAACCCAACCCAACATCACCTCAGGGCGTACAAAGTATATCATGTTGTTCCTATGTATTTTTCCTACACATCCAAGCCTCACCAGTTGATTTGAAATAGTATGTTGTAACAATACTGTGTTCCTTCAGCACATGCTTTTATCCTATTTTATTTTAGGAATAGTGTACTTTGAGGTTTTGAAGCACTTCCTCTCCCTCACTCGTGTGGTGTGGATGTGTGAGATCCTCTGTAGGGTTTACATCCTGCTACAGATGGCATGATCACTCTTCCATTCCACTATTCCTCTGCCAATACTAATACTAGCCTACCACATGCCAAGGCTAACACTAAGGCTAACACAAGCCAACTGTCTGCTTCATTCCACCTAATGATCTGATTCTCTCTGACTGCTCACATACACACACTTCCCTCTTTCCCAGTCTTGCTCTCTTTAACTTTCTCTCCCTTCTATCTCCATCCATTCGTCACTTCCTCTTTCAGTCTGGGAGACATGCAGTGCATCTTGTTTCAATGGCCGTTTGTGGAAGAAAGGCTCAGGCCATGACACCCTTGACTAGTCAGTCATTGTACATTCTAATGTGTGGTTTGTGGGCATCTTCTGAGGCTAGATCCATGTCCGTCAGTCTCAATACACATGTCTGAAAACAATGGAAAGGTTGTGAGTTCTGGCCAAGATAGAGAATGATGTTTTGCTGGTATTTGTTGTCGTATTGTTTTGAACCAAACTGCAACCACATGGCCTGAACATACTATGACCCTCTCTTTCTCTTTCAGTGTCCATTTCCCTAACATTGCTTTCTCTCTCTCTTCCTCTCTCTCACTCTCTCTCCCTCTCCCCCCCCCCCTTCTTTCCCTCTCTCTCCCCATCACACACATGGTTCCACACACCACACATCTGGACAGTCAGCTGTCAGCCTTCACATGCCCTTCATGCTGGACCATCATCCCTGGCAGCAGCCTCTACCTCTGCAGGGCTATGCTGGCTCAATAAGCCCAGACTCTCAGGTTACAGCAGCTTTACAGTCTGAACGCAAAAAATCAGAAAGTGCTGCTCATAATCAGATCTGGAAAAGGAAGCTGAAGGGAAGTGAGACCTAACACCCCCACGCCCTACCAACACTCTTGCTTAACCTTTTTTACTGTAAAAACATTTGTTCTCGGTTGTGTAGAAGTGCTGCATCTTGTCATGTACTCCTCCACTTCCTTTTTTCTGCACAGTCACCTATTTGGCAAGGTTCAAACCTCAGTTTCTGTAGGGATTAGTACAGACAGCTGTCCAGAACTGTCCTTCTACAGTTTTAGTTTGTATCTACACCCCCTCTCTAGACTACAGCTGCCTCTGGTCCTGCCCACACACAGGCACACACACCCACACACACAGGCACATGTACAGAAATTGCTCTTAACCGAATTAAGGGAGGGCGGGAAAGAGTGGAGGGGATAGAGGGAGGGAGGAAGAAAGTGGAGAGGAAGGGATAGAGGTCTGACTGCAATAAAAGGGTGATGATTTGTGAGTCAAATACATGACAAATGAGTGAAATAAAAAGAGAAGTGAAAAGAGAAGATCGAAAACAGGAAGTGAGTAAATGGGCAATGTGGGTCAGAGGAGAGATGAGGGGAAGACAAATGTCAGATAGGAAGAACATCATCTGTTCACATTTAGACCTACTCTCTTTAGACCGCTCTGTTCTACACGCATCTGCTCCACTGCCTGCCAGATAAGGATCTTATCATATGATGAGGGCCACGCTTGGTTAAACAGATTATTATCAACACGTACATGCAAGTACAAAAACGTGCCTCTAAAGCACGTACAGTGTCAATATGTGGTATCTTGTCATGCACCACTTGTCATAGTTTCCGTTCCCGTATGCCTCTGGGTTGCCATGTTCATTTACCCCCCCAACCCCCTCCTGGGAGTTTCCCCTTCTCCCCTCCTTGAATGCGGGCAGCGAGGAGGGTATGCTGACTCATTGTCAGAGACCATCGTGTCTCTATAGCTCACAGAAGACCGGATATGCAGATTCCTTTAATGCACCTGCAGGCAAATAGACAGACACAGAGAGAGAGAGACAGAGAGAGAGAGAGACAGAGAGAGATAGAGAGAGAGAGAGAGAGAGAGAGAGAGAGAGAGAGAGAGAGAGAGAGAGAGAGAGAGAGAGAGAGAGAGAGAGACTGACACTGAAGACTTGAGCTTTCTACAGGAACATTAACACGGAAGGCCCGGGAACACATGACATATAGCTTTGGTCCTGTTGATGGAACGTTGTGATTGACGACGTGTTTCTTTAGAATGCAACTGTTTCTTTAGTGTTTCTTTTTAGAATGCATTAGGATTCCCAGGAGGAACCTTCAGTTAGTATAGAAAAAACGTCATGGGTGGTCGTACGATGGTGTGGAGACAGATATATTCTGCATTATGGATGGTATTTTGGGAACTGGAGGAGACACTGATCTCATCCCATTGGTAAAATGAGAAGAGGGAGGAACAGAGTGGTGAGTAATTAGAAAGGTCTGAGAGCTGGAAGAAGGCAGGAGGTGTGAAAAGGTATGACAATCGAGAAAGTTAGAATAGAAACGGAAAATAGTGGAAGTGTGAGGGAGCTCAATGGCCTGGCCTGTCCTGTCACACAGGGGAAGGTCCTATGATATCACTCTGGTAAATAAGGTTATTTCAGTAACAGTATGACTGTGTCAGTGACAGTTTGCTTAGATAAACCATAAATCCACTGTTATGGGAGGGAAGATCTCACATTACGTAAACATCGCATGAAAGAGCTGATTACCTGGCCACAGCTTATCAGCCTGAGGAAGGAGACAGCACAGAGAGAGTTAGCCCAAACCAGCATCCTGATCAGGCCACCAGGAGCAGAGCAAACACAGGATGTGGCGGCACTCACCAGGCTTGGTTACCACAGAGGGTGCTTTAGAAAACGCTGACAGTAGACAAACAATGTTCACGTCAGACATTATCTATGGTATGCTACGATCTACCAAGTCTGTCTCTTATACTCTCCACTCCATGAATCTCTTTGTCCATCTCTCTCTCTCACTCTCTCACTCTCTCTCTCTCTCTCTCTCGCTCTCTCTCTCTCTCTCTCTCTCTCTCTCTCTCTCTCTCTCTCTCTCTCTCTCTCTTCCGCTTGCTGCCCCTTGCTCTCTCCACTTCTCATTCTCTTCCTCATATGCTCCTTTTTCCTCCTGATCCCTCCACCCTTCTCTCTTCTTCTCCTCCTAGTTTTTTAAGTATTACAGTATTATGGCTGTTTACTAATGCTTACTATTTTACCATCCAGTAAATGAATAAAGCATTTTACCTTTTGGGACTTACAGTAAGACAAGAGTGAGGTTATCCTTACATTAAAGGTTATTTACAAAGATATTTTTAGAAGTTTTGTGAATTCAGCCCCAGCCTCTGTCACGGTCTGTCTGCATCCTTTCATCATGGTCTCCTTCCCTTTCCAGTCTAATGACTTCTCAATGAAACAGGATCTATGAAGCTCCCAGTTCTCCTGGAGCCAAGATGTAGGCTAATGGGCTACACAGCGTAGCCATTATGGGTCCTGTTTCCTCACGGGCAGGCCAGTTATTAGTCGTCAGCAGCCTCAAATGGCTTCTAAAGCTGCCATGATGTGGTGTCAAGCGCACACAGTCTGGGTTCCCCAGAGTCCCTGGGTCCCAGATGAGCGGTGACATCCATGGACGTCATGGTAGTGTGTGTGTGTCGGGGGGCTGGTGGGGGGGTGAATCACCCACACACACATAAACACACAGGCATGGCACCTACTTAGATTGTTGAGCAGGGCCCGGGTGTTTAGGCTCCTGGTGCGTCATCATTCAAGCACCCGGCAGTGTCCCTCTTAACCTCGCAGTCTCTCAGCCTCTCCTCCTCTCAGCCTCTCTGAATCCCAGCCTCAGCCTCACCACCTCAAAGTCTCCGTACCTTTAAATAAATCTGTCAGGTTGAGAGGCAGGGAGGCAGAGAGTTTATGATCCATGATATAGCACCTCTGCTGACTCAGACCTATCCCAGCACATCAGCTATTCTAAATCACCTGGAGGAGCTATTGGCTCATTTCCATCCCTTTTCTCCAGCTGAAGGCCTCATTTGTCAGTAAACATCACCCCAGGGATATCCCCCTCTGTTAATGAGATGGTGAGAATAACTTACATGGACACACATGTGTGAGCTATTTACGTAAGAGAAATGTCTTGGACTTCATTTCTAGACAATTAACCATCATTTTACTTAAATTACCGCCAACTCCCCAACCGTCACAAACAAAACACGACGGCTGATATACAGTGAAGATCATCCAAAACACCACACCCAAACCCCCCCAAAAAACTGTTCACCAGTCAGTTGGTGTCACAGAATCATACACTCTCTGGCCCTCCTTCTCTCTGTCCTCCCTCTATCTGTCTCTCTCTCTGTGGTATATAATTCCCAGTCCCTAGCAACAGGGGTAACATTGACTGGTCTCTACTGCAACAAGCCCTGGGGGAAGGCCATCCACTGAGGTTATGTTTGTTGAATCTATCACAGGAGAATCCGTTGATGAAGAGGTGGAGGGGGGGGGGGGGGGTTAATGAAGAGAAGAAGAAAAGACTAATCTCCTTCTCTCTCTCCACTCTATTTCTCTTAATCCATATGCAATCGATTCAAGTGGTGTTTGTGAAAGGTGGTCGCTGTGTGCAGGACTCAGGGGACCCTTTGTTCAACCAAAGTGGGGAAAGAAAAGGGAGGAAGCTATTCTGACGAGCGTCGTGACGACACCTGTTACACGTATAGCCACCTCACACACACATATCACATCCGAGTTTAATCATCCCCCTCTCTCTCTTCCTCAGATTGCTGGGTTTGTCAATGCAGTCCACCTGGTAGGCGATGACCAGGAAAACCTGCTGGCGTTCCGTTTCCAGGCGCTCAACCCCATCGTGGATCCCTGGGTTTTCATCATCTTCCGCAAGTCCGTGTTCCGCCACCTGCGCTCCCTGCTGCACTTTCGCTTCCCTGGGGGAGCGGTTAAGAGCACGGCGGCTCACTGCGCCCTCACCTCAGAGCCCCAGGCCGTCCCACCCCCCTCCAGCCCATAACCCTACTCTAACCTGTCTCCCTGACAGACTGGCCAGACCCTAAGAGAGGACAGAAAAAGGACAAGATTGTACAGGATGGAATGGGACAGCGTTGGTTAGGACCAGACAGGACCGATATGACATTGTTAGCTTTGGACAAGGCAAAAGATGGAAGGAGCGTCAGACACTGGATGGATTGATGGAGAGCAGAACAAAGCCACTACGTCTGGCCAGAGAAGGAACTACATGTTCACCCAGCTCTGACTGTGGGACTAGCAGTGTCCTGTCCTGTCTAGACCAAAGCAAAATGACCCTTGTTGTCAGTGCACTGGACCTCTGCACAGACATTAGAGTATTGAGTTACATATAAGAACATGTGAGTTGTTTACCTGTTTCAGGACCATTTAAACAATGTATTCATAATGTATATGAACCATTATCTTATAACAATCCGACGGGCATTCACATTATGCAGAGGCGCAGCATGGGAATTCCTGGCTTTGCAACGCTGTGCTGGTACCAATTCAATGCTCTGTGTGGGTGTTGACAAAGTAGGAAGCTACGTGCAGCTACTGCCAATCCTGACTTTCGTTATTGCCGCCGCACTGCTCCATATGTGAATGGCCGATTACATGAATGAACATGACTTTGACAGGAACAGAGGCTGAACTGGCCCGAACAGCAGATGACAAGTTTCTGTCATGAGAAACTGCAGTGTTATGGACTATGAACTCCTGTGTCACAGGGTTGGATATGCATGGTAATCACCGCCATAATCATAATTGCTTCCTGTTCAGAGGAAGTCAACCAGGAAATGCAACAACATTGCACTGGGTCCCTGGTCATGGTCACTAGGGCCTACATACCAGGGGACTGATTGTTTTTCTATATCTCTCTGTCATTCTCTCATTCTCCCTCTATGTCATGTGTTCCCGGGCCTTCCGTGTTAATGTTCCTGTAGAAAGCTCAAGTCTTCAGTGTCAGTCTCTCTCTCTCTCTCTCTCTCTCTCTCTCTCTCTCTCTCTCTCTCTCTCTCTCTCTCTCTCTCTCTCTCTCTCTCTCTCTCTCTCTCTCTCTCTCTCTCTCTCTCTCTCTCTCTCTCTCTCTCTCTCTCTCTCTCTCTCTCTCTCTCTCTCTCTCTCTCTCTCTCTCTCTCTCTCTCTCTCTCTCTCTCTCTCTCTCTCTCTCTCTCTCTCTCTCTCTCTCTCTCTGAGTTCATTAAGCAGATTCCACCTGTATTTGATATGACCGAAATTCAATCTTTATACAACATTTCTTCCCCAAGTCCTCCTGTGTTTGTGTCTGTGTGTGCATGAACATACGTTCATGTCGCTGCATTTTGAGGGAGAAGATCAATGAATGTCATTGTATCCATAGAGGACCACCATTACAACACCTGTGACGTCTGCTCCCACTCAGATGTGTTCAGTCCAGCTCCAACATGCAGACCTGTACAGACAATAATAGATGAACAAAAGAAAAACCAAAATGATTCTAATCACCACAATCCAGGGGCTGTGATAACCACCTCTGCTTGTTCTAAGATGTCTCATCCACTCTCTCACTCACCTCATCACCTGCTAGAGCATTTCATTCAGCTGCCAGGGTCGCAAAGATAATCTTAGAAAAGGACCTGATGTTACTATGCATGCATATCTGTGTGTGTGCGTACGTGTGCGCGTGTGTTGCTTTGTATGAATGTGTCTGTGTACTCTGTGTGTGTGTGTGCGTGTGTGTGTGTGATGTTTCTGTTTGACGTTATAAGCTACCTAAATGAATCTTGCTGGATATTTTAGCTACATTTGTGTCTACAGCATTTCTGCCCTATGAAAAGTCATCAAATTGTGTTTGTGTTTCTGTCCACAGTAGTCTTTATAGATAAGTGCTGTGGCATGCACTGTGGCTTAGTTGTGTGTGTTAGTGTCTGAGTGTGTTTTGTGGCATGAGCTCCAATGGTAGCAAGTCATGTGTTGATGTATTTTCCTGTAGTCTTCTTTTCCTGCCTTGCATGGCTGTCCTCAATTGCCAGTTTTTGCATCTTGCACTTTTGGTTCAACTGTGAGTAAACAATCTTTGATTTTGCAGTATTGACATCTGTTGAAAAAAAGAAAATGCTAAGTGATAAATAAATGTTGTGTATAAAATCCTGTACTGATATGGTTAGATGTAAACAAATGTATGAGGTCAAATATATAATAAATTGATACAACTCTAAGTAAACCTGTATGATATTATATAAATAGCCTGTTGTAGATATATATATAACTTAGGTCAAATCACCAAAATGTTATTTACCTGGCTGCACTACATTCAACTTTCAAAGTAGTGAAATTGATCTGGATGTGGTTTTGTGTTCAGCCAACCTGCTTTCCCTAATCTTATAAAACACTTTCACTTGGATCTGCCCTGCTATGTTGGAGGTTAAAATACCCCGGCGTCCACCGTAGATAATAATGTCCATGCCTGCTGTGTCAGCGTATCATAACCCCTCCCAGGTGGGAGTATCGGCTTCATGGGGCGTTCGAAGAGAGGATCGTAGACTGTAATCAAGGCCCCAACCTCGCCACACAGTCTCCTGACCTGACCAGTCTTTACCGGAAAACCGTTAAATGAGCTGTGAGAACATTAGCCTCTCCGGTAGTAGCGTTGAGGATGCTACTGGAGCTGGAGGCAGTGTTGGGCCTGATGTACTCCACAGGCAATGTGTGAGATGTTAAATAAAATGACACACAGGCATTTTGAAGAGGTTGAACTCCCACAATCTAACTATGAACGTTGGAATCTCTGTCTGTGTTTGTCTATCTTTGTGTACTGCTCAGGACACAAGGATGTGCAGTGTCGTGTTGGCGAAACCATCAATTGGCACTGCACTAGTATCCACCTCCAATGGGGACTGCACTAGTACTCAAAATTTCACTCCTCCTTGTTATTGGATGTTGATGGGGGTAAAGATTTATAACAAGATATATTTTCTGGGAAGCTTCACAGAACAGAGAATCAGAACGCGGCTGTTTACGACAGAGTTCTCCCCTCCGTCACCCCACTGATACCCCCTCTATAGTATGTCTGTCTCTCATCATTTTTGTCAGGCAGACATTGTTCAAAGAAAATACACTTTCCTGAACTTTTTACAATTCTGTTTCTGAAAAAAATGTTGGGGGTTTTCTCATGCAGAATAAGTCCATTCAACTGGGGTAAGTTGCCAGTCAGTGTGCCCCTAAAAACTGTTGCACCAATTGGATATGTACTTGAGACCTTTAGCTCGAGGGAATTTCATTTATTGGAGAGCAAAGGCACATCTAGCTGTAGGCTCACATTACAGTGATAGAGGAAATAGTACATAAATCTATCATCATTTGTTGTGTAACAAATGTGATATCATAAACAAAGGCATTGTTGTAGCTTGGGCATATTGTATAACTATATTTCAAGAATATATGTGTACACCACAATGTAACGTCAGAGATTTCCATATCTGGCTTACTTGCATCATTGACTGTGATGGATCTGCATCTCTGCTGGGGAGTTCATAAGTGTATTTAGTGGCCTGGGAACCAAACCGATCTGCAAGATTATGTTTTATTTGCTCTGGCAAATGGGTCTGGCCACCCTCCCATTCAACCAGATTTCCATCCGGCCTGGATATTGCTGGGCCAATCACAATCGTTTATTTAATAATGAGCCGGTTTGAAACAATGACTGGACATAGTTGTTGGGGCATTTTCGTAAACAACCAAGATGACACTTCATTGCTATGATTGGTTGTTTCCATCCAATTCTATCCAATCGCGTCTAGAGACATTTTGGTCTGAGCCAGATGATAAAGCCCCTTGAAAATAAAAAACTAACTGAGATGACAGATCGTTTATCTGTTTACGCAGCTGTTTATTAACTTCTCATTTTTCCTGCTTGTCCTCCTTTCTATCTCCTCCTCCCTTCTTCTAGGCGTACATGTTTTACGATCTGAAAAACTCAGAGTCTTAGTCATTCATTTGACATGATTTGCAGAAGATAACCCTTTTCGAGTGATGAATCCCTATTAGGGTTAGGGTTATATGTGTCGCTGTTGCCTTTCTTTATCCACAGCTGGCGCTGTGTGCCTGGTCCTGGGCCCTGGGTCCTAGGTCTGGGTCCTGGGTCTGGGTCCTGGGTCTGGGTCCTAGGTCCTGGGTCCTGGGCCCTGGGCCCTGGGTCCTGGGTCCTGGGTCCTGGGTCCTGGGTCCTGGGTCCTGGGTCCTGGGTCCTGGGTCCTAGGTCCTAGGTCCTGGGTCCTGGGTCCTGGGTCCTGGGTCCTGGGTCCTGGGTCCTGGGTCCTGGGTCTGGGTCCTGGGTCCTGGGTCCTGGGTCCTGGGTCCTGGGCCCTGGGCCCTGGGTCCTGGGTCCTGGGTCCTGGGTCCTGGGTCCTGGGTCCTGGGTCCTGGGTCCTGGGTCCTGGGTCCTGGGTCCTGGGTCCTGGGTCCTGGGTCCTGGGTCTGGGTCCTAGGTCCTGGGTCCTGGGCCCTGGGTCGTGGGTCGTGGGTCGTGGGTCCTGGGTCCTGGGTCCTGGGTCCTGGGTCCTGGGTCCTGGGTCCTGGGTCCTGGGTCCTGGGTCCTGGGTCCTGGGTCCTGGGTCCTGGGTCCTGGGTCCTGGGTCCTGGGTCTGGGTCCTGGTTCCTGGGCCCTGGATCCTGGATCCTGGGTCCTGGGAAGCGCAAGTCTCTCAAGCTATTGATATATTGGCAGAACAGTGAATATAAGTGAAAACTAAACTATTTATGGTCAAAAAGAATGTATTGTTGCGTTAGTATTACATGGGGAACCCCTACTCAATCTATTTTATTGATCTGGCTCTGTTGAAAAAAAAAATTTTGGCTAAAATGTCCACCCAATACGATTTAAAAAGAAAACTAATACATTTCAAAGAATCATGATCCTGTATTCATTTAATGCAGGTCAAAGTTTTTTTCAAGTGTCTAACACATGATGAAATTGACTTTATGATGGTTACTTCACCACAAGAACATCACTGTTTTATCATGACTTCCACACATTTTAGACTTCAGCTTAAACGTACAATGTTTTACTGGAGGTGGATTGAATCCATACATTTCACATGTCCACGTGTTTTGGGACCTACAAAGCCAAAAAGAAGCCTGAAATCTTACAGTAAGACAAAGCTTGACCAAAGATAATGGAAAAAACAGAGATTTCCCACTCCAGATCCTATACAGAACAATATGTCACTTCCTGGTTATCGCTCTTCCTAATGGGTTATTAATGACCAATCACAGGTCAGAGATATGAATCTCCCAAAGGGGAGCAAGCATCTGTTTTCTCTAACTCTGAGCTATGTCAATCATTGTGAGAAGACTTTAGGCTGACAAAGGGTGTAAATGTGGAGCTTACAGAAATATTTATTATATCCATTACGTATAACTAATATACCGGTTCCTGGTAATGAGTTCAGATTTTGGAAGAATGGATAGAGTATTTACAAACATCTAAGATGGCATTCAATTTGACCGAGTTACCACTAACAGGTTTGCACTATTGAGTTTGCCATATCTCTTTTCTTATACCATGTCATCTGAATCAAGTGCAGTCAAAGTAGGTCCACTTGCATCGACGGTCTGTCTTTGAGCCAAGTCTGAAAGAGCCTTTACTGTAACTGTGTAACTGGCAAAAGTCAAAACAGACAAGCTTGTGAGCTCATGCACAAGCTAGTTCATCTGTAGCAAAGACCAAACATAAGAGCAGTTACGGTGGTCTGGAGACATAACAGTTAGAAAGACAGTAGGATAGAGACAAACTCCACAACGTAGCATTAGGAGCCCCATTAGGCTATCGTCTGGCTAGCTGTCGACGGCCGTCATAGAGTTATGATAATTAATAATAAAAATATATAATAAAAATAGAACCCTTATGTTTCAGTAGTATGTAGATACACACCTATATAAACACATTCCAGCTTAAAATCTATTGTGAAATTTTATTTTCTCATGTTGTCTATGGTATAGTGTTTAATATGTTAATACCAATTGGAGTGACCAATTACGGTAACTTTCAAATGGCAGTGGTCCTTTTCAGTCCTTCACACATTCAATGATGAGGAGATAATTGAGTTCCTTCCTGAATCCTATAGATTCAAGTTTTTAATTCTCTAACAACCTCTGCGGTAGAAGGTCACACCAGACACCTGTTCAGGACAGAAATGTGGCTCCTAATGACCTTAAAGGTGGCCATTAGGGTGAAATAAATCACCTTTAATGCACATCATAACTGTATATAAAGACAGGGAACATCGGTTTATTATTTTGACGTCCTGCGTTATTCTCTCTCACACACACATGTTCTACGGGAAGGTCTGTCATCGTCATTACCTGTTGTCACTGTGCCATAATGCCATTCTGGGTAAGCTGAAAAACACATTTGTACAGCAAGGGGAGGGGGGGGGGGGGGTGGAACGGTTGGTGAAAGAATAGGGTTGAGGACTAGGGGAACTGTCTCTACCTTATATTCTATTACTAGCCACGCTCATGCCAGATCCCTTCCTCAGCAGTCAAACGGACACGCACATTATACAATGTTCTCTTTGCCACCCTCTCTTTTAAGTGTCTGCCTATGTCTCTTGCCCACACTGATAGGAAGACTGTGAAAAACATATTGGCTAGCTCTCTAGTTCTCTCTGCTCTTCTCTCCTTCTCCTCTATATCATCTTTCTTTTCTTCTCTTTACTTTATTTTTCGTTCACCCATTGCTCCCTCTCACACAACTGCATGAACAGATTATATAGATTATATATGTGTAGATCAGGCTCTTATCTTTTGGGCCACTTTCTAAGCTTCATCCTTTGGGTAACACCTTAGAATGTATTACCGTAAGATTCTCCAAACTAACAACTTGCTTGACTTTTTCGGACCTATCATACGGACAGGACTTCCAAAATAGATCGAAAACATGGCCAGGATCAACAGTGTGAAAGTCGTGCATAACAATAGCCTGGGGAACAAGGGAACCACCAAGGGAACCGACAAGGGAACTACCAAGGGAACTATGACTACTACTGGCACACAAATACCCCAGACACAATAACCTGAAGCACTGTGGTCTGTGTTCTGTAGGAACTGGGGTCTGTGTGTATAGTAAATAATGGTGTGTGTGCACAGTAGGCACTAGTATGAATGCTCAGAACAGATCCCTGGTCAGCTGTTAGAGATGATCAGCATACATGCAGCCCTCAAGTGAGTAAGGGATTAGGTCACATGGCAGAGTTGCACAACTTGGAGGGGAACCACACACACATACTGCACATACCAACGAGATTTCGAGATCATTGACTTCTCCTGTGTAAACAGCCTAATTTTAAATGTTGATTAAAGGCCTGTATGGAGGGGGAGAGGGTGGGAGGGCAACTAATGACCCCAGTGACTATTTCAGTTTTCCGTTTTGTATTTACTCTGCCATTCTTTAGAACTGTGTGTGGCCCTATCCATGAGGTAACGTGTGAGGAGGTTTCTGTGTGTGTGTGTGTGTGTGTGTGTGTGTGTGTGTGTGTGTGGGGGGGGGGGGGGGGGTTGTGTGTGTTTGTGTGTGTGTGTGTGTGTGTGTGTGTGTGTGTAAAAGGGATGGGATCAGGTCTGCTACCAAACAGGGTTGGGAGACTGAGCTACTCACACTGACAAAACGATTCCATGGTATCTCTGTAATCTCACAGACAAAGATGACACAAGACAGTTGGACTTGACTGGTCTTGGCCATTTTTTGTAGTACAATTCAGTGGTGCCACCTATTGTCTAAAAAGTGAAATTACACACCGAGAATACTGCACTGAAGGCACGGTATAATCTTAAAACAAGGCAAATCTTCATATAACATGTCACAAATTACTTCATATAGTATTTACATATTTCAAGCCATGTCTACAGTATACTCATCCCCTCCCACTGTCTCACACTCCCACATTTTAAGTTCTCTCTCTTAAGGTGTCTCTCTAAGCATCATCATCTGTTTAAGTGCTGGGTTACACTACCAGGAAGGTGGCATTGTGATGTCACATGTGCTCGTCCCAGGGTGTGGAGAGCTGGCTGCCCTGCTGACTCTGCCCAACAGGTCCACCTGAGCTGCTTTCTACACACATGATTAGTCACACCCACATACCACCCAATCACATCTAGCCCAGGTAAACCTAACCCCATTGGCTGGCTGCCCTGTCAGTAAATAGGGTTGGGTGAGCAAGGCTTAGTGTGGCGGGTGTTTAGTAAGGTCCGGGAGGTGGGGCTGGCAGGGTTGAGAGGTTGCGACCCTGACTGACCTGGATTAACATGGGCTTCTGTCACAATCCCATGAGGATCCAGATTTAGCCTGGGAGTGACAAAAATAGTTCTTCTTAGGGAGTCCTGGGTGACCTGCCATGCTCTGAGTCTATCCTGGACCTTAGAATGGTCCTGCATTACCCTGGCCAATGGCCATGAGTCGATCCCAGACAGACACCAGTGTGTCTGGCCCTGTCCTGGGATAGCCAGAAAAAAGTCAGACAGGACCATTACAGTTTTTCTCAATTGCTAAAAAACTAAAACCCATTGGCTGAACAAAGTTCTCAGTTGCCTGATCTCATGTAGCTAATTGTGCCTGTCTGTTGTCAATATCTTAAACCATTTCACATGGTAAAACACTATTTGCAGATCTCACTTTAAAATTTCAGCAAAACTCTAAACATTCTCATTTTTAAAACATATCCATACTGTTAAACACAAATGGCAACAATCAAATACAAATAGTGAAAACATGTCATTGACTAAACACAACCACTCAAAATTGATTTCACTTGTTTCAAATGATGTGACACAACCAATATAAGCCAGTTTAGAGAGCAAACAGGTTGTTGAAGGTGATAAAATATTGCTTGTGATGTTGACAAAGTGCTCTGGCCTAACCCAGCCCAAAGAAAAGAAGAAGCACATTGATCACAAGTTTACTCCTTTGATGTTTGTCCCTTTTACTGTAGTGTTGTATACTGTAGTACAGTGCATTGTAGGCTGTATACTGTACAATGAACATATTGTATGGCCCTGAACATTGTGCTTTCCATTTGTTACAGTAACAGTACTGACTGCTCAATAGATTTTGACTGGTTGCAGGTTCATATCAACAAAGAACAAAAGTGAGTTGTGAGTAATGAGATGCAGGGTACAGTACTGTAAAGGGGTAAAAAGACTCCAAGGAGAAAGAGCCAAAAAATTGCAAAGAGCAAAGAAGGGTAGTGTGAAAATGTTTAGCTACTATGATAGAACATGTTTTTGTTCATCAAAAGACAATGACGGATAGATATGACATTTGTTTTGAGATTATGTAAAAATGGACTTGTACTTCTCCCTGAGAATTATGTTTTGAACAATGTGTTTTCTATTTGTTAGTGTATTGTTTACTGACTGCTTGATAGTGTATATAGTTGTGATCACTTTGTTTATGATTTGAGAGCAGTGTTTGATTTTGAGCACAGGTAAATCTGTTTTGAGGCGAAAGTTTCATTTTGCAAGAGGATTCAGAGATTTTGTAAATAGTGCTTGAAGATGAGGTTTTGTGTTTACAGTTTTGAGAAACTGGGTTACTGTTTCAAGAAATGTGTTTTAGCAATTGTTAAAAACTGTAACATACCTGTCATCTATTGCAACACATCAATTGCAACACGCATCTATTGCAACCAACAGGCGCCTGTGTGGTCAAGCGGTTAAATAAAACAGACTTATAACTAGGAAGTCCCTGGTTCATATTCCATCTCCACCACTGACTCATTGTGTGACCCTGAGCAAGTCATTTAACCTCTAACCATCAAAGAATGATGTCTCCTAACAGTTAATGTCTTGCCTTCTGAGATGTTTCTCATCAAGAATCCTCAAGGATGCACTTATAGCGGTTCATGTTGTTTAATTGTAACTTGCTTAACTACATGCTCTTATGGTTCTTCCCTTTGGCAATTATTTTGGTTGTTCACAATATGTGCTTCATGTTTTGGCTACTCGCAATGTTTTTGGGGCTATCTTGTTGTTATTATCAGTGACCTATACACTTTGTAAAGCTCTCTCTTGGAAGTCGCTTTGGATAAAAGTGTCTGTTAAAAGAATAAATGTAAGAACAAACAATAAGTACCACTTTTAAAGTCTGCTAAATTTATTGATTCATGAGAAACACAACACACATTTTCAGCTACTTTCAGAAGTTTACAGTCGAAAGCTTACGAGAAGCTAACCAGTGCAGAACCTTCACTAGCAATGCTGTGAAACCAAGTACAACCATCCCTTTAAAGACCCAGTTTAACTTGAGTCTTTTTAAATCTCCTGTGTACCATGGAAACTGCCCACCCTCATCTGACAGATAAAGCTAATATCAATGTGAACATGTTGTATATACTGTTAGCAAGCAGTGGAAACTCACAGACTTGGGGTGAAACCACTGACCACAATGGGATATTGATACACAATACTTTTACAGTTTCAGCTGCAAAAACATTTGGTATATTTTTCTTTAGTCTTTAAATATGTAGTTTAATTACACTAAACTGCAAATATAAGTTAACTGTATGTAGATAATATATACAAATATATGTATATAGATTTCATTGTTTAATTTACTACAGGTGTCTTGCAAGACTGTTGAGGCTTTTACAGTTTCATGGCACATCTCAAAACCAAGGAGAAAACATTATAGGTCCTACTACAGAATAGCCACAATAAGTAAAGCAAAATTAACACTAATATTATTTGCGAACAAACATAACTTATACATTTAATATCGGATGACATACCATTAAAAAGCACTGACATTTATGTTATATACTGGTATTAGGTACATCTGTTGAAAGCAGATTAAATATCTTTAGAGCAATGCTCTCAGGGTAACCTTAAATGGTCTCCTCAAACTGTACTGTCTACCTGCTTCTTCCTGGGTGTGAGCTGCTTTCAAAATAAAAGTCCCCAAACACATGCCGCCCCAGAGGAAAAAAGCAGACAAGACAAAAATGTCATTATCAACACCTCCTTCCCCCTCACACACACCGCAGACACATTGCTCCAGGATGGTACAATGTTCTTCCAAGCACCAAAAAGGAATCAGAGACATTCCTCACCCCAGGATCCACCACCCTCAGTGACAAATATTTTACAAATACATAAGTTTCTATAGTTATGTATATCTCTCCAGTTTCTACAGAGCCTCCATCCTCCCCTGGGATCACAGCCCTCTCCTGGTGAATACAGATTGCCACAGAAGGTGTACATGCAAGTGGGACTTTGAACCCAGTCCAAAATCAGCACAGTTTGTTGTGTGCGAGTGGCAATGTCAGATTGGCATTAAGGGGCGTGGAAACCCATTGGAGCAGTTATCTTCTCTAAGCAGGGCAAAAGGAGACGGCACCCTCTCGCTCGTGGAGGACCGTGGTCACTGTCTCAACGATGGTGCTCTTCCCTCAAACTTCTGTCAGGATCGGATGAGTGAGATTAGACCAGGGTCCAAGTCTGGATGGATGCGCCACTTACGGCTTGATCCAGAAACTTCTCTAGAACTTCACCCCATGCTGTGGTTATTCTATAAATAGACGACTCTGAACTGTGGGGCGATAGTTTCTCCAATTCACATTCACAGAATTTTTTGGTTGTTCTTTTTTAAATATTTCTGGGGAGTGCATTTTCTTGGTTTCCATTCTTCAGTGGTTTGGTTGTTTAGATTTTTGTTTTCTTCTTAAAAGACAAGAGTGATCTTAGGAGGACAAGCAGTGTAAGAGATAAAGGTGTGAGAGCACACACTGCAGATTCACTTGGCTGTCATCATCTGGACAAACTCTGTAGGGAGGAACAACAGTTTCAGTCAGTTCCACAACCAACCACAAAGCATGATAGGTACACAGTGATATTATCCAAGAGGATTGAATTGAAACAGTGAGTTACAGAGACAGTAAGGAGGAAGAGGAGGTGTGTGTGTGTGGGAGGGGGGGGGGGGGGGGCAGGACAGCAGCTCACCCTCATAGTTGACCTGTCCGTCTCCGTCGATGTCGGCCTCTCTGATCATCTCGTCCACCTCCTCGTCTGTCAGCTTCTCCCCCAGGTTGGTCATCACGTGCCTCAGCTCGGCCGCGCTGATGTAGCCATTACCATCCTGGACAGGGCAAGGGGTGTGGGGGGAGGGTCGGTTTGTTTCCAGCCAGTCCAAATTAAATCATCAGGATTTTCAACCTTTACAGTGGTTCCCTGTGGTTGAGCCAAACTCTACAGCCACCCACCAGACCTGACTACAGAGCCGTCACATCCACCCAGCACTCCCTTCCTGGCTTCATCACAGAAGAACTTCTGTGTCCCAAACAGACCTACCTTGTCAAACACCCTGAAGGCTTCCCGAATTTCTTCCTCACTGTCAGTGTCCTTCATCTTCCTCGCCATCATGGTCAGGAACTCTGGGAAGTCGATCGTTCCATTGCCTGGAGACAGACAGGAGTGTTGATAAGGGCACGAGCCAGTCCAAAATAACTACACTGAGACTGACAGTGTAGATCAGAGGGGAACTGAAGTGGACTTTGGTTATGGTGACAAACACGTCCAGTCAACAGGGTTAGTTTGTGAGCGTTAGGGTTCGACATGTATAATTTATCTTGTACAATATCAATAACATAAATATCAGATGGGCTCACGCAGCAGATAATTAACACACACACACACTCACCATCAGCGTCCACCTCATTGATCATGTCCTGCAGCTCGGCCTCTGTGGGGTTCTGACCCAGCGACCTCATGACTGTGCCCAGCTCCTTGGTGGTGATGGTGCCATCCCCATCCTTATCAAACAGGGAGAACGCCTCCTTGAACTCTGCGCGCACACGCACACACAATACAATGGGACATATATCAAAGAATTGTGACGTTATGGTATGACATATATTAAAAGGTTCACCATTGCTTAGGCTTGATCCTAGAAACACAAACGGTTGCATTGTTTTCACTAACTAGCCTACAAAGCCTAGCATATCACAAAGGGGGCGAATTCCAAGTCACCCTTAGTAACTGGCAGTGGTGTAGAGAATAGATCTGTGATTGGATAAGTTTGATTTTTTCTGGGTTCAAGGTCTGGACTCACCAGCGATCTGCTCCTCGGTCAGTTGGTCAGCCTGGAGGGAGGAGAAGGTCAGTTAAGCACCTTTTACACAGCCTGTTCAAGGCATGAATGTCACACCTTTATACCCCCTCCCAGTTATGTATAAAAGGTACAAACACAGAATGTGGGAGGGGGGGTGGTCATTGTTGCACCGGCATAATTATAGTTGAGCACAGAGCCTAATGGACAGGAAGAGTGGGAACAGGGGGACCACACACACACTAGACGCTGATGTTGTGCCTCTGATTCCAAAACGCTGGCATTATGCTGCCTTGGTTTGAGTCAATGTTCACAAACAGATAAAGTCACCATCGACTCAGGGATCTCTGTTTTAAAAAAGCATTAGTCAACACCAAAAGGCAGTTGTTGCTAGATACTAATGAGGGCTCTACAGCCCAGGTTAGACTTAATCCAGTTCTAATTCAGTCCACCTGTCTGATGTTGTGTGTATCCCTATGAGTCTCTGTGTGGATTAATTTGTATGTGGGGTCAATTCTCTGCATTACCAGTGAGGTCTTATCAGGCCTGTGAGTCCATCCACAGTGTCACTTTGGGCTGAGGATGTGTGATGAGGGACAGGTATTAATACTCAGACACAGCCTGAAATACCCACCATGACTATTATTAGGGAGGCACGAACAGGGTCACAAATGTAGCACACTCAGTTTAATCATCACCACTTAGTCCCTCTCCCAATGTTGCCAGTGTGTGTGTGTGTGTTCTGTGTGTAGATGTAACAGAATAGAATATTATCTTTGATGAATTATTAAGTAATCTACGCCATTCTAGCGGTACGTTGGTTTGGTGTGACTTAGTGGGATTCGTGTTGAATTTCCTCAAACTGACTGAATGATACTGGGTAAGTCACACACACAGTGAGAACCTGAATAAACTACAGTACAATTTATTGCATGTTCAGATATTACAAATATTTATTTTGAGGTTGATGGTTTGTCGCCCCTAAAATAATATTTTAGAGACTTGCACAGCAGAAAGTTTTAATGTTGAACTAGTATGTTAACATGCAAGTTATCTAGACTATGGTTTCCTGACACAATTGCAGTAACACATCATTCGACCGTGTCATACTTTATTCCAGCAGTAAAGAAACCTGTGGTCCATCTGGTTGTCCATGACTTGTGGAAACAACAGCAGGGTGGAGTTCTGGTAGTGACACATCACACGCAAACCCTTGTGTCTATTCATGAGTGTCATGTGTACTATGATGGGCAAGACCTTGCTATCTTATCTGAGATAATGAAGAAATTGTAATCATGAAGAAGAGAGTTGAGCTGAAAAAAGGCCAGAGGAGAGGAAGGATGCCATATGCAGATGAGAGGAGGAACAGAGAGGAGAGAAAGGATGCAATATGAGGAGGACAGGATGAGAGGAAGGCCGGCTGAAGGGAAAGCCAGATGAGAGGAAGCAAGGAAAGTACAATGGAAACAAAGGATGCAGGATAAGAGAACAGGAAAGGATGGTGGCAGGATGACAGGAGAGTAGTAGCATGGGTTGTAACAAACAGACTGCTAAACAATGCCTTCCAAATGGAGGGGAGTGAAAGTGTCTAGGAGTATAAAGCAGCATGTGTCTGAGTATTCCCAGGGGGGCTTCAGTGAAGATGCAGAGTGGCTGCTGACTAAACACACCAGTGGCCTGTGAGCAGGAACTAGACACATCCAATACACTACTGAAGCAACCTGGGGGCTCACCTGTTTAAATGTTACTGTTGTTTACACTTAAGTTAGAAATATATACTAAAAATTGTGCCATCTGCCAAGTAAAACTTTTTTTTTTTAAGTTTTACTTGGCAGATTGGCAGATTTTTAAGAGATTTTGAATTGCATGTCTAATCCTTGGGTGCAGGCAGAAAACAAACAACAAGCAAGCATTAATAATACAGATTTTAAAGCCAGTGCTTCACTCGCCTATTTGCCTCCATAAATAGCCATTGTGAAGGATCAAGGAGAGCACATGAGGACAAGGGCTTTTTAGAGTTTCTGCCCTAATTTGTACCTAGAGCATGCACTGACTGCGGACCTTGGTATCAGCCTACTACTGCACCAGACGTGATTTGGTTCAATGCGGGGAGAAGGAGATTGGGGCGAGGAAGGAGGGGTGGCACCGAAGATCCTTCACAAACAGCAGACTGCGGCTTGACACCGGTGGTGCAATACGCAACAGCCATTAACGCCTAGAGCCTCTGTGTTATATTCGCGTGGCAACTCTGAAACTTAAAAAGTAAATTTGTTGCAACACGTTATGTAACCGCAAGCACGGCAACACACACTGACTTGTTGTGCAGAGCCTTTGCGGTTTTCAATCGTTGTGGTGGACGCTGGTTTGAGTAGAATACGTTAGATTTCATTTTTGTCTGATTAACAGTTTCAAATAAACACGTATAAAGCCAGGGAGCTACTGCTCAAGTTGAAGCAGGTCGTTATGGCGTATGGTTATTTTTACACAACGTAGCTAGCTGTCTCAATGTTATTACCACGCCTGTAACTGTTCACATGCTGGAACTAGCTTAGTTAATTAACGACGTTCTCGTCGCACTGGATATCACGCGTGCATCACAATTTCGTTCGTAATATATAGCTAGCTAGTTAGCTAGAAAAACACACTAATTAGTCTATTTCTGAGACAGAACTAAAACTTACCAATGGACTAGAATGACATTAGCTGAGCTAACTAGACAGCCAGCTTTGTTAAAGCAGTCTATGCGCTCTTCCTGATAGCTCAGCTAGCCAGGACCTAGCTAGAGCTAGCCAGTTAGTTAGAGCTAGTATCGAACTAACGCTAAACTTCTCGACAATACTGCCTAGCACTACTATAACTCTAGTACTAGAATCGCAGTGTAGTGTTGGTGTTGTTAGTCGTGGTTTACTACTCACCATTTTCCCGTTTAGTCTTCAACAAATTAGTTTTCTGAAATTACCGATAATCAATGCAACAATCCGACGGCCTGACAGATACAGTAATTGTTTCCAGTTGTCAGACCTTGCACTGAAGATGCCCCGTTACCAGCTTACTGCCACTGAAGACGTTTGCACTACTAGATCACTCCGCGAAATGACATCATTAGCCCTGCTGTCAAACTGACAACTGCACACCAACATGCGGCAGAATAGTGCGTCAGCTCCATGTCCTGGTACTACCCACAAACGTGGCATATCCAGTATGATATGAAATATATCAAATATATAGATTTATTGATTTAGAAATGGAAGGAGCTTCAAGTGGCTCCATGTAACGTCGATCTCTAATGGTTTAGGAACGGAAAGACAGGTGGTTTGTAATTGGTTTACAGGAAACCGCTAGCATAATCTAGACATATTTGTACCTTTAAATTATTTTTTATCTGTTATAATGGAAGAAGTAAAAGGAAAGTATTGCATAATACTGCCCAATTCTAAAAAACAGTGTATTATTTATTCTTAATCGCATTTAATAGAATTTACAACAAAAAAAGTATTTAGGCTACACAGACCTGACTTGACACTAGAAAAGTGGTTGTAACTAATAGAGTGATTATGCAGCATGTATAATCAGTTTTATTGACCATGTATAGTCAGTACAATGCAATAATGTTATATTGGAAGAAAAGTTGAGACCTAATGCATCTGAACAAAATCCAATGAAAATATCTGAAAGCAGTCGAAGTATAGTCCATTCATTGTCAAGGTAATCTGCCATGTTAAATGTGTCATGCCCATTATTAACTAAATATAAATAAAATAAACTTCATCCTTTACTCTTGAAAAGAAACCCTTCTTCCATAGAGTTTTAGTGAAATCAAATAGTCATATCATATTGAATCCCGGGTGCTTGGCCTGTCAAGGCTTAACGACATAAATCATGTGCTTGCCGTCATAACAGCAGTGGTGGTTTCTGTGGAGCCTACACCTCCACAGTACACTGTCTCAACCACAGAATTAGCACATAGACATTTAGATGTGGGATGTGGCAAGGAGCCCGCTATGCGTTGGCCCCAGCTGTGATCAGTTGTCTGGGGATGCCGGTGCTTTGGGTGAGGCTGGGTGTGGTGAACAGAGGGGCAGCGACCGCCAGGGCAGAGGAGAACCAGCAGTCCTGAAAAATCCTCCTGAGGTCTACCAGGACACACACAGCCTCGTAGGAGGAGAAGCTGGCCCAGGGTCCAATTCAGCCCCTCCTTGATGATGACGGAGACAGTGCTAAAGAGGGAGTAGGTGCAGCAGACACCCAGCAACATCAGGAGACCATTGGCCAGCTGGTAGCCCCGGCTGTCCTCGTGGTGCTCCCTCTGCCCGCTCACCAGGTCCCCAAACCCCACCGTGCTGAATGCCACAAAGCAGAAATACAGTGACTCAAAGTAGCTCCACCCCTCCATGGTGGAGTAGAGCGTGGCAGCGCCACAGGCCACCACTAGAGTGGTGGCAAAGAGTATGAGAGTGACATGATACACAGACGGCCTCCATGTATCTCCATGTGGCCCCTCACTGGTGTCTCCGCTAGCTCCTCCCACAGCCTCTCCATCTTCAGCCTTCTTCGCAGCCTCCAGTGTTGGCCATCCAATTCCGTGAAGCCTGCAGCGAGGCGTCCGTCTGCGGTGGCACCAGTGCATGAGGAGGCCCAGCATGGTCATGACTCGTTCCAGGAAGAGGTTAAAGAAGAGGATGGCGGCCGAGCAGCCAACCAGACCGTAAAACACCAGGATGACCTTACCTACAGTGGTGGAGGGGGCTGTCATGCCAAAACCTGGCCAGGGAGAGAGGTAAAGGGAGGATAAAGATTAATTATACAACAGACACATTATACTTACTTTCCAACCACATAAACTGCTGAATCCGACCATTCTTCTATAATTTCTTCACATGAAAATAAAGTAACAGATTTAACATGAGTGGATGAGGAATCCAGTTGTGTTTGAGAGCACACTTAAACCTATCCTCTTATTATGGGTCTGACATCATCTCAAGGAAGTGAAAAGGAGGATTTGATGACATGTAGTTAAAGTAGTTAAGTCAATCAGACATTCACAGACAGATTGAATAAATAAGCAGATGGCTTGGGACAAATTAGTTTACTGCAGGTCTATTGGTCAGGCAGTCAAATGACAGACATAGATGTAATAGATCGGGGATAGCATGATGCCAGGGGGCTTTACTGTCAAACACAAAGTTAATGTGCATCCGGTCTGTGTTTGATGTGTGAGTAGCTGTGAGTATCCAGGAGGCTCGATGCCTGGCTTCACAACGTAATACAAGTGAGCATTCAGGGTTGGTAAATATTTAGCATGTTTGGAAAGGAAATTGACTATCTTCCAATGTCAACACCATTAGATTAGATCAGAAGTACAGAACACAATAGCTTGGAAAAAATCTGAGAAGTGGTCCATTATATTTTTTGTGGTTTGTAAGAAATAAACTGTATTGGTTTATCCTGGCATAAATCTGAGTTTATAATACTAAGGAGAAATATTTGTGTCTCTCGTGGACCATGGTAACAACCCTCTATTCAATTGCAACTGTCGCCAACACACTCATGACTCACCTATCGTGGAGACAACCGTGCCAACAAAGTAGAAGGACCCAGCGAAGTCCCAGCGATCTCTACGGGTGTCCATGCGGATGCCCGCTGCGTTGGCCTCCTTGTAGTCTTCCAGCAGGGCTCTCAGGTCCTCTAGGCTGATCCCATGGTCTTGTCTGAAGCCCTCCAGCCTTCCCTCCCAGCACTGCTGAGCAAACAGCTCACCTGGCCTCTCCAGAGCTGAGAAGATGGCCGCCCCGGCCAGCATGTACAAGGTGATGAGAAACCCCAGCAGGATAAAACGAGATGAGTCTCTGTTCAGGCATACCGAGGGGCAGCCATGAGAAGGGTCCTTCATGGTTTCCAGCATAGATGGTGAGATTATCCTAGATGAGACCTGACTGTCGACATCATAGACACTGGGAGATTAAAATGGTTCAGAGATTAACAAGGCTCTGTACTGGCGGTGTTCTAAATGGTAGACTTTTTTTTTTCAATCAGCCAGCTGTGAAAACGTCTTTATTGGCCCACTCGTGTAGAAAACACACGTACGGATAGAAGATCTGAAAGGTGTATCTATACACTCATACCATCTGAGAAGGTCCAACTCAAACTGAAGGAGTTGAATTAGTTTACAGATTGTCTACAATGAGGTCCTACTCTTCCATTAAATGAGGCTTCCCAGATTCCTGGTCCAGCACAGTTGTCTTCAGTGTACTATCCATCCCATGCTTCCATGCTCGCCTACTGTGAGGTCTACATTGTTGAGCTCCTTTGTATAGTTTTCATATGTCGGTTCTTAACAATTACATTTTCCACTTCTCGGCATGTATACTAATCCATATGTTTACTCTGACCTCAAGAGGTTTTCCATCAGTGGCTGTGGAAGTCAGTGTCTGTTGGTGTGTTTGCATGTCCATGTGTGCTCAGGTGTTTCTGTGTGTGCGCATGTGTGTGTGCATGTTTGTGTGTAAGTGCATGTGTGCATATGTGTGTGTAAACCCTCAATTGGCAGCTGTGAACATAATCATGTATCTGATAACATAGCAAACATCCTATGCCAAAGCAAGCTTTTACAACACAGTTAACAGAGGAGTTGAATCATGACACACACCTAGTTATGCCTCAGCGCAACAAACTGTAAGAGCCACAAAGTCATGCCACTTCTGTCACGGTTCACACGGCGTCTGAGCGCCGATCTGCGTCAACAGAATATTAGATGTGTTTTGTGTTGACTCATTAGGATGGCTTTATAAGCTGAGCTGTGTGAAGTTGTAAAGTCTCATTCTTTGTTTTGTTATCGATGGACGTGTGCGTTTGCCCTTTGTTCTGTATCTTGTTTATTTCTAAGTCAAGTTCTCTTTTATCCCAAAATGCCGACTCCTTGCATGCTTTATCCCAACTACAACCTCTTCACTGAAGTACTGTTCTTTGATGTCAGCTTTGCAAAGCCAAATATGCATTTGTTTCTTCCGGAGATACTTCATATGGACAGTTTTCCACCATATTAGATGTTGATAAAAAAAAAAGAAAAAATACTGTTGACTGGAACTGATCTTTTGTTTTATAGGAATCTGCAGAGAAACAACAATTTGATTGGACGTGACATGAAAGCACTCGTAAACCAGGAAAGGAAGTATACTGCTCATAAAATACTTGTGATGTGAGTCTTGGACAAAAATACATTTGTTGTTGGAAGTGTTTATTTGGAGCACCACATTCGTTGAATGTTTCCCCTTCGTGGTCAACGCCCACAGCCCACATGAGCTGACGCACATACAAAAGATCAGGATCTGACACAACTCCTAGATTACATTTCTGTAAAACATACCGGGTTCCTACCTCCCTTTCCACATCCTCCAAGACGCAATCAAGTATGTTATGTCAGCAGCTAAACACTATCCCACGCAATTCACTACCGTTTCAATGTTAATCCTCAGAAAAATGTATCCAGTGTCAATTTCCTCTACATCCTGTTTTTACTTTTAAAGAGGATCTATGTCATGGAGGATACAGGTGAGACCTAAGTGTGCTGTTCACTTCAGGAAGGGTTAAGATCCAGTCTATTTTCTTCCTAACCCGTGGGTCAAATTGACAGACGCAAATAGTTTAATTTTCATTTCCAGTTAAATTATATGGATTGCATCACAAAAAGGAAGTATGAAAGGAAGGAAGGGGCTACAGTTAAAAGGGGCAACAGTTTTCTTTTGTCCTGGGAACATGCTTCTAGATACGTACACAATGTCACCCAGCCTGTCTGAGAATGGACTGTGTTTGATGGTAACATTTCCCATTCACTGGATGCAAAGAACAAGACCACTTAAATAACTTGGGATAACAGATGTATTATTTATTTGTTGTTTTTCCCGTTCTGACTCATTATGTCCTTTTTGAACTAACACTAGTGTGGTAATGAGCAGATGATGCTCCCTACCCGAGTGACATGCCTGAACGAGCTCGCTCATAGTGTATTAAAACTGATAAGGTGTTCTCAAGACCTCAGATAAAGAGAGGCACTGACAGCCACTGACAGGTAACTCCACCCACACAGTTCTCACACTAACAGTGCTTGGAGCATGATGAGCTTTTCTATTTTGTACCATCTGGCACCTGATTGGTTAAAGGGACAAGCTTAACAATTTCATAATTCCACCATTCCATTTGATCATCAGCAAGATACTGTTGGTCAAGTGACAGGACAGCAGCCATGATGTGTGTTGTGTTTCACCAGACCTGTCTATGTGTAAGGGTGTGCCTTCTCTTGGAAGTCGCTTTGGATAAAAGTGTCTGCTAAATGAATAAATGTAAATGTAGAAATAGGGACTTCTACAGACTTTTAGAGGACTTCTAGGGACTTAAGGGAAACAATGGTCACTATTGTTGCCATGTTGTCCCACCCACTTAGGCAATGAAGTGTGTCAATTTACTGTAAAACTCTGAATCGGTGACAGAACTCAGTTGGCATGCTGCCTGCTCAGAAGTTAGAACAGCACCTGTTATGCTACAGGTGAACACACACACAAGATAACACATTATTTGTATTTCCATTAAACAAGGCTTTATTGTCTTGTGGGAATACAAGACACCCTATCTGGGTTATATTGTATATACTTACAGATAGGTACATCTTACAATATATTGGCTATATAATAAAAGCACAGCTTTGACAACTTTCACAGTACTGGATGTTGAGCAATTTTATATTAATTTAAAATACAGTCTGTCAAAAGAGAACATGTAAAAACATACATACACTTGAGAGATAATTAGATAAACTAATACAATTAGCAATATTGCAAAGGCTCAGATAGATGAAGGACTACTCCATCTTCCAGAGAGCATTATGTGTTCCCTGAATGATTGTAAACACCACCTAAACATATATTCATGGGCAGGAACCCCAGAAAATATTTTCATTGCCCTGAGGAGATGGACAATTGACTGTTCAACTTTAACATGATTCAATGTTGCAAATCATCTGATGACTTCTACTTCAAAACTGACCAACTAGAGGATCTTGCAAAATGACCAGCAATATCAAGGTTGTTTACATTCAACACCGTGACTTGTTCACTTTCTCATATAGCTTCCTGTAAATCCAGTATATGATCCTAAATCATATACTGGGGGGGGGGGGGGGGGGAGAAGCATACCTTTGCTGTATATATAAAAAAACATGATGAGGATTCTCTAAACATACAGATTCCAGGGGTCTGTTCTATAAAGCCCGCCATGTATTTATGTAGCTATGATCATTCCATTGGGGTGATTTAGATTGAGACATATGTTATGTAGCATTAGCCTAAATGTTTGATATCACAAATTACCTACCATATAATTAAAACATATGTACGTTTGTAGGCTAATCTGGTCATTTAATAGATGTAATTTAATAAATCTATCATTTATTTGAGTCGATTTTCTATAGAAATACATTATTGGACAAATAGTGGTTATTAAAATAACATATGGAATCACACCAGAAGGTCTGTAGCCCCAATGCATTGCGGGTAGCCAAAACAAGAAGCCCACATTGTGAACAACCAAAAAATAAGTGCTAAAGGGAAGAAACCATAGGAGCATGAAGTTAAGCAAATTACAATTAAACAACATGAATCTCTAAGTGCAAGTGTACCTGTAGGAAAGCAATAAAAATAGGATTGATTAAAATATAATACAACAGTTTAAATCAGCTACCACTAACCAACAAGAGCAACAGTCTAAGCAAGACGCAACACAACATATTGTTGTGATGAAAGCATTGGATAGGCCCAAATGTGAATCATTACTTGGTGAAGCTGGCTGAAGGTTAGTGCTTGCCATTGCACCAGGAGAAGAGGAAGTGAATAGAGGAGAGATCCTTGATCTCAGAGAAATATTTCTCATTTTGACTCCACATGTACATCTTCCCAATCAACAGACGAGAAGAGTCAGAGAGGTGCAAGTCAACTGGTAAAGAGGTAGTCATGACTCGAGCCTCTCCCGTCCCGTTTATTTGAAGCATGTTCACCATTTCTACATAGCGATTGTTGTCCTTTCCTGACTTCACAGTCCCTAGGAACACTACACACACACATCACACAATTACACTAATTATTTGAAATGTGAAAACATAATAACAACTATAAATATACTCGACATAGGCAGAAGACACATTAATAAAAGTATTGCAAGGTTACCTTTTCCACAAAGCTCCAGACGAGGAAAGTCCACTAGCCTTACAAGTTGTATCCCAGTCAGTTGTGACCCTTAATAAAGTTGTTTGCATTGAACATTGTTTAGATGGATTACAGGTGAACAGGATACATTAAGAGGGTGTTACAGCCACTGCACTTTTCAAGTTCCTCTCTCTTTTCACCCCCTGCTGGTTTCCCTGTCAGTGCCGGTCCTAGCACATTTGGTGCCCTAGGCAAGGTTTACCTAAACCGCCTGACAGCCGGAGGGTTCATTTAACTGGATGCACTGCGGAAATTGTCGCCCTCCTCTTCATGCCGCTCTAGGCGGCTGCCTATGTCGCCTATAGGAAGGACCGGCACTGTCCCCTTTGTTTGTGTTCCTGTCCTGCCTGAATCCTTCACACCTGCCACCCATGAGCTCATCACCCTGCAGAAGCCTACATCAACCCCGGCTTTCCAAGCACAGCTTGTCAGATCATTGTCACTGCTACCATTGTATTATTCACATCTATACCCCTCAAGTAGTTTGTGAACTCTTGCATTTTTTGCTAACCTGTTCTTCGTTCTGTTTGCCTGCTACCAGCATGGCTGCCAACCCTCTGGTTCATCTCTGTCTGCATGCTAAAGTCCATAGACAACAAACACAAGCCATGCTAAACCCATGCTGAGATGGAACACTGACCTCTATGGTTATTTGCTCCAGTTTTCGGTCCGGATCTCTGTCTTGAGCACCTATAATTCAATGGAAACAGGGACTCCGAAATGCATGACCACAGGGAGGTGTTGTAGTAGTGGTGTCCGCAGCAGGAAAGTCCTGGCTGGGCTTTGTAAGCAAGGGACCTGCCTTGGGAGGAGATGCAGCATTCCTGGGTGGAGTTAGATCGTTCCTTCAGCAGAAGGCTCCCGCAGCATTGGGCCCTCTGTGGGTTCCAGCCCAAGAGAGTGAGGTTATACAGAATGCCGTGACAGCACTTTAGTTGTAGATCTGAGTAGTTGTAGTCCTTGGTTCCACAGCATGTGGTCCGGATAGTCTTGTGCCTGCAAAGACCGAACAGACTGCGGTCAAATGCAAACTTCAGAGATGGTCTCAGGTGAGTAATTCATCTCACGCTATCTTCTAAGTTTTACAATGTCACGCTATCTATCTAAGTTTTACAATGGATTTATTAGCTTTATTGTCCTGGGAGATGTACAATAAGTACACCCGATGTAGCATGTGTCAGTACTTGAGCTGCTTTATGAGGTAAAAGCACTTAGCTTAAAGATGCCTAACAACACGACAATAAGACCTAGAACAGACCCTTTCCTGTGAGCAAATGGTGATTCAAACAAAAGCCTGTGTGGCTATTTGTTGCTCTTTGTTTGCAAATGAACCAAATAGCGAGGTAAATACCTGACATATTGGGCCATTCCAATCAGAATCATAATGGGGTTAGAATTACAACCAGGAATTAGGGTGGTGCGCTACAAGCCCAACTCCCACGCTGTCATCCATGTTTACTGGATAGCCTTTAGAGCAAGCACATCTCAGGGCACTTCAGACAAGAGTTCCTCCCTGTAATATGTCAGACAACCTCAAAAAGGCACTCTGACATCACAAATGTCTTCAAAAGTCTTTAACCACTAGGGGTTAAACAAGCTGGGATTTACCACAATGTAATCAAAAAAACACTTTTGCATAGATCTGTCAGAATCAAGACCACGATTGATTAGATAAGACATGTGTGAGATTTGACCATAGAGGTTTACCCCGGCAAAGCATTTAGTTACTCTTTAAAGGGATGGTTCACCACAAATCAACTTCCTAACACCCGGCAACCATATCACCACGCACCATGGTTCATTCTGCTCAGTCATTCTACTGTGTGGTAGAAAGCACATACTTGAAACACACATACATGAAACTGCTCACAACAAAGTCGGATTATCTTGAGTAACCGGGTCATGCTTTCTTGATAGGGACACTACTGTTGTGTGTTTAAATGTGGCTTGGAACACCACAACCTGAGGGCCATCTAGCTCCATTTCATTGGAGAGAAGGCAAACAACTCCACTCCATATGTCCAAACCTCAACTCAAAACTCTACTAAAACCATTTACATGGATAAATAGCACTACAGTGATGTGTCCCCATGCCAATACAATTTCATGATCCTAATATTTCTGACCTATTGTTTATTTGGTTGACAAAACTTACCTCACCTCTTTTATTGAATTTGTTATTATTTTGTAGATTTAATTATTTATTTACCATTGTGTGTATTATTTAATTGTATTTTAAGTGCAACCTGCTCCAAACTAATGTGATCCAGTGTTGAAATTATAATTTAGCCTACATACCACAGAATGTAATGGTAATGAATGGTAATAAATTATTAAGCGATATGAATAATTGCATTACACAGGTTACACAAGGTGAATGTACTAGTTGTTCATACTTTCAGTTAATTATTCTCTGACTTTAAATATTATAATTAATGATGATGAAATTATATTATTAATAATAAATGGTCATCCAAATGTACTGTATATTTATAATAATAGCACATTAGTACATCACTTCTCTACACCCCTTCTGATGAAATCTAACAGAAACCTCCAGTAACTGCTCTCCCCCTGAGGGTGGGACCTTGCCTCATCTCCTGTTGAGGCAGACTGGAGGAAAGGTCATGGCACAATAACAGCCAGCACACCAGACAGAAACAGGTTTTTTCGGGAGTTTGCTTCTACACATTTACAGGCACGGATACCTGACCGAAGGCATGTTCAAATATTTATGACATTAAGGACTTAATGGAGGAGTGGGAGTGACATAAAAAGAAGAAACACACAGTCTAGCAATGCCTAGTCTAGCAAGACATTTTAATTGGTCTTGTCTGTTTGTTTTTCACGCAAAAATGTCCTTTGCTTTCAAGAATGTCTGAGGTTTTCCATTGCAAGACATTGCATCAGATTTACTCATCTTACTGGAGGTAATTGACTGATTTTTTTCCAGACAAATCAGTTTTTTTTCATATTGGTTCTTTGACTAAGCCCGACTCTCTGTTTTGTCTGTCTCCCTCTGTTTTGAAATGACATCATGACAATTATGTTTATTTCTTGCCCTTACCTTTTCCATGTCTCTGTTTCTCACTACTTATTTCTCTGCCTTTAAATGCCTATGTCTGTCTCTCTCTTACTCTCTGTCATAAATAGTTATGAACAAAATGACCAGCTCACTTGTGTCCGTTGCAGCAGGTCTCAGATTGAGGATGGTTGTTGTCCTTTTCAAAGACGTGATCTCCCTGGTTACCCTTACGGACAGAGAGACGCGCACCAGTCAGATGGCAATCACGAGCATACACAGACACAGACCTGCACTCATACACATAGACATGCTTGCCCCACACAGAGACATACAAACAAACAAGCACATGCAACAACACACAAGCGCGTAACACAAGCCATGAACACACACAAAAAAAGAGAGAAAAATAGAATGTGACAGCACATGTATGAGAGATCACCAAATGTGACACTGCACTCATACGCAGGCTAACACTTTCACATTGTAAAAGAAAAGTAATCTCCCAGAAAGACACAATAAGGCAACAAACTCTTTCCAACGTGGTTGGTCTGAGCACTGGCAGGCAAGTGCCCAGCACAAGTTACACAAAAGAATGGAAGTTCTCCGTCAGTCACACACACGCAGAGAGAAAAGTGGCCACCCGGCAAATAAAGGCAGGGCGGGGCTTGATCGCAGCAGTTACTCTGAGGCCACAACTAGTGTATCCAAAGACTATTCACCAGTATCGAAATGAAAGCAGAGTAGAGCGGTCCAGTAACACGTGAAGACATTCCAACTACATATTTTCATAAAAGGATGCAATAGCCAGTGGCACTTACTCACTCACATCTATGCAAACCCTGGAGATTACTACGTAAACTACATTATATGAATGCTTGTGCGATGACTGGAGGGTATAGGGCCAGGGTAGGTGTGTAAAGAGAGCAGAATTCAGCAGAATATTTGATTTACCTGAGTAAGCTTTGTATTTCTGGATACATCATTAGCTGCAGAGACAAGTTTCCAGTTTAGCATCAAGTCCTACGGGATGGTTCCATATAAAAATGTATAAATAAACCCTAATAATTCTATATAAACAGTTATTGCAAACCATATATAATATCTTAAAAGTGAATACTTAAAACGCATAATATATTAAACCTAAATGTTATTGTGAGGGGGGGGGGGACCAAGAGTGAGGGAGATTAAGATCACTTCTGTAATAAAAATTCCCAACTGTAATTTTAGACACTATCCCAAACCTCCTTCATGTGCCAACAGTCAACACTTAAAAATAGCATTACAAATTACCCTGACGTAATGGTGAGCTTTGAAAGATCAGGATTGTAATATCATTTTCAGGAATGTTTTTGAATTAAGGCAAGTATTGTGGTTTGTGAACAAATTAAGGATCAAATCAGTCTGTCTAAATATTTTGACCTGGTTGTACGGTAGAAATATAGTATATATATATACTGGATCTCTCCAGTCCATTCTGGGGTCTGGGTTTGTTTCTGCTATCCTGCAGGTCATGTCACATGGCAGCTGCATTTGGTGTGTTAATACAGTTTGAATAGCTAGCTTGCAAGTCAGGCTTCTTAGCTTCAAAAAACGTTGACGTAATTGACATTTGACAATTGACTTTTGTTCTATTAATTGACGTTTGTAAAATAATATTTAAATATATATAACAATCATAATAATACATTTTTACACTGCATTATGATATCTCCACACCGCATGCTGGCACTGATCTTTAAGGGGCCATGGTTAACAGATCAACAATACTGTTACAGATTGACATCTTTGAACAGCCTTTGGTGTGTGTGCGCCAACCTGCAGAGGACTGGATTATTGGTTCACGTAGGGACACCACCTTCAAGTTGTCGGTGCAACGCTGTTTTTTGGGGTCGTATTGATCATAGCTGCAGCATAGATTCTGATCATTAATTTTGTTCAGTAGCTTTTTTCCAGGGCCGCAGCACAACTGTTTCTCTGTGTCCCAGGACTCTGTGGAAAGACAACCACAATTTTGTGTAAATTTGTGCAATTAAATTGATGCTCAGAACCACTTACAAAATGGGAAAAATGGGAATGTTGATTTATTCAGAGCAGAACATCAAAGCAAGGCAATGGCATCCTGTGGCATTTCCCCAGACAGTTTCTATCCAGTTTGAACCTGTCAGCTGCTAGTCATCCAGCTGCCTTTGGTATTGTATGACATATCATAATATCGATATATAAGTTGGCTTATACGTCAACATTTTTTGTCTGCTTTTTGGTAACACTTAATTTGGATGGTCCATCTGTTGACATACTATAGGTTATAATTAACTACTCAATAGCATGTCAACAATGGTTTACATTCAACAAAACTGTTTCAACAGATATGTAGTTATGCATTCAACTAACTGTCTGTAGACTATCAGGTGCATTTCAAGTGTTGATCTACAAATTTGACTGAAAGTGTCAGCTGATGTTCAAAGCTTGTTTTCAACAAGTCATAAACCAATATTCATCTAAATGTCTGTAGTGTGTGTGTTGCATTTTGATAGTCCATCTGGCACATTATAACCTGTAAGTAGCTACTCAGTATCATGTTAACAATGCATCAGTTGACATTTAACACAGTTTCAACAGACAGTTAGTTGAATGCATAACTACATATCTGTTGAAACAGTTTTGTTGAATGTAAACTGATACATTGTTGACATGATACTGAGTAGTTAATGATAACATGTAGTGTGTCAACAGATGGACCATCCAAATGAAGTGTTACCTGCTTGTGTACTTGATATTACATTAACTAAATTTACAGATTTGTAGAACTAGTATGTTTACACCTCTCTGTACTGGTGACAGACTAATATGCATGGGACCCTGGTTACACAGATGTAGATTTAGGTGTCATATACATACAGTATGTCTGTACGGGTGTTACCTTGCAGTAGACTAACCTGTGCCGCAAGTCCGGGGCTCCACATCCAAGGTGTCGTTGCAAGTCTCGTTCCGTATGTCAAATCGAACAACTCCGCAGCATCTGCTGTGTATATTCATTCTGTTCAGTAGTTTCTTCTCTTTACCGCAGCACAGCTGGGTGTCTTGGTCCCAGAGCTCTGCATGGGGATGACAACCCGGACTGTTGACTCACTGCAGCTCCATTGATGTAAAGAACCCCTTCTCAGGCAAGGGTTGCTGATATCACTTGACATGACAGACAACCTATTTCGTGCCAACACCAGGGTCATTGGTTGACCTATGACAGTCTTGCACATTGCTCTCTCACACACATCAATGTCAGTATAGTATGTTTAAATGTCATCATAGGTTAACTATAAAGCCTGGGCTTCAAAAGCTTGTTGCACAAAACAAGCAGCATTGGTACCAAACCTTTCAGTAAATAACTAGATGTGGAAATATTGACTGCTGTGGGGGGGTTATTTACAGAACTTTCTAAGATCCAGGTAATGCATTCTCTGCTGGGTGACTGACAGACCTGAACCACAGCAGTTGACTTGAGCCTTCGGCTTGATGTGCACCCTGCCATTGCAACAATGTTCGTTGAGAGGGTTGTAGGCTTGGTTCTGACAGCAGTGCGACGCATCCTGGTTCAACCCAAAAGTTAAGTGACCTGTAAATATAAGATATCGTGTTACATAGTACACAGAACAGCTACCTACAGTAATGTATACACACAGCCAAAAAAGGTCATAGCATCTGCCCACATTCTGTACAGCGCACCTTCACAACAGGTAGCATTGTTGGGGTGGAAAAACTGTCCAAAGCCACATTCTAGGTGTAGATTCTCACTGTGCCTGAAATAAACAGTTGGCTTGGATCATACAGTGTCACACCTTTCTCATATTTTAGATGTAAAACATGCCAGTGATAACAATAGGCTTACTTTACAGCTGCGGAAGTTAAGTGAGATGGGTTTTGTATGTTTTGTCAATGAACATTTTCATTTGACTACCCAAGTTAAGCAGTTTCCCACTTCTGTTTCTGGCCTTGCGCTCTATAAAAACTGCAGTCACCAGAGCGAAATAAGAGTGGAAAATGTGTGCTGTAAGAGGGAAGGAAGTATGGTGGGAGAGAGAGAGGAAGAAGGGGGCGGAGGAGCAAGGTATGAAGGGAGGGAGAGAGGAATAGGGTGGGAGGGAGTTATGGAGGGAGGGAGAGAGGAACGGGGGCGGAGGGAGGTATGGAGGGAGGGAGAGAGGAAGAGGGTGGGAGGGAGGTATGGAGGGAGGGAGAGAGGAACGGGGGCGGAGGGAGGTATGAAGGGAGGGAGAGAGGAAGAGGGTGGGAAGAGGAAGGAATGCGAGATAGTCTGGGTCCAGGGCAGGAAGGAATTATGGACAGGGTGACATCCTTTTCCCAATTTGGCCCCTCATCCACGTGGGGGGATTTTATCACTTGATGTTTCTTACATCTGTCCAATCAGTTGAGGCAAAATAAACACACACAATAAATGAGTAGACGCATTCTGTCTGGTCTGATTTATGCCTAGTCTTATTACCTGGGATTGTCATGGACATCACGCTGAGACTTCTCCTGTTCTGTGGGCAAAACATAGATCACACATTTTTTTATGAAACACAAAATACTTTGTGCATAACTATCATCTAAGTGTGAGTGCATGGGATCCCAGTTAACTTATTAAATATGGAAGAGGAAAACCGGTCTGCCTTGAAACAATCGTGTAAGAACAAGTAACATGAACTCGGCCCAACACTCACAGCAGCATGAATGAAAACACTTAATTAAAAACCTTTTTTGCCCCGAGGGGAATTTGTTCTGCACCAAGAGCTTGAAAACAGAGATACATTCAACACTGCAGACAGGACAGTACAGTTGTACCACATCATCACCCATCTGTCCTCACTCACATGATCAAAAGTTTGTGACCCTTAATTTATGTTGGTTGGGGACAGTATTTGCCAGCTGTGGTATTGACTGGCAGGAACTGCTGGAGCTGCCTAATTACTGCCAGTTACTGTACTGTACTTTGAAACCACAAGTTTAGGTCTTCTTCCATAGAGAGCCACCAGCGAGACAAGGGCTGGCCATGGACCTTTCCCTCCACTGAGAAAGTATTTTGTTTTGTTTAAACTTTAGTTTTTTGTTTTGCTCACTAAATGCCCAACCTTGGCTTTACCTATCCCTAGTTGTGAATTTATTGGGTCATACGAGGTCAAAGCCAAAGTGAGCTTCCTAGTCACCACAGTATTTAATCAGAACCATGGAATAAGTTAGTTTTGTAGCGGGGGGCAATGTCAAAAAAATCTTTGAAACATCCCCACTAATAGCAGCAGAGCATAGGGGATTTTAGCATATAGGGCAATAAAAAAGGTTACCCTCCCAACACCAATGTTCAAATTAAACCTATACCCTTGATATGTCATTTGGAATGACAGTAGAAATGTTGTTTTCAACTGCCTCAGTCTCTGGCTCTACAATAGTGATGCAAAGTCATCCCAACAGTAGCTGACTTGTGTTAGAGGTCTTGGGGAGACGCAACAAAACACAACCCTGTTGATCTGAAGTAATCAACTAAAGAGTATCAGCAGTAAAATCTAGGGTAGGCTGTTTGAATCAGACTCCACTTTAAAGATCAGTCTGATCAGATAAAGAAAAACCACAGAAAGGTTACCAGTCCGTGGCATATTAGTCCTTATGCACTACATGCAAAAAGTATATGAACTCCCTCCAATAAATAATGAGTAAACTGCTAAACCATATTATTCCATGCAGGTCCCCCTGAACACCTATTCAAGATGACCATAATGCACTGTTCTACTGTGCTCGACTGTACTTTTTTTAACCATACTTAAATTTATAAAGCTTCCTCTCTACCATTTGGGACCTGCCTGCCTCCCTCCATCCCTTCTTCCTTGTCTCCATCTGCACTCCTGAGACCAGCATGACCACATAAAAAACAGCAAAGCTCTGTGATAGCCAGTAAACATTATATACCACATAACTTGCATTTACAAACCGCACACAAAGTGTTTATACATACAGCACAAACCCAAATGAGGAGGCTGTCTGTACCGGGAGTTAACACTTACTACACATGCTCTGCAGAGACACATTGTTGCCAACCTGCAATCTCTGACTAACATTTACAGAAACTGATGCAAACATCAGGCACAAATCTCTGCTGCACACAAGGTCTTATTGTAAACAGTTGCTGACGGATCTTACCAGCTGTGCTGCAACGCTGAAGAACCAGGAACAGTACAACTGCAATACAAAAAAAAGAAAACAAGGACCATGTTGGAAGGGAATGAATGAAAGAGTAAATACTATGAGGGAAATACTCTTCCAAAGGTATTGAAAAAGGATTGTCCCATACCTAACATACATGACGTCACATTCCACTGTTTCATTGTGAACCCTTCAGAGTAGTCCCACAGTTTATGCAAAGAGAGAGAGATTTCAAGATTTCAGGGCAATATAACATTTTAGGGCCACAAAGCCACACCTTCTATCTGTAATACTGGCCCCGAGGAACACGTTGTTTTTTACAGCCAAATATGACTCATGTCTCTCCAGCAACGTTGATCGTGGGTCACGAGTTGATGAGGATGCCGTCATTCCTCTGTGTGTGTGTGTGTGTGGGAGAAAAGTGGGTGCATCCTTTTCAGATTTCCTCACTAGACTCAAAGACTGGAAGTTAACATCAGTGTGTGCCTGCCAAGTGAAGAGAAGTTTAACTTGTCGTTATCTGTTTTATCTTGAGTTTGACACTTACTTCACACTCACTCACCACCAGAGTTAGGTTATTATATTTCAACCTAATCTAGTTTTTCAGTAGGTGTCAGCTTGTCAACCATATCATCCCTGGTCCCCCTGAACACCTCTTTAGGATGATCATGTGGCCTTGATCCATGGGCTCATTTGTTTCTATTGTTGCATTCCATTTTCCATGTCCCTTGTTTATTTTTGTATTTAGCTTTGGCCGGTCTATGTCAATACTTGCAGCTGTAAAATAAATGTACATCAACCATCCTCAAAATCCCTCTGCATTGTGCTTGTGTTTTCACCATACCGTTGACCCATTGGCTAGAGTATACTGACGTCAAACACTGTTAGGCCTACCTCTTACCGAACAAATCAAATCAAATCAAATCAAATCAAATTTATTTGTATAGCCCTTTTTACACGCAAGCATGTCACAGAGGGCTTCACATACGCCCATAGAACTGCCCCTCAACCAACCTAAACCCTCAAGGAAGACAAGGAAAAACTCCCAGAAAAACTCCCAACGGGAGAAAAAATGGAAGAAACCTTGGGAGGAGCAATTCAGAGAGGGATCCCCTCCTCCAGAGACGGTTGGCAAGAGAGAGGAGCAGAACACAAGCTAAACATAGTCATACAGTGTCAATGGGTTTTAAAACACCAAAAATCCATTGTTCGGCTTTATAGACGTTGGATGGGACCTGGAAACTCGCTGTTGACCGTCATGGAGGCTGGTTTCCGGTTGACGACCTGGTCCAGCGTTGGTGGACCGACGACCAGGCAGGTCCTGACAGCTCAGACCCCCCACACCACAAGGGATGTGTGGGGGGGACAGAGAGGAGAACAGGGATTAGAGAATGCCAGGAGCAGCTAACAGTTTCAGTCGTAATAGAATGAGATCCCCACCGGTCAAGTGTGGACTAGTGCAGCAATTTAACAAAGCTAAGAGGGTATGTGATGCAGCCCCACACACCAAGACAGCGACAGCCCCCCTTGGTTGGAACATGAAATCTGTTCCAGGGGAAACAACTCTAAAATAGGTTATATTTATACGAATAAGGATGAAAACAACCAGCCCCCCGTTGTCTCCAACTAGTAAACTATAACAATTAAAATATACAGCAACGGAACTATTACAGTAACAATATACAATAACAGGTTTACTTTATTTGTAACATTTAAATGGGCAGTGTGAACATAAGCTAAAATTACAATTTAAAAGTTACATGTGATACACACATAGGCAAACGCACACCCCAGGTTTACATAGAAAGTACACACATTTAACAATCATAGGATTGACTAAACAGGAACGTTTTTAATCTAGTTTTAAATGTCGAAACAGTATCAGCCTCCCTAATTGAGACAGGTAATTTGTTCCAGAGAAGAGGTGCTCTATATGAGAACGCCCTACCTCCAGCAGTTTTTTTCTTAATTTTGGGTATTACCAGATAGCCGGCATCTTGAGATCTTAGAGTCCTTGCGGGGCAATAGGGTGCAAGGAGACCGGAGAGGTACAGTGGTGCCAATCCATGTAGAGATTTGTAAGTTAGTAGTAAAACTTTGAAATCAGCTCTGGCTTGGATAGGGAGCCAGTGTAAAGAGATAAGAGTAGATGTTATATGATCAAACTTTCTTGTTTTTGTCAATAGTCTAGCAGCAGCATTTTGTACCCGCTGTAAATTTTTCAAGTAGGTAATTGGGAGGCCAGAGAACAACACATTGCAGTAGTCAAATCGGGACGTAACAAAAGCATGTATTAGTTTTTCAGCATCATCCTTTGAGAGGAATTTTCGTATTTTGGCAATATTACGTAGATGGAAAAATGCAGTTCTGGTGATTTGTTTAATATGGTACTCAAACGAAAGGTCTGGGTCCAATGTGACTCCTAAATTTTTTACCAACTGGCTTTGAGATACTTTGACACCATCTAAGTTTAAGGTCAGATTGGATAAATTATTTCTGTATTTTTTAGGGCCGAAAATTTGAACCTCGGTTTTATCCGAATTAAGAAGAAGGAAATTTGCTGTCATCCAAGTTCTCAACCCGGAAACACATTTTTCCATAGCATGTGGAAATTCTCCAGGCTTTATGGACATGTATAGCTGAGTATCATCTGCATAACAGTGAAAATTTACCCCAGAGCTTCTAATTATGTTTCCTAAAGGCAACATATAGAGTGAAAATAACAGAGGGCCTAGAACTGAACCCTGTGGTACTCCGTATTTTACAGTAGTGCTCCTGGATGAGCAACCATCATAGTGGACATATTGTGATCTATCAGATAGATACGATCTAAACCACTGAAGTGAAGTACCAGAGATCCCAACATAGTTCTCCATACGCTCCAGGAGAATCTCATGATCCACAGTGTCAAATGCTGCACTAAGGTCTAGAAGAACCAGAACAGAGATAGAGCCCGCGTCAGAGGCTAATAATAGATCATTGACTACCTTAGCTAATGCAGTTTCAGTGCTGTGGTGAAGACGAAATCCAGACTGGAGAGGTTCATAAAGCTGATTTGAGGAGAGGTGCTCAGTTAGCTGTTGTGCCACAGCTTTTTCTAAAATTTTGGAGAGAAATGGCAAATTTGAAATTGGCCTATAGTTGCTAATACAACCTGGATCCAGGTTTGGTTTTTTAAGAAGGGGCTTAATAATAGCTTGTTTGAAATTGTCAGGGATTTGTCCAGTTACAATAGATTCATTAATAATACTAAGCATGGAAGGTCCAATAATAGGGAGAAGTTCCCTACAAAGTTTGGCAGGGAGGGGATCAAGAAGGCAGCTGATGGGTTTCGAGGAATCTACCAGCTCGATGAACGCTTCCATAGAAATAGGGTTAAAGTGGGTAAGAGCCTCAACATGCAGCATGCTGGGTATAGAGTCAAATTCTGTGTTGATGGCCACTCCTCCAGGCCTAGTCTGTAGTTTGTCCCTTATTGCATAGATTTTTTGGTCAAAGAAATCTAAGAAATTTTAAGAAGAGAACTAAATCCAATGTATGCGAGTGAAGATGGGTAGGTTTAGAAACCACCTGAGTGAGACCTGTGGAATCCAATAGAGCAGTGAAGGCCTTACTTAGAGGATCTTTTGGGTCATCCACATGGATGTTAAAATCACCCATAATTAAGACATTATCAGTATATGTCACAAGATCAGCACTAAAATCTGCAAATTCCTCTAGGAAGAGGGAATACGGGCCGGGGGGCCGGTATAGAGTAACTAAACTAAATGAGGGAGGGGGGGCAATAGTAGAAGAATTAGTCCTTTTTAGAGTAGTTGGTGGTTTCATGCAAATTATCTCAAATGATTTAAAGGTATTTACGGATTTTAGGCTAAGGTTGAAGCTAGCTTTATATATCATAGCAACACCGCCACCTTTCTTTGAGACACGAGGGATGTGTGAGTACGCAAAATCCGGAGGCGATGCTTCATTCAGGGAGGAATATTCTTCAGGTTTTAACCAGGTTTCAGTGAGTCCAATCAGGTCCAGGTTGCATTCAGACATCAGATCATTAATCAAAACTGCCTTTGGGGATAGAGATCTGATGTTTAGGAGCCCAACATTCCAGTATGGGTTTTTGGCAGCTTTAGACGTAGGTAATCCTTCTGAAAAGGTGGCACTGCTATCAGAGAACTTAGTAGGAAGAGCAACGGGGGAGCAAGGCTGAATACATATCAAATTGGTATAATTCCTAATAATTGAGGGCCGGAATTTGGAAAAATGGCGGGGGACAGACACCGTCTCAATGGGAGAAACAACATCAGCATCCACGCTGGCTACACTACAAGCTGAGCTATCGGGCCCCCAACAGCTCACAACATGCCTATCAACATATCTATCAGACTCTCTAAGAGACTGTGGCCCGGCTTGTTCTAGTGAGTGTCAGGCCTGCTCTAAAATAGCTTCAATATTCCTAGACAAAAGAAAAGCACCTCTCCAGCTAGGATGGAGCCCGTCACTTTTCAACAAGCCAGGTTTGGCCCAGAAACGAGACCAATTATCTACAAATCCTAAACCCTGTTCTGAGCAAAAGCGAGCCAACCAGCGGTTGAGAGAGACAAGCCTGCTGTAGATCTCGTCAGTCCCCCTAACAGGTAGTGGGCCAGAGACTATTACTCGATGCCGACTCATCTTTTGAGCAAGGTCACATGCCCGAGCTATATTAACCTTCTGAACAGAATGGGGGCTCGTCCGGGATCTATATGATCCTATATGTTTGATGTTGTTACTTTCCTAGTGATGTATTAATGTGTTAGTGGTGCTCGGTGAGTGGGCAGTTATTGTTTGTTTCTTGCACGCTGCAATGGCGGCTTTCCAATCTTTATTGATGATCCTGGAACAGAGTTATTTCATCAGTGTCACAAGGAGGATTTATGTGCCTTGGCTGCAAGTCATTATCAAATCCCAGTGTCGAGATAGTGTAACCGTACAGGTTCCAAATGTCCGACCCTTGGGTACGCAACAATACAGAGACGTGATAGTAGAAGAAGTTGGCTTTTATTGAAACGGTTTAAAAGTAATAATCGTCTAAAATGGGGCACAAGGAGAGATTCTTAATTAAGACGGCTAGACCGGGCGCCGGCAGTGACAATGTATACAATGTGTGAAAGCTGCAGAAAGGGTAGGCTACCCCAAATAGCCATGCGCAACCTCCGTAATCAACGCCAAAACGTGCAAAACTAGTACCAGACAGCAGTGTTGCCAGGTCCGCGGTTGTCCCGCGGAATTGGGCTACTTTTGAAGTGTTGCCGCGGGTTTAATTTTTTGTCCGCTGGTATTTTGCATGCAAATTACATTAATATCTTTAAATAAAAATCTACATTTTAAATGAAATAATTTATTTATGCCCAAATCTTACCAAACTGACTCCGGATCAGCACATCCACACATGGACATGGGGCACGCCCACATACACACACGCACTGTGCGTGTGCACACGTGCCTAATGCTCTCAGTCTCCTGAGCAAATCTCCTGAAAACTGGTTTTAATGCTGGCATACTAAACAGTTGGTGTTACTTTTTAGATATTTCAATATATTTGGCAATGATGGCAATGCAGTGTATATGGTTTGGCAGGGGCATATTTTTAGTTCTGATATTGGGCTGGTTTTTGGGCTGGTTTTATTGGCCATTGGGCTGGTTTTGGGCTGGTTTTGATTGGCCATTGGGCTGGTTTTGTCACACAGACCTGGCAACCCTGCTAGACAGTCACTGCAATTGTATGTGAAAGAGAAAAGGTGCGATCAATCCGGCACTTCAATCCTGCGTGTCAACAGTGCAACCAATCCATTAACGGGCGAACCCCACTGCAAAATGTTATAGCGCGGCGTCTAGGGCTCTGGGCACGGGGATATGCAACGCACACTTTTATGGCGAGCGGAAAGGGACATTCCTAGGCTTACCAGGACAAGGAGTATGGGGGGTGACTCTGGCGAGCGGAAAGGGACATTCCTATGCTTACCAGGAGAAGTATGGCGAGCGGAAAGGGACATTCCTAGGCTTACCAGGAGAAGGAGAAGGAGCAGCCTAACTATACGTCGCCGCCAGACCGTGTGGATTTTTTGAATGGAAGTGAATGGGCCTGCCAACGAGAGACTGGCGGCGACGGCATGTAAGGAACGTCTACCGGCGGCGACGTCGCGGCGACGCATGTTCGAAAGTATACAAAATACTTACGCCTACTAAGTACGTCTGAGATAAGTACGTCGTCACTAAGCCGTCGTCGCCAAACAACACACCTACTAAGTAGCTACGTTGCCGCCGTCACTGACTTGTTTTGTCAAACCTTGAGTGAAATCAAGTCGTGCATAAGGCTACCTGGTTCATATGTTAAAATGTCTTTATTGAGAACTTAATTGACTTGTTTTTTCAAACCTTATTGAGTGAAATCAAGTCGTGCATTAGGCTACATGTTTCATATGTTAAAATGTCTTTATTGAGAACTATAGTAGCCAACTGTGCACAGCCTGTAGCATAGAGAGGATTTTACAACAGGTGCAGGGGGTGCTTTTGCACCCCCTACTGTTGGGATGAAAAAAATACATTTTCTAACTAATGTACACAAACGATTAAAGGTTTTTAGAACATGTTAAAGTGCTGTCAGAGTTGTATGTTCTATCATGGTTTGTTGTACTCTAATGATTAGTTATCCATTTTAAGATCCAGTATTCATTTTGAGCATGTTTTAAAACGTAGAATCGCCTCTAGCCTGTAGTATGCTAATTGTTTGTAGGCTATTCACATTTTGAACATTTTGACATTTAATAATTATACATTGATATGTGGATATAATCCTTCAAACCTTTCAAAGTGCCAATACACACATTTGTATAAGCCCGGCATGAGGTGTGTAGCCAACCAGTGCTTGTTTAAAGCTGTCATAACTGGGTTCATATATGAAGGAAGAATAGATAGATACGTAGGCACTTCAGGCAGTGACAAGGTACAGAAAATAAGGATAACAGTGTATTTATTCAATAAAAAGGGCTTACAAAGAAACAGTTGGATGTGAGGGTCATGTAAATTGGTAGTGTAGGCAGTGGATGTGGGATCAGTGCAAGTGTAGAGTGTGTAGAGAATCATTACAAACTAAAAAGCAAACAGTGATGATGTTCCTGCTAGTAATAGAGAGACCCAGCATACTAGGGCCCAACTTATTAAGAACCGAGGCACAGATCACAGGTGTACCCTTGCAGCAATCACAGCTCCTCTACCTGCCTGCCAACCTGCAACAGAAACAAAGACACAAAAACAGACAGGGAGAAGAGAACCAAACAATGCACAGAGCTAACAATCTAACATGGTTCATGACATCATCAGAACAGGCATAACCTCCCGATCACTACAAGTCATTCAGGTAATTGTGATGTCCTATTGACATCTGTGAACATATGCTTTCTCAAGTAGTATTTAACATTGATAGCCAACTAAAGAAGCTGTACTTTCACTGAACCACAACCTAGAATAGTCTAGGTGAGCACAATACTGTGTATTTGGTGCTTGCAAAGTTTGCATTCATTACATTTGTTATATTGCTTGTATTTGGTTATTTCCCAACATGTGGCAAGTGTAGTCTAGTTGTATTGAGTTTGTTTGATGTGTTTGCTAACTTGGTGGTTCTAATAAGTTACTAATGAATGTAGCCTATTGCTAATTGATAATGTTGCCTTCTGACTACACGTTTCTGCTTAGCTCTGGTGTAGAAGCGCAAGACAGCAAATTAAACATATTCAGACAATCAGTGAAGGTTTTCATTTTTTTGTGTGGACGCTACACTAACAGAACCTAGCACACTGTAACATGATACCAAAGTTTATTTGTCACTAGCCTATTGATATTGCTTTAAACATGATTCTATACCATTAAATTCACAACTTACAGGGTTAATACTGAAGATGTATTAGATAATACCCAATTGCTGTGAAAGTACCAAGTCAAGGAAGTGAATCACCAAGTACAAGTTCAAGATAAATTCAACGTATTTATTATAGATGTATGAAGCGCACGTGTCTGATACACTCAAGTTGAGCATCTCAGAAGACTGGACCATGAATACAGGAATCAGGGCAGTTAAATAATATCACAATATGAGGAGTTTTACTCTCACAACAAACGTCAGGGGGTGATAATCAAATTAGCCTTTGCAAGCACAGAAAGAGGACGCTGCATGCTAGATGGCATTTGTTTAGGTCTTTAGATAGGGCTCCTAGAAATGGCCTTGACGCTCCACCTATTTTCCTCCTTCAAAGTTGCATGGCAGTATACACTTTGGTACTATTGTGACCTCTGACCTACACTAGTGTCACAGGCCTTTCATAGCCACACCTTACAATGAACTAACTTATGGCTATGCAGGCATAAGCAAACAGTTAGATTTACATGTTTAGCACAATATTAGCCTAATCGTTTATACAGGTCTATCTTATTATAAGGCCTAGGCTATAAATCAGTTATTCTACTTAGTCCATAGATGTAAAGTGAAGAAAACTTAAGGCCAACTCTAAATGATCTGGCAGGCTAGTTAGTAGGCCTATCTAGTAATAGATAGAATAGACTGCTACTTTCATATGGGCTTCTCCCGCCATCCACTCGTCTTGGAACTGGAGTCCCAATGTTTCTAGTAATAGCACATTCTCAACCAGTATGTTATCCACTGCCTGTCTTGTCCTTCTGAAGTTGTTAAATTGAATAGGCTGAACATCAACATGTAACATCAACATCGAGTAGGCTATTAGCCTAGACATTCCAAACAAATTAGCTTTCAATTTTACGTATGCCTATAGGCTACTTGGACCGTGTCCTGGCAATAAATATAGAACATTATGTTACATGTTTTGCCGGGATAACTGGGCTAGACAATTGAATGAATGTTCATGATGTGTGTTTATTCCTTTGACGGGGTACAACAACGCGATCAGGCATTCGACTATAAAATGTTTTTAATGTCGGGCTACGACTAAAGTCATCTTCTGACAATGCCTTTGCTTTGTGTTAAAAGCTCGAAAATGATGAACTGGCAAAAACTTTATAGCTATAAATTGACTAAAATGTAGGTAAAAGTATGGCGACGACGTTATCCACAAGTACGTAATCCATAAATAGGTCTGACGACGTTGCAACTTATCCAGAAGTAGATGTCAAACGATAGTGTCCTCAGGCAGGTTATCCATGTCCCTTTCCGCTCGCCATACAGTGCATGCTGTTTGTGTGTGTGAGGGCACTTGTCACCCTATAGTGCACACGCCAAAACTCAGAGTTCAACAGACACCATGAGCTCTCCTCTTTTTCTACTTATGTAGCCCACTGCAATGGGGGGATTCTCTTTACACGAGGCTGAAGGAGAAGATTTAAGCATCGTTGTCTCTGGTACACACTCCAGGACAGAAGAGGGCGGTAACGCACCAATAACGTAACATGGCAACCGCCATTGAACACCAATGATTGCCATAAAAACGGAAATAAAAGAACTGAAGGAGATAGCAAGCGACGTTTGGTAAGGTTGAGAAGTTGAAAACGGGTAGCCTATTTTATGTTAATGTGTCAATTGAGTAAAACGAGCTATTGTTAGATCCCAACTTGTCTAACAATGTATTTGCATTTTGTGTCTGACTGTCAGTTCCGTATTTGTATTGTGGTCCAGAAAGCTTTATGTTTTCGTGATCTTAATTGTTAGTTTGTGCTTCCAGAGAAACATTATGAGAACTCCGGTATCTGTGCTCCGCTTGCCTCGAGGCCCGGATCCGAACAGCTGCGGTTTTGATCGTAGCTCTCCAAGGTTCATCGCCCTTTGCCAAACCACAATCTCCGCTTCTACGGGATCTGAGATAGACTCCGTTCATTTTCAACAAGAGCAGCGTGTGCGGTCGGAAATGAGAGAGAACTTTATGAGAACACTCATAGCTATGACCAACAGACAAGTACAGTTCCACATGTACGAAAAAGTTAAAGTTATGGCCAAGTTTGGAGCCTCGGACATTGATGTTCTAAACTTTCAGGTCTCTGAGTTGCATACTCCTATAGGAGTACAGAAAGAAGCGCTCCTCAGATGCCAAGACGTAATCTGTTACTCGTTTGATGTTTGATAGTAATTATGAAATAGATTTCCCGTTTGGCGTGTTTTCAGACTGCAATGTGTTGGACAGACGAGTTTTGGGCTGAGATGTGTATTAATAATTTATTTTCAACTTTTTTTTGTGCTTTCGTTCAGATTTTTTTTGCCAAGCAGTTAAACCACCACTAGAGGGAGTGCAAACATAGGTTGCCGCTTTTGTTTTGCCTTTATGAAGTCCTTTGGGTTGTTTCACGCTGTACTAAAAATAACACTCTATAAAATGTAAATAAGCACTTACAAGCACAGTATTTGTTTTGAATAAAATTTTCACTTGCTTAAATTGGGCTGTAAGATTTTATTTAGGACGTCTGATAAACTGGACTACCAGTGGTAGGCCCATATGTTGTGATTCCGATAGGGCTGATTGAGTTCAGGGGTCAAAGCCCCCCCCCCACTACACACACACACACACACCCATCCATACCAAACATACCGTTCTGAGGGAGACTGATACAAGTGTCCTTAGCAGGCCTTGTCACTCAAGTTTCTCAGCTTGCTCCATCTCCCTGAGTCAGTTATTATATATCTAAAGTTACCCAATTACAGATGAGTAAATATTGTCCTCTCAGTATTGGAAGTAAAAGTAAACAGAACATCTGAATGTGACTCTCTAAGGTCTGGAGTTGGTCACATCTCCCTGAGTGCATATATAGGACTTAAGGATTTGTCATTATTATGAAACAAACTTATCATGGGCTACACAGCATCAGCAGTATTTTAATCTCCCTAAAAGGTGTGTTTGTGCATTTCCAGTAAATCATTTTATTGGAATACCATTAGGTGGGTCTTGGTTATCCTGACCACTCTGTTGAGGCACAGACAATCATCAATGAAAGTGTGACTCATCCCCGTGGGCGCACACACACACAGAGTGAAACCCTATGACGTAATCGACCCTCTGTGATTCAATCAGGAAGTCCTCAAGGACAACCAATGTTAATTTCGTATTCGCTCTCGGGCAACTGTGATTGGCCTGCCTGCAGCAGCCAGCTACTCCGTTGCGCACACACACACACACACTGACAGGCGCTTGTTCGTTTGAAAGATCAAGGATGAAATATACAACTCATCTGAATGTTAAGTGTGGTTGCATTGATTTATTCGTCTTGTTGTGAGAGGTTTCAGCCGCGTGTGTGCCTGAGAGGATCTTAGTTTGTGTCTGTCTGTGTTTGTTTGTTGTTGTTTGTTGAATGATCATTTTATGAGGCTTCCCAAGTCAATGTGTGTGGAGTTTAACGTTGACCGTGAATGTGGAGAGAACAGCTGGGGGAGAGATCTGTGATTTTGGATGTGCTTATGTATCACTATCAGTAGATCAGCTGATAATATTTATTATCTTCCTTACTATCTGTTTATGTATTATCTTATTATTCATTCATATATACATATGCATTCCTACTGTAACCTATGTTGTGTTCTGATGACAATCGTGGGTCTATACACAGGTCAAATATGTTATCATTGTTTTCCCTTTATACTATAAATTCTTGCCTGTGCACTTCATGCCTCAGAAGGACTTTGCTAATAATGTTGTGTTTCTGAGATGGTAATTTTTATGTTGATGTGTTTGTTGAACTCTTTCTCCAATCAGCTGGTTGTCTAATACTTGCTTATACCCAGAACCTAAACTGATGGTCACATTATTCTAGTGGAGACAGAACTTTCTTCCACAGAGCATACGGGCACCCTGTCTCTCCGCTACCTACTCTCTCTGCTGCTCTCTCCTGGAACTCTGCTTCACCCTCACTCCAGTGGAAAACATCCGTCTGTGTGTGTGTGTATGAAAACTGTATATACAAATGTGTGTGTGTGTCACGTTGGTACAAGGAATCTGCTCCGTCGAACACCATGAGCGGACAGGAAACACATTCCGCTCCTTCCTGTTTGTGGCCCTCTCTCACTTCCTGTAAAGTGTCTGTGATAACTTATAAAAATACATGGCCACATCCACTTAATCACTCTGTGCCCCAGGCCTGCCCCACCCCCATTATTCCCAACCCCACTCCTGTCCCCTGTAAAACATCTGGCTGGTCACCTCTAGGACACTGCAAGATATCCCGATTCTATGCTGCTGCAAGGCTGAGAAATTCCTCCCCGATAAACACACATACAGAACACACATGTATATTAACATTTGGGATGTGCTTGGTTAGACTATACCAGAAGAATTTAATCAATGGGCCAGTCCTGAGAATCGAAACTCTGGCCCAAATCCAATGCGCCGCATAGTGTGACCTCTGGATGTTTCTGGATCCAAAGCTCCACACGTGACCGTGTCCAGCGTCCAGTATGACATCTGTGGTCCACCGAGGAATTCCCACAGCCCGTTGGAGAGTAAATGGGAGCAGACACAGCTTCTTGCTTCGCTCCACTGGGCTGTTGCAAAACCCTCTCGGCAGGTTTGGACACACAGCAACAGCAGCCCATCACATGGGCTAACGAGGGACGGACCCGCTCGAGGAGTGAATAGGATGATGTGTGTTTTTACAGCTAACCTGGTTGCAGGATCAGGATTGACATGATGGAGGGTCTCCTGGGCTGGTGGGGCGCTAGGAAGGTAGGCAGGATGTTGTGCATGAAATTATGGCACATTCATCAAACTAGCTGCTGTTTGCCGGAGCCTGTAAACAGGCAGGCACACAGACTGACACACACACATACACATGAAGAACTGAGTCACAGCCATCCAGACCCCCAGGTTTGTTTGACTTGCCAGCGGGGGAATGTTGGAGCGACTCCAGTGATTGTGAGCTCCAGGCGCTGCTTGCGGCAGGCTAACTTCCGTGGCTCAAGTGGCCAGGGAGATAAAGAGCTGGGTGGGTGAGCGTGCCAGCTGAGAGCCCCTGGATACCGGAGCCTCAAATGCAAACAATAGCACTGATTGGACTAGAGGCCCAAGATAAGTTCTGTGCCTACTTCTAAATACAATGGCAAGGCCTGGATGTTGAAGGTCTATCTTCACTATTAGTGATGTCTTAGTTGTTTTTGAGAAACGTCTCTTACCTTTTTGAGGAGGGGTAGGGGTGTGTGGAGGGGTTGTCAGTGTTGGGTGTAGGGGGGTTGTCAGTGTTGGGTGGAGGGGTTGGGGGTTGTTATGGTTCTTGGTCTAGACAGGAAACCATATGAGGATAGAGGAGGGTGGTGGTGGTAGTGTGTGTGGGGGGAGGGGGTCTCTAATTAGCTGGAGATTAAAGTTATCTTCATGTATCTACATCAAAGGCCAGGGACCCCCTGAGCACCCCTCCCTCTCCCCCAGGACTAAACACAGGAAGAAGCTGCTAATGATTGTCTGTGATGCTGATGGCCGCTGACACAGGTTTTCTCTGCTGATTGGATGGCCTGGACAACGTGATGTCATTGGCATTTGCCAATCAGAGAAGGGCAGGACAGGACTGCCTTGTTCGCTGACTCCTCCAGAAGTATGCCAGCTTCTCCAGGTTGGTCCACAATGAAGACACTGGCAGGTATTAACTGCTTTCAGATAACACAGGGGCATTATTTTAACATTTGGGCAACTTCCACACCATCTTCAGTTTTTTGTCCCTACTGGGATAGTCTATATCCGGACAGCCCAACCATGTTCCTGGAGAGACACAGACCAATAGACTTTCATTCCAATCCTCATCCAGCACACTTCATTCAAATAATTAACTAGTGGATAAGATAAACAACTGTGGATGGAAGGAAACCCTTCAGCAGGGAAGCAATCCAGGAACAGGATTGGGTAGCCCTGGTCTAGAGTCCAATAAAGTTTTGGGAGATCATTTATATTGTAATCCACATTATGTACAATGTATCCTGTTGGGTAGAGAATGGAGCGTTAGAAATCTAATTTGCAATTATTATCATGACAATAAGGTCATGTTGTTGATCTTTAAACGTGAACCTCAGGCCTACTGGCAGCCAGAGCAGCAGAACTAAGCATTTAGAACCAGGCGTTCAGAACCAGCAGTTCAAAATCAGGCCATGATCAGACTTCACAGCTCCAATCATTAATTAGTTAAAAACAGGAAGTTGACAGTCAATATCAAAGACATGGTTTCCTTTTGGGAAAGGACCCAAAACTGACTCTAACTATGCCCGCTAAAAAGTGTTATTATTTCCAGCATCTTGTTATGTTGAATAACATTCCTGTCCGATGAGCAGGAGGGCAGAGGGAGTTCTTCCCCGGCCCCCCGGCCCCCCGGCCTGCATCACCTCACAGTCACGTAGTGGAGGTGTGACTCTTATTAAACCAGTCAGTGTTATTAGTTATGCTCAAAGGAAAAATACAAACTTAAAGAACCTTTTATGGTTCACTGTAGAACACATAAAGGTTCTATCCAGAACCATTTCAGCATTTGAAGAACTTGTGAGTTCTCCAACAGCAACGACTGTAAAGTAATCTTTGGGAGCCTAGTTCTCTTAAGTGTGTGTGTGTGTGTGTGTGTGTGTGTGTGTGTGTGTCAGCAGGGGAAGCAGGCTAGCAGTCTGGTTTGAAGGGCAGCTATTTAATCAGCCTGCACATCACATTCCTACTAGGGTCTGACTTCCTATGGTCATTAACTGTCTGTCTGAAGACCAGGGATCTTCAGACACTTCCCACAAGAGCCTCCTCATACTCTTCCTCCTCCCCCCCCCCCCCAAGTCCCTCTCCTTCCTCTCTTCCTTCACTTTATCTCCTTCCCACTTTTCTGTCTCGTTCTTTGAGATCATCAAAAGTGTATTTTTATGGTGGCCCTGAAGCCAGACCTAATTGCTTATAATTAAACTTTTTCTCCCGTCCCCATAACCCCCCTTTACCCCTCTGCCCCTTCAGCACAGTCCTCCAATCCCAATTTCTGGATTCCTCTCCTCTCACATACCCCTCTCTTCCCTTTCCTTTTCTCAACGCCCCCCACCCCCCCCACCCTCTATCCCCCTTGCTCTCTATATATATTTCTAACTCTCTCTTATTCTTTTCTTTCCTGCAGTCACTCCCTGAGAGTTGATTTATTTGAGTCTGGGACAAGGACATCTGCCCACTAGCCAGAGACACTGACGTATGTCGCCTCCTCATCCCCCTCTCCCCATCATCCTTCTCTCCTTCTCTTCCTCCTCCCTCTTTCAAATTGGGGTCACCACCCTTCATCACGCTGGCTGGTGAATCACCAGCAGTCTTCTGTCTGGTGGGGGTTGTGTGGGTGTGTGCATGGGGGGGGACTTCCGTCCTCTCTCCAAATTACCAGGGTGAACCGACATTGTCTGCTCTCTACTGTCTCATCACTCTGTCTCTGGGAGAGAGAAAGGGAGGAAGAGAGGGAGGGAAAGTAGCGAGGGAAGAAGAGAGATGAGGAGAAGCAAGGGACGAGAGGAGTGGGGTACACGAGAGGGGAGAGAAAAGCGAGAGAAGAGAGAGAAACCTTTGAGTTTCTTCCCATTCCTCTTGTGTCTCTCTCTCCTCCATGTCTCCCTCTTGTCTTCTTGCAAGAAAGAAGAGAAAGGTAGACAGAGAAAGGGAGAGAAAAGAGAGAGAGAGTGAGAAGGAGTACAGGAAGACAGTGAAGGGCAAAATGCCACACCATTGGGTGATATAGAAGTTCATTAAACTGCTCTGTTCTGTCATTACCACAGTCATTAGGACTGGACTAATGTGGAGAAATAGAGATAGTGAGAGAGTTATGGAGGGTGAGACAGAAAGAGTGTGTGTGGCGGGGGTCATTGGTTGTTGGCCTGAGAGTACATCTCTCTGGGACTAAGACTTATTTACTGATAATATCAGGGAGCAGGAATCTGAGTAAACACTGAGGACTGATAACACTGGGAAAAGAACACCTCCCTCTACCCTGCCCCCTCCACCCCCACCCTCTACCCTGCCCCCCTCCAACCCCACCCTCTACGCTGCCCCCCTCCAACCCCACCCTCTATGCTGCCCCCCTCCACCCCCACCCTCTACGCTGCCCCCTCCACCCCCACCCTCTACGCTGCCCCCCTCCACCCCCACCCTCTACACTGCCCCCCTCCACCCCCACCCTCTACCCTGCCCCCCTCCACCCCCACCCTCTACCCTGCCCCCTCCACCCCCACCCTCTACCCTGCCCCCCTCCACCCCCACCCTCTACCCTGCCCCCCTCCACCCCCTCCCTCTACCCTGCCCCCTCCACCCCCACCCTCTACCCTGCCCCCTCCACCCCCACCCTCTACCCTGCCCCCCTCCACCCCCACCCTCTACCCTGCCCCCCTCCACCCCCACCCTCTACCCTGCCCCCCTCCACCCCCACCCTCTACCCTGCCCCCCTCCACCCCCTCCCTCTACCCTGCCCCCCTCCACCCCCACCCTCTATGCTGCCCCCCTCCACCCCCACCCTCTACCCTGCCCCCCTCCACCCCCACCCTCTACCCTGCCCCCCTCCACCCCCACCCTCTACCCTGCCCCCCTCCACCCCCACCCTCTACCCTGCCCCCCTCCACCCCCACCCTCTACACTGCCCCCTCCACCCCCACCCTCTACCCTGCCCCCCTCCACCCCCACCCTCTACCCTGCCCCCCTCCAACCCCACCCTCTACACTGCCCCCTCCACCCCCACCCTCTACGCTGCCCCCTCCACCCCCACCCTCTACCCTGCCCCCCTCCACCCCCACCCTCTACCCTGCCCCCCTCCACCCCCACCCTCTATGCTGCCCCCCTCCAACCCCACCCTCTACACTGCCCCCTCCACCCCCACCCTCTACGCTGCCCCCTCCACCCCCACCCTCTACGCTGCCCCCTCCACCCCCACCCTCTACGCTGCCCCCTCCACCCCCACCCTCTACGCTGCCCCCTCCACCCCCACCCTCTACGCTGCATGTGTGTGTTTATGTATGTACTATACAAGTGTATATGCATGTGTGCAGTTTGTGAGCATGTGCAGTGTGCATGAGTTTGTATGTGTGTGTGTGTGTACGTGTGTGTGTGCGTGTCACTGCAGACCACACCTGGACTCAACTGGGAAGGATCACAACCCTCCTGTGACCCTGAACATCTGGAGCTATGACGGAATGATACATAAATAACACAGTGGCACACACACACATGCACACACATATGCTGTATACACGCACACACACACACATGCATACTCTCATGCACACGTACACACACTTACACACTCATTCATTTGCATGCTCACATACAGACATTCTCTCTCTCTCTCCATCTCTGATCTCCAAGCGATTTCACTATAAACGATCTGTTGTGTCTCTCACTCAAACACACAGTCTGGTTTTGTTTCTAACCGCCACCCCCACCTCCAATCCACCTGTTCTTCCTTCCCCCCTCCCTGCCCCCTTCCCTCTGTCTCAATCCTCCCTTCCCTCTCCTCCCCCCTTTCAACCTTCCACACCATAAACTATTTACACACACTGCGAGTGGTTGTCGTGACGACGGGCCTGGCCCCAGGGCGGCCTGCAGGTGTTCCTGTTTGGGTTTCGGAAAAATCTTCTTTCCTCCTCATCCATCCTTTCTCCAGAAAACACTCCTCGGCTCCTGGCTCTGTGTTTATTTATCTGTTTATTTCACCCAACCGCTCAACCAGACATGTCTGTGTCAACACAGAGAACACACTTCCTGTTAGCACACACACACACACACACATATACACACACTTCTCTACTTACAGAAAGTTTACGTACGATACACACTCCTCTACTTACAGAAAGTTGACATACGATGCACACTGTGCATACCAGAACACCACAGATCCACACGTGAGGGGGACTGGGGCAACCTTCCTTTTGTCTGTGGACCTGTTGATGTGGACTGCATGATGTATGATGAGGAGTTAGAGGGAGGGAGGGGAAGAGGAGAGAGAGGGAGTGGAGAGGGAGTGAGCAACACGGACAGAGAAAAAGAGAGAGGACAGAGAGAGAGAGAGAGAGAGAGAGAGAGAGAGAGAGAGAGAGAGAGAGAGAGAGAGAGAAAGAGAGAAAGAGAGAGGGAGAGAGAGAGAGAGAGAGAGAGAGAGGGATAGAGAGAGAGAGAGAGAGAGAGAGAGAGAGAGAGAGAGAGAGAGAGAGAGAGAGAGATGAGCCTGATACGTGTCCTCCATATCTCTTCCATCTTCTCCTCTGACCTCCACATACACACACTCATTTATAATATCATTGTCTTGATAACAAGGACGAACACTCCCCCATGCGCACACACACGCACACACACACACTCACACACACACACACTGGTCCATGTTTGCCCGCTCAGCGACCTTGTCTTCAGCATTTGCACTGATGACATCATTGGAATGTGTTCTAGAGGAGGGAGGGACGCTATGTCAGGACAGTGTGTGTAGGTGTGTGTGTTTATGTGTGTATGTATCTCTTCGTCGTGTAGCAGGGAAGAAAAAAAAAGTGTGTTATACCGTTATAAGTTATACCAGGATTGACAGTAAAGGTTATAGACTATAAACTGTATCTCTACATTTTAGGGAGTCTGAAATAGTTCCTCAATGAAACTTTGTCTTTGCACTGGAACTTTGACCATGAGGATTTAATCAGTAACTTTAATCAAGGAAAGTCATGTACTACACTTCTTAATATTTTTTTTAGCTCTCATTGTATTGTATGTATTGGGGGGGTATAAATGCCCCCTCCCCCCTCTTCCTCTCCCCCTCTCCCACCACCCCCATCTCACTGCTCTCTCTCTCCAAAACATTGACCTTAGGAGAATGGAATCTTATCTCTGTGTAAAAATGCACTTTGGAATTCTCCACAAGTGAATGCACAACGCCGTCAGTCCTGTTTGTGTATATATGTGTCTGTCTGTGTATAGTCTGCTGGTTTGTGTGTGTGTGCGTGAATGTGTGCGTTTCTGTGTGCGTGGACCTCTGATGTTAACATTCCTTCATGTGAACTGTATAAGAAGCTGGTGCTCTGTCCACTGCATTGACCTTAACAACATGCCCCCCCCTCCCCCAAGTGACATCCACACCCCAGCCTCCTTCCAAGCACGCAACGCTCACAAATCAATCAACGCCACTTTTGTTTTGGTTGTTGATGTTTTTTGACGCATCGTTCTTTTCTCTCAAGCCAAACAGTCCCGTCCCAAACACAGCCCTGTTTTCACACACACACACACACACACACAAACATACACACACACACACATACTTGTCCATTCCTGTCCAGCCAAAGAGGTCACACAAGAACAGAAGAGACTGCAGGCCTTTTTATTGATGCCCTGTAACCACAATACTCCTACTAGTTGATTGTCTGTTCAGTACTTACTGGACAACACCATGACTCTCATGAACAGAGTCCACAAGGAATGGCTATGGTATGATCACCCTCCCTATTCCCAGCTATCTCCTGTTGACTCTTTGGGTGACGTTCAAGAGCGTGTCGTGGACTGTTCTAACCTAATCGTAGGAGGAGGTTACCTGAGCAAACGCGCTTGGCCCAGATAAGAGCCGGCTCTGGACCTCTCGTTAGGAACTTTATCACTGGTTTAAAGTGTCTCGTAAATTCCCCCATTATCGCATGGGAAGTATTTCTGTGGGTGGTGCAGTGCAAAACACACACAGGTACACACACACCTATGCACTCACACACACCTATGTAAACACACACACTTCTATGCACACATACACACAGGTCTTCTCCAGCTGTTTCTCGTGCTGCGGTGGACGGACATCACTCTGCAAGACATGCACAAAGTTACAGAATCCAGTTTACCTTTCACTGCTTTCCCCTGTGTGTATGTGTGTGTGTGTGCTTGAGTGTATGTGCGTGTGTGGCCGTGTGTGTACGTGTGAGTGTGTGCTGCAGCCTGTCCTCCCATAGTCCTGTTGTCCATCAATCCTAATGAAACAATTCATTGAGCTGTAACATGGATGGGGTATTAAAAGGGTGCTTGCTACTTTAATTTCAGTTCACAGAGCTGAGAGTTACTTAGCCCTTCATTCAGACAAAGTATGACTCAGTCCTGTCCCCTTAACATAAGGACATAAAGGAGAGGAGGATGGAGGGTGGGACGGCGGGAGGGTGGGATGCTTCCGGAAGGAGGTAGAGAGCTACTTAAAAGAGTGGAGAAGAATTACTTTAAAAGCTCCTCCACCCCCGTTGGAATAAGGCGAAGGAAGGAGAGGGGGGAGGTGTGAGGGGGGGCGAGAAGAGTGAGGGGAAAGAGGAGAACAGATCAAAAAGGACAGCAAGTCTCCTCTTCAAGAGATCTTAACCAGACCTAGATGAGGTGCACTTGATTTGTGTCAGAGTTAGCATTTTCAAGGTGTGTCTGTGGGTTTAACTCTAGCGGGCAAATTAAATGAAGCTACCCTCATGTGTTTAGACAGAGTACAGGATGAGGAGCTGACATCACAGGAGCTGGATGTGAAATCACAGGACCTGGATGTGACATCACAGGGAATCCTCCCAAGGGGACAAATACACTAGTTGACTTCGTTCTTCATGTAAGCGACAGAAAGAAAGATGGAAAAACATGGAAATGAGGGTAAAATACAGAGAAGAATTGAGTAGTGAGTGTTGGAAGGAGAGAGAGGGGAATGAAGAAGAAGGAGGGGGGGCAGCAAGTGATCCTCCAGATGAGATCTAATATGTGAGACGATGCGCCCCCAAAGAGACGTCTCTTCACAGGCCTGCCCCATGAATACCAATGCTTTGCCCCTCCCTGCCGCCCCACCCCTCCCTGCTGCCCCACCCCTCCCGGCTCCCCGCCACCGGAAGGACGGGTGCACCTTGCTTTTTAGGAACACGGAGTGGAGAATTACAATGCCAATCCCGGCCAATCACGTACCCCGGCCGCAGTGTGACATCATCCCTGGCTGTGTCTGAGTCATCCATTCATACCTGGATGCTGTAACTGAATCTGTTTGGTCTTATTGAGTAGCTCTGCATCATAAATTTATAATGGAGGGTGGACTGTCTGTCAGGGCGCTACAGCGGTCCCTGGGAACACCAGCAGGTGAGTCTGGGAAAGTGACAATGGGAGAAAAGACGGTTCTGGTCATCTACATACATTGGCTGGCTTCATCTCCCATTCATGTCAATGTGTGTGTGTGTGTGTGTGCGTGTGTGTGTGCATGTGTGTGTTTGTTTGTTTGATGACAGTGACGAAGGTGGAGGGAGTCGTCTCAGTGACATCACAATCAGGGAGGATCCAAAGCACAGGAAAGTCAATTAGAGTAAAACTAAATTTACCAGCTGGAAAGAGAGGGGGGGGAGAGAGAAAGACGGGGGAGAGGGAGAGAGAGTCGGAGAGAAAGAGAGAGGGGGAAAGGGAGTGGGAGAGAGAGAAAGAGGAAGGAGAGAAAGAGAGAGAGAGGAGGAAACAGCGAGGGGGAAAGGGGGAGGAGATACAAAAAGAGAAGGACAGAGAGAGAGAGAGACAGTACAGGAGAGAGAAACGCTTGAGAAGCTGAGAGACAGGAGAGAATTTCAGCATTGTTCCTGAGTCGAGACTCGTACCTCCTGGGCAGAAAGGACAGAGCCGCAGGGTGGATGTGTAGCCGACAGAGAGAGGGAGTAGCCTGAAGGGAAGAGGCCAGCAGACAGGGGGAAGCCAGTGGATATTTTTTAAGAGAGTGCTTATCTGAAACTGACAACAGGATGAGCGGGTGAGGGAGGGAGGAGGAGAGAGGGAGAGATCAACGCATAGAGGGAGAACCATGGAAACAGAGGTCTCCTTAGCCATAGAGCTTTTACACAGGCGACATCAGCACATACTTATCTGAGAGAGAGAGAGAGAGAGAGAGAGAGAGAGAGAGAGAGAGAGAGAGAGAGAGAGAGAGAGAGAGAGAGAGAGAGAGAGAGAGAG